>NW_026562386.1:5159633-5759633 GCF_027474105.1 Poeciliopsis prolifica | reverse complement strand
AGAGCTGAACTGAAACACGTTAACGGTGACCTACTACGCTTCTTTGAACAGGTTAGATTTACGGGCTTCACAAAACTTCACTTTTTTTTAACATAAAAATCATTCTTGCATAATGAGATTATGTGTCTAATTTGAACTCCTTTCAGAATGAGCCGTTTTAGGGCGTCCTGTCACTTTAAATCCAAGTAAGCTGCTGCTGGCCACGCCCCCAAGTCAATGTTTACACTCACAAATGAAAATGGCTGCAAGCAGATGTGTCACTATACGACGTTCATTAGTGGAGCATCAAGCAGGGAAACAGATGTGCCTGAGTGCTGCTTGGGTTGCTAGGTGATGGGGCTGGACTCGGCCAGGGTTGCTAGGTGATGGGGCTGGACTCGGCCAGGGTTGCTAGGTGATGGGGCTGGACTCGGCCAGGGTTGCTAGGTGATGGGGCTGGACTCGGCCAGGGTTGCTAGGTGATGGGGCTGGACTCGGCCAGGGTTGCTAGGTGATGGGGCTGGACTCGGCCAGGGTTGCTAGGTAACAGCGCAGCGCCCATTTCAGACACCAGAAAACATTGACTTCTATTTTTTAAACACTGGTTTACTTTTAGAAGCAGTTGAGACCCAAGTGGAGGAGTAGAAACAGGCAGAATGTGAATTTCGCATCACGGGTGAAACCTGAGTGGTCAGAACTGAAGAACTGAAACGTATTCAAAATCAAAAGGTTATGGGCTCAAAACTTTTAAAAGTATCATAAAACTGTTCCTGCGGCTTCAAGCTTTCCTTTAACGAGGCGTCAGAGAAAGTGCTAAACTGGAGAATGCTGCCTTCCCCTCACCTGTCGCTGCACACTGCTGGTCAGCTGGCTTGTATTTTTTTTTTTTTAAATTAAAAAACGGAACTTTTTTTTTTCCCCCTCTCGCTGATATAAAAGGGTAAATTCAGCTGTCTGGAAATACTTCCAGTAGTGACAACCATCAGGCCGTCATGGAGCAAAATAACTAAATACAAATATTCTGTATGTTTACTTGAAAGCTACAATTAAATTTACCAGGTGTTACCATTAGTTTTGTATCAAAATAAAATAAAATATTTGTGAGTATTATTACTATTAAGTGTGTAATAATCCTTGTATGTTATTTTATTAATAGAAATAATTTCTGCTCCTCTGTTTTTGATTAAAATGATGAAACAGTTGTAAATATTGTCAAAATATTTAGGATATGATTTAGTGAAGTTGATCACACCATCCCATGTCTCAACCAGCAAATGTAAAGATGTGAAGACAGGCCACCAGGAGCAGTCAGAGAACAGCCACAGTATGTAAGGAAAAACTGCTTTTAATTGCTCCTCTGGTCCTCCTGAAACTTAAAACAAACTCTTCTTTCAAATCTGGTGTCATATGCTGACAAGAGTAAACAAAACAAAGACTTATTATGTTTGTTTGTTTTTTTTTTGTGCAGTTTTTAAGAAACAACAAAGTGTAGAAGTAAAGATGCTGCAGCAGCCAGTGCTACATCCTGAAGACCTTAGAGACGGGCTTTGTTTCAGACGCAACCCTCCGTCACGAAGTAAAGACTTTCCCAAGGACAACAGACTAGAATCAGACGCACAGAAAGTAAAATACAGAGTTCTCTTTTCTCCTCCTCCATCTCTTTTTGTCAATTCTGTAAACTAGTGAGAGAGCAAAAGAACAGCTCGAAGAATCGAGTCCGTGTTCCTCCTCCCATCATCACTCGACACCCAAAATCCCCCCATAAGAAACCTCCATCTGTCCCAACAAGAATCACTTAGGAACAGAACCAGCTCCAGCAGCTCTCAGCAGATTCAAGAATAATAATAATAAAAAAAAAACGCATAAGAAAAATAAAAATAATCCACCAAAGAGTTTAGTTTGTTTTCAACCAGCATTAAAGAAGAAAAAGGAAATCTCTCTGGAACCGTCAATGACAGAAGGCCGAGGTATGTCGTTGGAAACTAAATCCTCTCCATCGCTTCCATCCACCGCATGCAGTCAGTCTCCGGTTCGGTCTGACGCCGTCTACAAGCCCCTCCCCCACAGGGCGTGGCTCGACGTTTAAGGGAAGGGGCGGTGATGGGGGAGAGGGCTGTAGAGAGAACTGGCTGCGTCTCTGCGGAGGACAAGGACTATTCCAGTCCATCCGGCTCCTCCAGTCTTTTGCTCGTATTTCTGTCTTTTTGTGTCTCAGTCAGATATCCAGGGCTCTGCAGCGCCCCCTATGATTGTAAATTCAGGGTGAACTTCCACTGTTGGCTGAGGTTCGGCCCACAGACCTCCACGGTTAGCCCACCCATCCTCGCGCTGCGGCTGTCCAGGCAGAGGTTGCTGCCCACATGACGAAGCTTCGAGTTGGACTCGATCTGCTCCCATTTCTGTAAAAATAACAAATTAAGAAAACATTACAGACTGACGCCAACTAGAGCTAAATATTTACTTACACTGAGATAAAAGACTCAACATTCAAGGTGACCTATTCCTTGAAGAGAACATGTTCATTACATTGTTTTTTTCAGTTCAAGATCGAAGGTAACTGGATTTCCATCTGGTCAGTTCTGCCTGTTTTGAGCTGCTTTGAGAATGAGATGTTTAAGGGCCTCTACCACTTTAAATCTAAATAATCTAATGTTGGCCACGCCCCCCATCTCAACGTTTACAGTCGCACAGGAAAATGGCTGCAAACAGATCCATAACTATACAGCCATACATCTTTGAAAAGCAGACGTGGAGCCTCCAGCACAGCCAACAAAAATGCAGCAAATCATTTCTGGATGAAAAGCAGACAACAAAATTTGCCTCGTCAGCAGCCATTATACATAGCATCCAGCGGAAAAACCAGCTGACCAAGCGTGATTGGGTTGTTAGGTGACAGGATGGGTTCGGTTGGTGTTGCTAGGTAACAGTGCAATGCCTGTTGAATACGACTTAACAGTCGTGACGTTATTGCGATAGCTCATTTTTCAGACCCCAAAAAACATGAACTTATTGCCAAAAAACCGTCTGTTAATTTAAGCGTTTGGGTTGTTTTTGTAGAAGCAGTTGAGACCCAGATGGATGTATAAAAGCGAGGTCTGTAGGGGAATTAAGCCAAATGCTAAGGAAATGAAGGTGAACCTGTAATTGGATGAAAGTGGTCAAACAAGTCCTCCATCTTTGTTCTGCATTTATTACACAGAAATAATTTTAGGGATCCTGACTGACATAAATTAGAAAAGTTTTGTCTGATGTCATGTCTTTTAATGCAGCGTGATTCGTCAGTACCTGTCTGCTGTCGTTCTCTCGACATCCTTGTAGTTTGATTAGGGAGCCGGCGGTCCGGTCCACCACCGTCAGACAAAGGTCCATGTGTTTCACCGATTTGTCTTTGGTTAGGGCCCATTCCTAAAAACAATAAATAAATGTATATATAAAATTTGTGGTTTGAGTTCATGACAATCACAATGGGAGGGATTTGATTTATATTATGGAAAAACATGTCCATGGAAATATTCTTTATGACTGATAGAAAAATGTGAGCTGATATCAACATCCGATTTTCTTTACTTGGCACATTTGTGGAGATATCTACACATTATCCGTTTTAATCACCAGGTTTACTAACAGAATCCATTCAGATTGCTTCCGTTCATGTCCTCCCAGGTTTCCTGTGTGTTTGGTTATTGAATCTCTACCTGATTGCCTCCGGCGTTGTGGCACTCGTAGACGCCTACCACTCCGTCTGCAAAGTGCCCCAGGGTGTCCAGGCAGTTTCCTCCCTGCTGCAGCGCTCCGAAGGCGATGTCCTGATGATCTGGAACCCTGAAAACACCAGAACCAGGTGACGGACTCCTCCCGCTCTTACTTGCTGTTGATTCTGATTTCATCATCTCATTGTGCGTCTGTGTTGGGGTCAAATGTCATTCTTACATTTTAAAGAACTTTGTGTTACACTTGACTAACTAACTCTTTAATTAAAATATGCACCATGTTTTATTTTATTCAAACAAAACTAAAACTTGTATAAACAATAAAAATCCTTCTGTAACATTAACATTTTAGCAGGAAATGCTTCTTTCTGCACAACAATTTGGTTTTTTAGTATAATAAACGAACTTCTTCGTTAGATATATTCTAATTTACTGAATATGACTGTATATGTTGATATGAGATGGAGATTATTTATGCTGTATGGCGATAATATTAATACAATAACCAGTTTCGTTACCTGGGAGACGCCGCGCTCATAGCTCCGCCCTCGGTTGCTTAGCTCTTGCTAAGCAACATATTAACGCTTTACATTCGTAAATGTTGTAAATGCTGTTGCGGCCGATTGTTTGGGGACGTTTCCTTCTTTTATTGTGATTAAAGTTCTGAACATACTGCAACTGGCCCCCGTATCGCCTTTTTGGTGAAATATAAACAAATATTTTGGAGCGCTTCTGTCGGGACGCCATCTTGGATATTCTCGAAAGCGAAATACAAAGCGTGTGCTATACGTCATCACGCAAATACGTCACGCTACGGGAATCGATAAGCAGATTAGCTAAGACGTTAGCTTTATGATTCTCAGCGGTTCCATTACTTGGAATCGTTAAGCAATTAGTGTGTATTTGTGTAATAATGTATTGTACACATTTCGTAGGATTCTCATTCCTACACTGAACTAAACGTATTCCATAAATACATTGATTGGCTGATTGATTAAGCTCTTACCTCAGTTCGGGGTAGACGTTCTCCAGGTACCATTTGAAAGGCATACAGCCCAACCTCTTCTTCATCTCCAAGCGACTCTGGATACTGAGACACACAGACATCGCATGTAATCAGACGATGGTAACTTGCGGTCTTCAGTGCGTTTGTGGGTTTGATTTGATCACAGTGATAGTCGGTGAGGGCAGGAAGTGGAGGCTCATCTGACTGGCTGCATTAGGGGAAAATAACCGCTTAGCCTCGCTGATAGCCAGCGGGGTCAGAGGCACAAAGACAAGACAGATGTGTCAAACCTCTTTCAAATTTCATCAACCTTAAGAGCACGGGAGTCCAAAGTGTGGGTCGGGGGCCATTTCCGGCTTTTTTTTAGTGATTTCATGTAACTATTTTACTAATAGTTGTTGCAAATAAATTATTGCCCCCTATTGTTTTGGCCCATGAGTCCTTTTGACAAAAAGTTCGAACATCCAAGGATTAGAGGATACATGATTGATCAAATATTAAAAAACTAATGCATGAAAATCTCTTATTTTGGGTGAAACTGAAAACATTCATCTTTTGTTTCTTGGGCTTCTAAGCAATGAAAACCATAAAACCTTTGCAAGGGAAAAACAAGCTAGTGTTTTTCATATTTATGGAACAATTACAAACATTTAAATAAAATAACTAAATAAATAAACCTGTCTGTACTAAAAAGTGTCATCTTTCTGTGGAAAGTTCTTGCTATGAAAACACATAAAAGGTGTGATAAAAGTATCTCCCTGCATACAAATATTGGTCATTTCATATGATTTTGGCCAGAGGCAGGAAGGCCCAGAATGAGGAGCAAAACGAGCCACCTGTGGCTTTGGAACCACAGGTTGTAGACCCCCTGCACCGGGACACACTCAGATCAGACAGTCAGCAGGCCGCGCCTTCAGTCCTCCTGCAGGTTTTGATGCATTTTTAATGATGAATGGTCGTATTGGTAACCCAGACAGCTCTGCCTCATTATGAGCAACACAAAACACTTTTTTTTATAACTCTCCACGCAGATTAGAAGTTTTTCTTCCATTTCTTTTATCTACTTTGGTATTTATTATCATAATCTTGCTTCTATCCTTTCAGATGAGAGGCTCTCCGGTTTTCAGCTTCTGACCCATAAAACACCAGCCTCGAAGCACAGAAACATTGCTTTTTTATGATCAAACTAACATCTCTAACAGCTTTTTTTAATAGTTTTTTCCCTATTTCTCCATTTATGAACAAAGTTTGGCCATGTCTGCTGCTAAAAATCAAAAGTTGTTCCTGCTCTTTAAAGCCCAGTTCACACTACACGATTTTAAAAGTCGGCTGATTCTGAAAACGTGAGAGAACACACACTAGCCCATTTAAAAATTGTAGGTGTAACGGGTTCGATCGTAGAGTGTGAGGTTTCACTCGAACACATTTTAATTCCAGATACAAAATCCCTTCAAATTAAAATTCTGCGCTACCACAGCTGAATTTAGAGTAAACAAACAAACATGGACAACTACGTTGAAGTGGTAACTTTAGTTTGCGGACTTATTTTAACCCAAAAAAGACGTAACCAAAAATCAAAGCTTTGGATTAAGAACTGGAGATATCGTAAGCAAGGATTGTATTTGTTGCATCGCAACATGGAGGTGAGTTTTTTTCTCTTTTTTTCATAAAAAATACAGTTTTTAATGTTTTCGGTTTTGTCGTTTAATTAACCGTTTATGTATAATTTTTCGCTGTGTTTATGTTGTTGTAGAATATATGCATATGACGGAATGACTGAAACATCAGAGCAGCTTAAAGTAGAAGAAAGCATTTCCTGCATATTCGTTTTTAGAAAATCAGATGGCAGTTATCCTTTTTCCCCCCCAACTGACCGCGAAAGCTTAACGTAACCTATTCCAGCTCCTTTAATTAAAACTTATTGTATTGTTTAAAATTGTATTATGACTGCAGAATAAAATCAAATTTGCCATTTCAACCAAAGATTGGCATTTGCTTCTCAACCAGATGTACTCTGTGCAATAATTTTATAATTATCTTTCATTAAAAAAAAAAAAAAAACAACGCATGCTGCTCCGAATAAGGATGAATTTTTACTTATGGTTTTATGAGATCTAATTAAGCACATTTCATTCACCGTAGCATTGTAAGTGGTCCCGACGTTCCACCGACTGGACCCGATCAGTCGTAACACACCACACACTACAGGATGATCGGTACAGCAGACATTTGTTTACAATCTCCTGCTATTTTAATGAGTTCAATCTGCATCCAGGGCCTTAGGAAAAATGACCCGCAGCATCACACCTCCTTCACCTTTTGCTGGAAAATCTCATTCCAAGCTTTGTTTACCTTTTTCCAGTGGTTTTAAACTTTAAACAATTGGAAAAATAAAAAGAGCTTTTTATCTGCTGTCTTTTCATGGCTAATGAAGATCAGCACATCTCGCCTTTATTAACAAGGTTTGTTCAGATCATGCTGCTATAATAAAATAAATTAATTTCAAAGCTTTCCAAATGTTTCCTACAAATTGAATGTGTAGGAGTTGAAATACTTGTTAGAAAAAGTTATTTTCCATTTACTTGCTCCTAATTGTTGTGGACTGATGTGATCTAGGGACCTTGTTTACTCCGTTTATTTAAAATCTGACTGGACTCACTTCCCGTAGGGAACGTTTCTCGCCGAGGGAACAGCAGCGTAGTAGAAGTTCTTATACTCGTCCATCCACACCTCTGCTGCTCGTCTTGTGTTCCTGAGGAAAAACGGCACAACTCAGCCATTTTAAAAAGTTAAAAACAGAAAAACCTGAAAATGGCGACAAACAGATTGTACGTTACATCTTTAAGAAGCAGAAGTGGAGCCTCCTGCACAACCAACAAAAAAGCAGCAAGTTGTCGACTCACTGTGTCTGGATGGTAAGTTGACAACAAAACTCTTATATTTTCCAGCCATTGTACAGTGCATGCAGTGGTAAAACCAGCTGACCAAATGTGTTGGAGCTCAGTTTGGGTTGCTAGGTGACAGGCTGGGCTTAGCTGGGGTTGCTAGGTAACCCCATTTGCATATTTCATTCTAGAGGTTTTTGAAAATGTTTTAGATACCAAAACAAAATCAACTTATTTAAAAAATGTCTGGGTGAGACTTTTAAGCACTTTGGCTGTTTTTAGAAACATTTGAGGCCTGAATGAAAATATATAAATGTGAAAAATGTGAATTTTACATAATATGTCCCCTTTAAGGCAATTCTACCTGCCATGAAAAATCATTTTGTTTTTGTTGTTTTTAATGTCCCTCCAAATATTTCTAACTGGATTCAGGTAGCCGACTACAAAAACGAGCTACTCCAAGGTCCAAGAGTGCAAGTGGTTTCAGTCTGCCATCAAGACGTTTTCTTAGAAATGCCCGTCTGGAGGACACCAACAGATAATGTTCCTCTGAACTTTATTGAGGTGCTTTACTTCACAGTCAGTGTGAGCTGGCCCGCCCTCAAAACGCCCATTGTTGCTTGGCTGTGCTGGAAATGCTGCTCCCTCTGGGACAATTACAAACTCACCCAGGCTCACTGAACAATGTCTGTCCTGAAGCTTTGGGACACTGTCTGGGACTATTTAAAGGGCGAGACGGGGAACCGCAGCCACCTACATGCAGATGGTACTGCTTTTCACTGCACTGCTGCTCTCCCTTTGGACTCAAACACTTCAGCTGAGACGAAACGGGGAGTGAAACTGACAGGAGATGCTTGAACTCTGCAGCTGAAGCTCATCCATATCTACAGAGTTTATTTTCATCCTGCTCAAGAACCATCCACAGCAACTCTCATCCATCGCATCACGAGTAGCCAACTGCTGTGTGTTGTCTGATATTTAAAAACTTGCAGATTTAAACTTTTTCTCCCCTCACTCATTACTGCACCTCCCCTCAGATAAACACGGACGTATTAAGAGTCCACAGAAATGTCAGACTCTTGGTTAGAAGCTGATAAAAAGTAATTGAGAATTTAAGTTTATGCCCAAAGGCAGGAAAAACGTCAGTGACCAAGAACCATCATCAAAAAGACATTTTGGGGAGCTTTGGCACTGCCAACAAAAAGGATTTAATTTGGTGGTTTCTTTTTTTACAGTGAATTTTCAAATAGTGCAGTACAGTTGGAGTCAAATATAAATTTCTTATTGTTGTATAATAACTGGATAAAAAAAACATATGAAGACATTAAAGAAAAAATAAAAATCGAGCAATTTTAGACGTGTAAAATGAGTTGTAAAGCTTAGACACAATAAATCTCCAGTTTAGATGTGTCAACCCGGCCAAAAGCAAAACTCAGACCTCTGTAAATTTACTTTAGTGTAGCTGAGTTTCATCTATTTTTTCCTATTTGAAGATTCTTCACTCGTTTCAAACTAAGATAGTAAAGATAATGATGATCAACTCTGAAAACATTCAGGTAAAGACAAGAGGGAGTCGCAGTAATGTCAACATTCTATTATATCTGCTTTTTGATGTCCTTAAATATCCTTAATCATGAACATGATGCTTAATCTCAAAGTGAGGAGAATTCAACATTTAATTTTAATTCATTTAATCACAGAAGGGCAAAAAATCTGTCATGAGATGATTGTAAAACAAAAAATAAGACTCTGAAATGACTGTGGAAAAAGAAAAGAACTCATGATGCAAATGCGCTCTAACACTCCAACTAACGATTACTTTGATCATAAAACTATTCTGATAATTAATTGGAAAAAGAAATTGGCACATTCTGCTTAGTTTAGACTCTAGACCCCACGCAAGAAATGTTTGTTCTTTCTAAATGGGAAAATAAACATTTCATTGCCTGAAATGCAATGGCAGAGTGAATTAGAACCAGGCAAAGTCAAACCTAAATCACTTAAGGAGTTTTTATTAATATATTAATATTTACAGACATAGTTTTTCTTTTATCTTAGATGCAAAATGTGTAAAATATATTTTGTACAATTTTAGCTTAATTGCTGCTCTCAATATGTTAGGATTTTTCCAGTTAGTGGGCTTTGTGAGTTTGTATACGTCAGTTAATGATTAATTGATTTCTAAATTAGATGATTTTTTTCAATAACTGTTTCACCCCTAATTCAACGATGTTCTCAGGGCTTTTTAAAGTGAAACAGCTCTTATTCTAACCTCACCAAAGCACACTGGTCCAGTTAAAGTCCCAGAAGCATTTTGAAAACTATACGTTTGTGATGATTAGACAGAAAAAGCTTTTCTCTGGCATCGCTCACTAACAACCAGCTGGCAGCTATGTAGTACCTAGAGGTTACTAATAAGAACAATAATAAAACCTTGGGAATCGTAATAAAAGGTTTAATCATTTTTAGCCTTATTTGAGATATTTTAAAGTCTGGGTAAGAGATTGGTGGAGTTCTCAACCAATCTATTTATTTTATGTTTTCTGAGAAAAGCCAAGATAAAAAAAATTTTCTTTACCAACTAATTTGCACATTCAAACACTGAGGGAGAGCTGAGAAAAGACAGTGGTTATTGTGTGTTCTGCATAAAACCCTTTAATAGATGGACTGGAGTAGTTTGGAAACAGTTCTGTGGATTTTTGTTACTGCTGATTGCAGCCAAGAACTGGGAAGGAGGAACGCCCAGGTTAGAGAGTTGATGCTCCCAGGCAAGCAGGATGCAGCAGACGACAAAGGATACAAAACATTGAGTTTCCAACAGGACAGACGTTGTTGTTTTTTTTGGTGCATTACCTCGCAAACACAGTCCCGCTGCCTCCAGGAAAGGTGTAGGGGTGTTGTTTCCTGAAGACGTGGCCAACCCGGCTGCAGGGGATGATCTCCAGGCTGCCACCACACTGCCACACACGAAACGAGATCTCTAAAAAAAAAAAAAACAAACAAACGCCCATCACAGTCTGTTATTTATAACAGAGCCGCCAAGGGAACATTGGAGGATTGTCTTTATTTTGCGTTACCTCGCAGTAATTTACTAGTCAGTTCAAGCGGCATGATTGAATACCGAAAGTCGTTCTGCTGCAATAAGGTTTTCAAAAGGTTTTTCCATGTATGTTTTTGTCTCGTTTGTGAGAAGTCTGAAGTTTTATATTTTCTCATTTAGAGTAGAAATGCACTACAAACCTATGTGCAAAATACAAAAGCCAAACGTCAACTTTCCGTCCCTTCTGAGATACAAACAGAAACTTTCTGCAAGAAGAAAAGAAAGAAAAAATACATCCAAACTATTTGGAGTATTTCTGAGTTATTTCCACGGGGTAATGAGTCATCTGACGGTTTGATTGTGTCTTTTTTGTGTTGTTAGTTTGAACGGTTAATAAAGAGCTGTTTTTATGTGCAGCTTCATCTCAACCTTAAACAAACCGACAAACAAAAAGTGAATAAATTGATTTCGATCCGCTTTTTGCACCAAAGAGTTAAGAATATAAAAACACATTTCTATTGAGGCTTTTTAAATGTGTGACATTTGTGACTGTATACAAAATAGACCAGGTTGTTTTTGATGATTTATTGTGAGGCAACACAAAAGGAAACTGTTTCCCCATTTCCCTGGAGGGGCTCCATAATTTATAACAAAAACGGTGTGAAAGACCAACTGATTTAGTCTCCTGCACCTTCTAAATGTTTGAAATGTGTTTATAATTTGCAGGTAGCTTTGAGACATCCTCTGGGTTTGAATGAGTCTGGACTGCCAATCCAGCTCTGAGTCTCTGTCTGCACCTCCCAGGGAGCGCCGTGAATCGCTCTGTCAGCTCATCCCGCTTCCCAACTGAATCCAAAACAAAGGCAACAGGGAGACAAAGCTGCAATTATATCACTCCACAGTTTGCAAATGATCTCCACTGTGTAGACCAGTTATTTTCACCCAGTGTTTCAGTTGTGTTATTATTGAAGCACCGCTGTCTTTTCTGAACTGAGAATGTAATCACTGAATGGCTTTCTGCTCGTCCTGCTTTTGGCATGGAAATGCAGACAATTTCCTGACGCAGCATGAAGCACAAGCAGAGAGCTTCATCAGTAAATCTCGCACAGAGGAGTGGGAGTTCAATGAGTGGGAAGTAATCAGTGGGAGCCAAAAAAAGAAGATTACAGCAGGGCAGCAGATTATGAAATAAACTTCCACTGAACATAACGTATAGCTCTCTCCTTGGGGTTAATGAAGTATTCTTGCATTAATTTATGGTGCACTACAGAGAACATCCCTGAATTGAACTGAAATGAATCGGAATACATGAAACTGAGAGAGTAGAAAAATTTCTGCCTTGCTTACTGCCATCATGTCTTTTTCCATTATTTTACAATTTTTCTCCACTTTTCTGTCAGATTATCTTGGTCTTTGTATCTTAGCACATCAGTAATTTTTGACACCGCTCCGCCATGCAGCTCGGCTGAATTAACAATATTAAGGTCAAACTTTAAGAGATTGTCAAGCGTTTATATTTCAAAACAGAACCGCACATAGAGGGTTCTGGTTTGAGAAACGGTCCGCCATCTTGATTCCTGTATGAACGGCTCTGCTTAAGGATGACAAGCATCGCCCTCTGTTGGACGGCGGCCAAACTACAAGAGTAAGAAACTGTTGAAGGACATTATTAGCTAATCAATTGGAACTAATTTATTGATTAAATTATTGATCGACAATCACACCCTAGGCTTATGTAATTGGGTATATGTTAATAGTTGTATAATTACACAAGATGTGATTCTTTAATGCATTTGTCTGTTTGTACCCGACTGTTCCTGTGTTTCCTCATGTCTGTCATTCGGGGTTTGGTCCTCCAGCTCCATCTCATTTTCTTCTTCGTTTGTCCTGGACCATCATAAATACTAAGTTCATAATTTCTTCTTGTGCTATTTATTCCACGAGAAAGAGGCAAGTTTTATAATCCACTGTTTTCCTTTTATGTATGTTGTTCAAATGTTTTTTTTTCCATGTATTAATGACGGGTGTCATTTAAGTCGATATTACACCATCACAACATTTGTGGTCATAATGCTTGGTCATGACCAAATAAACAAGCATTTTGTGGTCATAACAAAGTGCTTGGTTTTGTTATGACCACAATGTGCAATTCATGCTAACACTATTATTTTGTATAGAAGGCGATGGACATGCTATGTGTTAATGCTAATATATCAGGTTGAATAAACTGAAACGGCCTCTCAATCCAGACGCAGAAGTTCACCGGTCACACTTATCTACAGTAACTATGTCAGAAATCAGATTAGGTATTAGTTTCTTTCATGTCAAAGTGAAGTCATTTGTTGATTTTTTGACCCAGAGTGGGAGTGTCAACCTGAACTCTGGGAACTCACCCAGATTTTCGCCTCCCCAGACGTCCATCATCATGTCATACTTTCCTAGTCGCTCAAAATACTCCTTATCCATGACGAACAGACCGCCAGCAATCATCGGCGTCCTACGTGTGCGGCGAACAGAGAGGTCAGGGGTTCACAACAAACACTTGGGTGAAAAACTGAGCCATTTTGTTTCAGGATGTGAGTGTAACTCACTTGATGGGGGCGATGGGGTTGCCTTGTCTGGCTCGTCTCTGCTCCAGAGTCATATAGTCCCATTTAAAAACCAAATTCCAGTCAAAGCCTACCAACAGAACCAGAAACAAGACGACAGTTATCATCAGTCACTTAACAAGTTATAACAAAAGCCATAGTGAGAGACGTGAAAACTGAAATGACCTCCTTTCAGATCGGCCGAGGCTCCCACATACTGAAAGTTGTCCATGTTGATGACGTCAATGATTGGAGAAACTACCCTCGTTTTATCCTGCAACACGGAGAAATATTTATTTTTCTTCCACTGCAGCTAAACAATGACAGGAAATCTGGCGAATCAGTAAATATTTATCAGAAATCAAAGGACCTCATGATGAAGGAAGTTCAAGCAAATATTTCCACTCAAAATATTGATTCTTGTGTTTTGAATTGACTTTCTTTTTGAGTTTCAGAGCTGGAAAGCTGTGCAGCTTTGTTATTCCCAGCAGAGCTTCAGTGCAGTGAGGCTCAGCTGGTTTAAAACGGATTCAGACAAAACACTGAACACATGGCCCAAAAACACAGAAACAAACCTCCAGGTAGAAATGAGATCCTTTATTTTATTGTGGTTTCACAACCACAAGAAATGCTCTTTCTGTCTGCTTTCATAATTTATGAGACCAAATAAGCAAACAATAAAACAGTTTTAGCAAACTACAAACAAACATTAAGCAGTAACGTTTATTTATTTAGGCTCTTTAGAGGCTAAACTGCTAATTAATCAGTTTAATTAGCAGTTTGTTGAAGACAATTAACGCCTGTTTTTGTTTGAAAACGTGTTTATTTAACTGTGTCTCTCTTTCACTTTTACCTACGAAGCAACAGATGCAAGTTTGATTTAGCGGTCTTGATTCATTTTAAGTTATTTCAAAAGCTTTAGTTTAACTTTAATTATCTGCTATTTATTGTAATTAAATTTTAATCCTAAAAGATAAACAACTTCTGATTCTTCTCACTGGAAAGATCGAGTGTGATTGGTTAGTAAACATTTAAAAAAGTTAAAGCAACTTAATATTACCATATAGTCTATGAGGAAGAACATTTTTAAAACCATTTATGAAAGTTTTTAAACGTCACCTGACAGTTCGTTGCATTTGATGGTGTTAAAGTCTATTTGTCTCAGAGGAATAGTTTATGAATGTAAAATAAGTTTTGTTTTTGAACAGTGACTGAAATATTTCTGTACTTATTTTGTTAAAGACACCCTGATCTTTATTTGTAGGAAAAAGGAGACAAACATTGTAATCATTTGGGTGTAAAAGCTTTTTCTTAATAAAACAAAGGAAACAAAACAGTATCTCTACATTTTTCTCCTACATGAAACAACTTCAAAATCCATTCATAAACACATTTCACACATCAATAACAGCATACACGCTCTGTTGATGGAAAGAAATTGATTGAAAACAAAACATAAACCTTCATTGGTTATTATGAACTGAGAACAAAACAGCGCTGCATTCACATATAAATAAATGTCATTTCAAACTGTTCTCAGCAGAGAAACTGGATCACACGAACCTTCAAGCTGTCAAGCGGCTATGGATGGGAAAAGATTAGCGTTTAGAGATTGTTTCACTTTAGTGCTGCTTTTTTATGAGACTGTCAGAATCACAGCCAATTATAATTTTAGTCAACAACAGATCTGAAAATATTGTAAGAAATAAGACTACACAATATGAGAAAAGGATTTGATTTGAAAAATTATGTTAAATATTAGGTGTAATTAGACGGTGTTTTTTTTTTTACAAAATGTAGTGTATGAGTATTTTTAATACGCTTTTGTAACCCAGTGTAAAAAACACAAGCAAGAATAAATATTAAATATTTTTTTCTACAATAAGATTAAAAAGTATAAATAAATACATCACATGTAATACTCTACAATAAGATTTAAAAAGTAATACAATTAAAAATAAGTTCATAAATGTATGTGAAAAGCGCTAAAAAATCTTTAAAAACTGTGCAATACACCTTTAGTGATTGTTTTTAGTGATGGCCTAAACAACCAATATCTGGCACAGTCTGATTTCACCTCAGCCAATAAGGTTGATTGGCTGTGGCGCTGATATTTTGCTCAGATTGCATCAGACATGCTGCTGCTAATAGCCCGGAAGTTCTTGTAAAATCTTGGAAATTTACCCAGAATGCCCTTCAATAGACAACTTCCTGCTTTTGGAGCGGACTCCGTTCTGCTTGGTGTTCACATATACATGCAAACTCAGGTCACTTCAACCGAACCAAGACCAAGGTTTTTAGGCGGATCAGAGTTTGTGTTTTTGGTCCACATCAGAGTCCAATTGCACATTCACACCTCCACAAATGAACCGGACTTTCTAGAGAATCAAACTAGTTTACTTAAAGCTCTGTGTGAATGCACCCTGACATTTTGTCTCTGGAATCTACTGCAGTGAGACACCAACCAACAGCCCGACTATCATTTCGCATGCAGAATGTGCATCATGGCTCTTAGCTAACAATTATGGCATCCCTAACAGTCTTTTAAAATATTAATATTAATCACACTGACATTGATATACTGTGCAGCACTAATGTAAGGTATTAACACTCTTCAAAGAGCCCAAAGACAAACAGTTAGTGCCATTAGTGCATAAAAGAGAAAGAGGCTAGAAGCAATATAACACAACATTAAAATTTTGATGAAAATTAAATATTTCTGTTTCTTCAAACAACCAGTGTTGGCTCACATGTTTTAAGTCCACATGCGGGTTTATAAACTTTCCTCACAGTAAAATTCAAGAACCATTCAAGCATTTTCAAGGTAAGTTTTCAATCTTCTCCGGCAGCACACTCTGGAGATAAAAATAATACAAATAAACTAAAGAAGACAGTTTGAATTCACTGTTATACAATATAATTTATTACAGCTAATAATATTTTAGATAAACTAAAATATAATAAATTTAAAGTTTTTAAATGTCTGTCTTACACACCTGAAAGGTACAAAAAACACTAATAATGTTCTTGATAATGTTTTTGTTATTTAGCAAAATAATAAATAAAAACAAAAAAAGTTTGATCTGATTTAACTTCATACAGTGTGAAAAATGTGCCAGTGTTCTTCTTTATTATATTTAAATATCTGGTAAATAAAAGATATTCTAAATGTGAGCTTTCAATCAAGTATTCGATTGCACTTTATCTCAAAGCTGTGCAGTTTGAAAATCAAGCACTTTCAAAAACTTTATACAGAAATCAAGAACTTTCCAAATCTTGAAAACCTAACTGGACTTGAAGCACTTTCAATAAAATAATGCAGGTGGGAATTTAACTTTGATTTTAGAGAAGAATGTGTTTGAGATTACCTCAGCCACTCTCTCCAGCAGCGGCTCCAGCCAGTGATCGTTACATTCACAGTGAGAGTCCAGGAAGGTGAGGACTGGCGCTGTGGCGGCATCTGCACCGCGGACCCTCGAACGCATCAGTCCTGAGCGAATGAAGACGCTTTATCAGAACAAAACGGTTTCATCTTGTCGACCACAGAACGAGCAGCTGACATTTTCTATTCATTACTTTGTACCTTCTCTGCGGTCGTTCCTGAGGATGCGAACCTTCTCGATCTTCCCCAGCAGGGCTCCATCCTCCGCTGGAAAACACAAATAAATTAAGACTTTTTACTCACTTCTACGTTCTGATTTAAACAGGATGGTTGGTGACGGGGCAGATGACTCACGGTTGTCACTGTAGTCATCAACCAAAATGATTTCTTTGACCAAGTGAGGAGGACTTTTCTTTAAGACGCTAAACGGAGAGAAACATGAAACAGATGAATAAATCTGAGTCAATAAATCAGAGAATAATAGCATGGAGAGCGCAGCTCTACCTGATGACAGTCCGCAGCAGAGCAGAGCGAGCCTCATTATGGAAGGTGATGACAACACTGGAGGCTGGCAGGTCTGACCTCCACTGTTTACTTCTGCAGCTGAAAGCAAAACCAAACAAGACAAAGATGAAAACACACCTTTTTTTTAAATGCCCTAACATGAATATAAGCTTATACACACAAACATACTGCTGAATGTTCAAGTCAGGCTGCTGAACAGATCCTTAAAGGTGACTATGATTTCTTGAAGAGGCTAGCTTAGATCTATGGTCTATATGAAGCATGTTCATCAAACTCATTCTTAGATAGTGAGATGTTAGTTTGCTCCGTTCTGCCTGTTTTGAGCTCCTTTTAGAATGAACTGCTTTCAGGCCTTTTGTTACATTAATCACCCAAATAACTGCTACTGACCACGCCCCTAACTACCTTTCTAGTTGCACTGAAAATGCCTAAAAACAAATGCACAATTACACAACTGTACATTTTTGAAAAGCATTAGTAGAGCCTCCTTCGCAACCAATAATAATTTATCAGATGACGTTACTAATGTAAAACGGCTGGGTGTAGAAAATAACAGTTGAACGTAAGGTTTAGATACCTTACTGTTGTTTTGCGTTTGTTTTAAATTTATCTAGTTTGTATATAAATGTTTTTGGGGGTTTTTTAACACTAAAAGTCAAACCAACAAGAAACGTTTTCTGAATGGTAACTCAACAATAAAACTCCTGTTGCTAGGTAACTGCGCAGTGCCCCTGAAATGTGACTTAACAATTTAAACATGAAACAGATGTTTCAAATGGCTTCCAGGTGTGACATGCCAAAAAATAACAGGGTGTTTTTTAAGCACTTAGACTGTTTAAAGGAGCTGAGATCCAAAATGAAGGCACAAAAAATTCTCCCCTTTAAATCCAGATGGATCTGATTCTGCTCACAAAAGGATGGAGGCGAAGCATGAAAACACACAACATAAACGTGAAGACTGATGCTCTGATGAAGAAATCCTGCCTAAATTTAAAACCCAGTAACACCAGTGACACCATCCAGACTGGAAGCAGCGAGTCCAGTAAACCCTGTGACAAGACTGAATACTGTGCTGGACCCAGGTCAGATAGAGGATGGTTTCCAGCAGCCAGACCTTATGATTAACTCCAGATGTTCAGCCAGTATGAAATGTGAAAAATGCTCCTAAATTTATTTTTTAACAACTGTGAAACTTTATTCTCCTGCTGAAACAAATTGCAAGAACAAATGATTCAGTGTCTTGCAAAAGTATTCACATTCTGAACTCTTTTAAGTTTTGTCATCAGCATATTTATGTAATTCTATGTGACCATCCTTCCACTACTGCTCAGTTATTTTGGCAATCAATTAATCCATGGATTATTCTGATGATTAATCGATTAATTAGACAGAAATAAAATCAGTTAACTATTTAAGTCTTTTTATACAACATTAAAAATACATTGAAAAATGCAAACAAACAAATGATTAAATTAATTTTTTAAGTAAAATGAACATTTCTTAGTCTAAAATGGAATAAAGGAGCATTCCTTTTTAGTAAACACTTAATCATTTGTAGCTGAGGATGCATCTAAAAAATACTGATAACATATAATGTATCATTTTTAGCTAAATTGCTGATTTGAATAGGTTGTTTTTTCAACAAATGTTTTTTGAGTCCGTCATCTCCAGTTACCAATTAATACATGATTATTTACATAATTCATCATGATTAATCTGATTAATCATTTCAGTCCTGATTAAAACTATTGACAGGTGATACAGAAACAATCAGAGGTTTGAGAGCATTAACACTCCAACCTTTTGTCCCAAAAATACATCTGGAAGAACTTTAGCATTTAAACCGCCTGCATTAATCTTGCAGGAAGCCGTTCCGGCTCCGTTTATACTGGAATGGCATAAATACATAATCTGACTTGACCACAACCTTTGTCAAGCCTAAAAGCACTTTTGATCTGGTCTTGAAAGTGCTGTGACCCTGGATTAAACCGACGATAAGGAAGCAATCAGAACTGATGCACATTGTGCAAATGACACATCAGTATTGGGTCGATGGACTCGTCCCAGCGCCGTGAGCGGGCTAATGGCCCAGACGGTCTGAGTCAGGTCAATATATGAGCAAGCATGTCTGTGTTCAAAGAAACAACCCAAAAATCACAGAGCACATCTCAACAGAGGCTGCTGCCATAAAACTACTGAATGGATTTAGTGACTTGCTCCATTAGGATGATAAATGCAGCGTCACTGTAACACGTCACTGTTTCAAAGGGAAGATCGTCCATAGAGCCCGAGAATAGTAAAGAAATCACACATTTCACTGGATTATTGATGAAAAGCTTCAACCATTTCTCCAACAGACACAAATATTCTGCGGTGTTTAAAGATTAATTTCAATCTTTGTACAAGGAAATGCTTCACATGCAATATGATAAACTGTCTTTGTTAGATAGCATTGTTGGCATCAATGTCATAATTATTATTGTTGCTAATTCTATTAGAGCTAATATTAACATATCATTGAATGTACTGCATTAGTCAAGAATCTGGAAGATAAATACTTAGAAATAGGATGACATCATTTTGTATCGTTGCTGGAGGAGGACTTGGTTTTAATAAGTTTATACTTCTACCCACTCGTTTTATTGTTTATATTGTTTTAGTATTGCTGTGATTTTATTTGTAATTTATAGCGTTCAATAAACTTCATAAATACCCAAAATATGTAAGTTTAGCAAGAGAGTAAATGAAGCTGGTCCAGATTTTAAAGCTAATCATAAAAAACCAGAGATAGAAATGATTGATTCAGAGTATTCTCATCACCCAGGACATGAGATGTTCACGTCTCTTCAGAGTGAAGAAACACAGAATGTTATCATAATCAGCATCAACAGAGTAAGAGCATGAAATAAAGCCAGAAAACTGTGATAGATGAACCTGAAACCTTAGAGCATCATGGAAAAATGAAGACGAAAAACAGTGTGAGAGCATCCAATCACAAAGTACCAGCAACATAATCTGGTTTTTGTTCCGTTTTTCTACATCTGAGAAAGTTACAGACACCAATATAACTGATACAGACATGGATGTTACATGAAGCTAACGTATGGTGGAAATATTGGAGGAAGGTAGCGGTGTAACAGAGCAGACACGGCTATCTGACAAACAGTGGTGTTACTCCACAAATGTTCCTGTGAACAAAAATGAGCAGTATAAAGAACAGATTTCAAATTTTCTTCCTGAGAAATGTTCCCAAACTGAGGTGGCTTTCTGGGTGAGTGGGGTGTCTTACAATCCTCTCAATTCATCTTCATCTAATAATATAAAAAACAAAAACACACACAAATCCCACCCTGAACCTTCAAGATGGAGGCAGAGAAGATGGAGAATGTATTTGACTGGATGAAATTTCTGAGCATTATCCATCCAGCCTTATATTTCAGCTGAACTTCTCTACAGCTCTTTTTTTCTGGTAACTTTATCAGATTTTAAATACCAGATTTCGGTGGTGTTTTGTTTTCTCAGTTGTCTAAGGCAGTCTTTTAGTAAAATTAAAAAAACTACTGAAAATTGCATTTCTTTTCAATTGCATTTAATTCAATACTCAAATAAAATTATTCAATTAATCACCTTCACAAGTCACCTCGTTTGTGAATTAAGTCCATCTTTGTGCAACTTTATGTCAGTATTTACTCAGTTATTCTGTGAAGAGCTTTGCTGAGGAGCATCAGTAAAGGTCAAAGAAAGCATCGTAGTTCAGAGATAAATGTGAGGAGATTTAAGCAGGATGAGACCACTGAAAATGATCAGCTTCTCTGATTTTACTCCTCATAGGTAAATGTTTGAGTAAAATAAACATTGTTCTTTTATTCTATGAACTACTGACAACATGTCTCTGAAATTCCAAGCAAAAATTTTGTTTTCATTATCAGAAAATGAGAAATGGTCAAACAAACTAAAAAGATGCAGTGCTTTCAGACCTCAAATAATAAAAAGAAAACAAGCTAATATTCATTTAGAAACAATAATACTGATGTTTAAACTCAGGAAGAGTTCAGAAATCAATATTCGATGGAATAACCAGGAGGTTTTCAATGGGTCTCTTCATTTCTTCCAGATCTGTAAATGGTATCAGATTACTCAGATGTTTGTGGTCGCACTGTGAAAAATGAACAAAAGATCAAGACTTTTCAGGTTCCTGTGTGGGCATGCTAATGTCACTTATTTTATGTAAAGTGACTATTAGCTTCCTAAAGGGAGCCCATTTCGCAGTAGAAAAATGTAATTGTTACACTTTGTGATTTCAAATTAAAGGTTAAGGGAAAGCGGTTGTGTAGAGGTCAGGCTAGTAAATGGGATTCAGCCCAAAAAGAGCTTATTAACAGTTTATCTGCATTCAAATGTTAAGGCTAAATGGGATGAGAGGGACATGGCATTCTGGCTTATTAAGAGATCATTTACTCTGATTAATTCAGTCAGCAGTATGTCAGTTCGTTTTTATCTCATATAAACCAAACAATCTGCAGCCATCACTGGTGGAAGGGGGCGGCGGTTGTGTTGCTTTACGTCAAGGGCAAAAAACATCAGAGAGTCTGCTCAGCGGAGACTTCCTGGTTTTATCTCAGACAACAATGGAGGAAGTTCCCAGGAGATCTTATCCAGTCTGGTACCAATTAGTCAATCTGACAGGCGACAAAGAGCAGCATGAAGAAACGCAGTCACACACGCAGCAGATGTCATTAACAGGAACAGCAGGGTGCCTTCACCGGCTCGCGTCTTATACAGTGGATGCTTACTGGTCGTGTCTGGTGTCGGGAACGGCTCGGTCCATTTGCAGCTTGTCGCTCTCCACCTGATTGAACTTGTTCCTGGCGTAAGGATCCTGACCCGGTCGGACCAAGGTGGCGCCAACGTAAAGGTTCTGGTTGAAATCCTGCCAGCGCACCTTACCTGCACAGAAAAAAATCACAGTTCAAATGGTCGCAGTTCCCAGGTGAAGCAACGACTAAAACAATGATTGAAACTGCTTTGTTGTGCAGAATTAGTTTTCTTTCTACATTTTCATGTTTTTCTTGTTTATAGTCACAAAAATTCAGTATGTGAGACAGGAATCTTTCATTTTAATTTTTCTGTCTTTGTTTGCAAATTATTGTGTACAAAACAACATTTACTCTGTTTTCAACATTCGCTTAAAGTGATGTCCTTGATTAAATCAATTTGAACTGAATGTGTCAAAATGTTTCAAAACTCATAAGTTAGAACAGTCATATTAAGACCTGAATAATTAAACAGATTTTCTTCTGTTTTGTGTTGTACTGTCTTGCTTAAATGTTTCAAATACAACATTTCAATTTCAGTATTCAAACCAAGACTTGACTACTGCCTCAGCTCAGATAGAACCTGCAAGACAACATTGACACAAGCTACAGCTTTGAAAAGCATTAGTAGAGCCTCCTACACAACCCTCAAGAATGCAGCAAGTTGTTTCTGGGTGGTAAATCAGCAACAAAACACTGGTCTTCTCCAGCAGCCATTGTAGAGAGCACACAGCGGTAAAACTGTGTCCTCAAATGTGTGGGAGCTCAGCTCGGGTTGCTGGTGATGGTGCAACAACTTCTGGCCTAAAAACAGCTTGGTGGGGTTTTTAAGCGCTTGGTCTGTTTTTAGGAGCAGCTAAGTCCCAAATGGAAGAATAAAAACATGCAAAAGTGAATTTCACATTAAGATCAGTTTTCATGAATTAGGAATTGCAAAAGGATTCCTCCTCCCATGTGCCAGACATTTGGGAAGATGTTTTATTGATGGATGGATATTTTTGAAAGGTGTCTAATCCACAAAGGACATCATATCACCATTAAAATACATTGAGTGTAATCTAAGTACTTTACATTTAAAAGCTTTAACCATTTAACTTCAAAATACCAGTGGGGAACCTTTTAGATTAGTCAGTCCTTTATCGCACGTTGACAGCGTCCCTCAACCTTTAAAATGTGAATGTCCCTGAAGTGTTAGCATGCTCAGAGTCTTAATGTCAGATTTTCAAAGTTATGGGAAACAGCCTTCAGTACTTATCTGTAGCTTCAGAAAATACCATGATTTTTTAAACTCTAAATGTCGATTGACAAGAAAGAAAACCACACACTCATATTTAACAGCAAAAGAAGAAGTCAAACTAATTTAGGAGTGAAAACAGCCAAAGCTTGTCACAAAGCCTGAAAACGTGTTTTTGTACTCAACAGTGGTGATACTTCACTGGGAGCAGCAGCCCGTCTGATGCAAGACTCCATCAGGTGTGGCAGTGAGAGCTGGAGCTCAACAAGGCGGCGCTCAGAGAGGCTGATGGGGAATTTATGCTGCATGTATGCATGAATATGCTGAATAGAGCGCGGAACTGGAGGTTGAGCTACAAGACACGTCATGAACCGCTGTGAGTCGGGGGGGACGGACACACATAGGTTTATGTTCGCACATTTTCTGCTGCTTTAAATAATATGCAAACCAACAAGCACGGTTTATTTTTAAGAACAGCTATTATTAGGATGTCTTCAGATGCACAGTGTTACCAGATTACAGGGAGCAAACCGCGCTGCAAACCGAGTTGTCACATTTAATTTCACAGTTTAACGTGGATTAATGACGCTCAGAAAATCACAGATATTAATACAACCCATTAGTACAGTTTAGCTGCTGGTTACTTGAGGGAAACATGTGGAAATGTGAGATTACAGCGTCTCTCACTGTAGACGAGCGTGTGTGCTGCAGACAAAGAAACAAGCCACTCTCAGAGGAGGAGAGATCGAGTCTTTCATGTGTCTGGCATGTTAATTAGAAGAATGATCTACAACTGAACTGGAGAAGCCGTAGCATACGACTGAGATGTCCTTGCTGATATATATCAGAAGGAGGAGTAATTAATCACTGTGGAGAAATTTAAATAGCAATGATCTGCATGTGGGTTCCTCCCTGCAGCACTGGACTGTTGGTGGAAATGCAGAGGTTATAAACCTCAATGGAATGTAGAGCAAAAGCGATCAATCGTGATGAATTGAAATAATTGTCAACTAATTTAGTAATTAATTAATTATTACTGGAGTATACAGACAAAAACAAAAAAAAAAATAAAAAATAGCCATTTTCTGAAACAACAGTCAGGGAAGTAATCAAGCCAAAATAAAAACTCTTTTTCTGCAGTCAGAACTCTTCAAGTGGCAGTTTTATCTGAACCTGGTTCAATTCAGCAAAAAATATCTTCTGTTAATCACCTTTTGCTGTCCAGTCATTAATTAATCAATTAATCCAAAAATGAGTCCCAGATTACTCTTACAGTGTAATGACGTTAAGTTCAGCAGAAAGAGCTGAGCTCTTCACTTTCTTGTATTTTTTTTATCTGCAGATGGCTTGTTTGCTACAAAAAATCAAGCATCATTAAAGAAAGGTTTATCTTCTTGTTTATTTGCATCTTTTGACATAATTAGATAGGTTTACATGGTCAAATTAAAAATTTACAGAATGTTGCAAATTTCTTTTATCTGATTAATGGACAGAATAATCAATTACAAGTTAATCTCTAGTTGCAGCAGTAATATACTGTTGAGTTCAGGACAGAGAAATATGTTTGTCTTTTTTATGGGTTGCAAGGAGAACGTCTCTTCTCTCCAGAGGGAACATTACAGCGACACTTAGTTTGTAAAGTTGCTCCTGAATAAATGCATGAGACCGAAACAATAATAAAAAACAACACAGCCTTTCAGTGAATATGTCTCACGTCTTAATCTTACAGTGTATAGAGAAAGGTGAATATGCCAGAAACGATAAACGATGAATTGTTACAATAACGTTCTTATTACATAGACAGAAGCTCAACTTAAAGTTGTGTTAAATGTATATTTTCTCCACTTCTCTCTGTCTCGTCAGTCATTAATCTGCTCCCAACTCTTCCTGTGATCTTTAGCCTCCTGGGAATCATCTGTGTTCGGCTGGTGGCTCCATCCAACAGGGGAAACATGCAGCGGAGGAGTTCTCCACACATGGAATATGATCAGTGCACATGATGCTTTTGCTGCACTGCAAAAACACAAAATCTGACAAAGTATTTTGGTCTAGTTTCTAATGTAAATATCAGTACACTTGAAATAAACAAAGAAAACTTACAGGCAACTTTTAAGCAAGATATAGGAGTTTGTTTTAAGTTGGCACATTATTTCACTTATGGCACATTATTTCAAGTGTACAAAGGTCTTAGAACTAGAAACTAGACCAAAATACTTGGTCAGAGATGTTGTGATTTTGCAGTGTGCAAATAAAGATATCCAAGTTATCTGTCTAACAGTATTTTCCTCACTGTTCTTATACTTTTCCTTCATCAAAATGTCCCAGCCTCTCTTTAGCATCTTCATCAGCAGTGAAAGTCCAAGCAGCAGGGCCAGGATATTACTGGCATGCAGAATTTGCATGTGTAAAACTTGAAACTTAGCAGCAACATATTGTGCCGCTCTGCCGCAGTCCAAACATTACATTGCACATACTGACACCGTTATGGCGATAAATCCGTAATGAATTCTGCAAGTCTGCAGAAACGGTGTAGACGTTCAGCTGTTTATTCAGTCTTATCAAACATTCTTGTAAGATATAAAAGCTGCAAGTTTAGCATAAATGGGTCTAAATTTATAAAGTGAGAGAAGTAAAGAGAGAAGAGTGCCACTTTTCTGCCTGTAAGCTGCTGGTAACTTCAATTTCCTGAGGGAGTCTTCCCAAGGGATCAATAAAGTATGAGTCTAAGTCTAAGTCTATAACAATAAGAAAATACATAACTTTTTTTTCAAATTAGCAAATAGAAAATGTTACCCAGCTGTAAATGTAATGTAAGGTTGACTTTGAGCAGAAATAATGTTAAAAATAAAAAGCATTTTGTTCTCCAGGGGTTTCATGACTTCAGTCTGCTGTATCATCCGATCTGCTTAAAGTCGATGTGTTCATGTTACAAACCTGACTTCTAGTTCTTTCATGCATAATTTAAAACATACTTAAAACATTATTAATATTTTCTAGATTATATTTTTTGTGAGTAATTCAGCAGAAAGCAAGCTGGCCTTAATACAGCGGATTTTATAGACAAGTGTAAAACTGATGTTTATTCTCCTGCTGTTTTATTTTTATTTACAAAGAAATAAAACAAAACTTGAAAAGAGTAATCTAATTGAAATTCAACTTTGTGTTTTGTTTGTAAAGTTTTTATCCTACTGAATCAAATCTGCATTATCTTAGTTCTGTTTTTGTAGACAAGGATTTGCGAGTTATGATGATTTATTTCTGTCTTTTCGAAAATAAATTTTATTTTAATGGACCCTTTCTTGCTGGGAAAGTTTATTTATTTGACATTTTCCCTCCTCTGTAAAGTCTGGGGAGAAACATCCGTTTACTTTAAGCCAGCGGTATATTATCTCTGTTAGTCTGAACTCGTCTGCCTGCAGTGTGATCTGTGGAACCGCACAGATGTTTGAACACTTTCTCTTTCTTTTGTCTCTCTTCACCAAGATGCTCCAGACTGAAAACACTCAGGAAGTCATGCTATGCTGTTGTGTTTCCAAGAAATAGTAACAGAGATGAAGGATTTATGTTCAGAAATGCTCTGCACATCTGTCCCGCAGTGACACCACAAACACTGAACAATGGTGCATATTTAATTCAATTGGACATTTAAGTTCACTGTCCTTTATAAGAAGGGAAATGTGCCTGAACGGCCAGATCTTTAGCCTTCAATTTAGCTGCATCTTATGAACTGTGGTTTCCTTCATGAGGGGGTATGAGTTTAAAAAAACATTTCTCTGAAGTGCTTGCTGCTAGCTTGTGCTTGTTTTAAATGAAAATAGCGCTTTCTTCTTTGATTTCCAATGATTGACTTCCTGCCAAAGCGCCTCCTGGTGGTTGAAGGGGGGGGGGAGGTACCGGCTTGTAGTATGAAAAGTACGCACAAAAGTGCTCATTTTTGTCTAACACTGATCATACATAGCTAAATAAATACTGACAGATTAAAAACATGCACTCCATTGGAATTAATGAATACTTTTGTCATAAAATGGTGGTGGTGGAGGTGGTGAGGCAGACGCTGGAGACCCAGGTAGGTGAATGGTGAGTAATTTAATGAAAACAGTCCACAAAAACACAGTCAACAGAGTCCGCGGCCAGGCAGCTGAGCGGAAGCCAGGGCTCAACGCCGGTAGCAACTGGTCATACAGGCGGTAAACACAACAACGACAATCTGACAATCTGACAAACAACGACAATCTGACAACAATCTGACAACGACAAGGACCCGACCAGGAACAGAGGACACAGGAGGGACTAAATACACAGAGGGTAATCAAGGGAACGAGAGACACCTGGGAACAATCAAGGGGAAGACAGGACAACGAGGAGACTCAGGACACAGAAACTCGGAATAAAAACACAGAAAAAACACAGAACCTGACAACTTTTACAAGTTATGACACATTTTAATGTGTCTAACTGCTTTTTCTGTTCTACATGAACAGAAAAAGTGGTTTTCATGGGATAATTTAATTTATTAAGGGAAAAGCTTTCAAAACCAACATGGCCCTATGTGTGAAAACATTTTTCCATCCTTGGCAGCAACAACTGCCATCAAGTGTTTGCGCAAACTGTTAATGAGTCACATCAGTGGAACTGGAGTAACTCTGACCTACTCTGCTTTGCAAAACTGCTTTGTTTCAGCCAACTTCAGACATTTAAAGCAAAAACTTCTCAGTTTGGATGAGGTCCAGACATTGACCAGGCCTAAAAATTTGCTTCCAAAAAATGTCAGGTCAGAACATTAAATTGATGTACCTCAAAATTTGTTTTTCAGCTAAAATTCAGTCAATTTGATGCTAAACTAAAATTAGCTTCTTTAATCACAGGTTTTAGATCTGCACATGGGAACACAACCAGTTTTAGAGCAAAACTAATTTTGCCTTGCCGACCATGGCGGCCATCTTGAAAAATGGTCATCATTTAGAGATTTTCAGTGGCTGAGACTCTTCTTTTTTTCCCCCAAAAACATCTGTCAGGTTCTTGTGTCAACATGTGAAAGATTATGATAAAATATGGAATTATGAGCTGCACTACAAGAGTGCGGCTACATTTAAACCTCTGAATTGGACAAGTCCTAATCATCGATGAACGACTTGTTCCTAAAACACATTAAAAGATAAGTTAAACTACTGTCTTCATATTTAATCTGTATGATAAAATGTAATCTTTAAGGAGAACATTTATCATTCCAAGCTCCATAAGAGGGACCAGATGTTGCATCACAGCTGCATCATTCCTTTCTGTGCAGGAACGTATTTTGAAACCTGGTTCATTAAGAACTTACTGACTAACATCTGGGCCAGAATCAGCTAAAACACAAATCAATGGAGCCTTGGAAGAAAACAGATGGTTTCTAGTTTTGTACATTATAATATTCATAGATGATCATCTTGTTGCAGCTCATCTTTTTAAAGTAAGAATTATCATTTACAGATAGGAAACAATTGTAAATGTTCCACATTTACAAGTGGACCTTGCATTTAGGGCCTGCAAGGTCCCTAAATGACCTTGCAGACATTTAGGGATACAAACATTTGATGATGTCATAACCAAGGACGACAGGGTCAATTTGAGCTTGGTAAGAAATTAATATATGAGCAGTATATTTCTTATTGCATAACTCACAATGCAAACACACAACAAGAAAGCTGAAAAAGAAAACAATGAAGGTGTAGAAGGGGTAGGTCAAAGTTCACCTCAATGAAATGAAGCAAAAGTTCAAATAAGTGAGAGATTGTAATAAAGGTCAACAAACCATTGAAGGATGAAATGGATTAAGTTTCCCTAATGTCTGCAGTACATTACACAAATATTGGTCTGGGTTTCAAACAGCATGCATTAACCTTTAACTAAGCATTAGGCCTGAATCCCATTGAACATTTATGTGAAGTTTATGAGAACCAAAAAAGCTACTCAGCTTACACTGAATAAAGATGATCAGCCATTCAGGAAACAGGCTTTTCAAAAATTACAAAATGGTAACTGTGCTGGTTTAGTTCATTAACTGCTTTAAATATTTTAGCGTGAGAACTTTAAGAGCATTAGGACTTCCAGACCGACACATTTATAAATAGCATGAGGAAAATGCTCCATCTTTACATTTTTCACCTCCTAATCTTTTCATCTTTTAATCTTCAGACCTCATTTCCAGACCCTTCTCTTCCTCCATTTCTCTCCGCTTATCTCTGCTTTTTTAGGTGAGTTACTGTTCGAAAGTTATACGTGAAACAAATTTGAGCGTGAAGTCTCCATGAAGTTGAAATGTCCTGATTTCTACGGTTGGGTGAGATGAAAGTGTTCGGCAGATGCAGGTCTCAGTCGTGTGAGCGATGCGAACAGGCTACTGTGGTGCTGAGTCTAAGTGGTAATGAGAGATAATCAATCAGCCATGTTCTCCAGCTGTTACTCTCAGTTTAACAATATGTCGAAATATCTGATATAAAGCTTCCCAGGTCAGGCTGGATACGCAATATTTTCTGACATTCTTACCCTTTTATCTAAAATAAGCATTTTAGCTCATTTTTGAAATAACAGCTACGTTTAACATATCATGCTAGTCAGTATGACAGAGATAACTCACATGCTACTGACAGCATCTTTGCAAAATTTAGCTTATAATGTTTGTATATTGATTGGCCTAAGTTTATGTCAACATTATAGTGACATCCAAAACTATACTGGTAGCATTTAAGCTAACATTAGCATTTTAGCTAATTTTCATGTTAAAGTTAAGCTCCACATGCTGAATGGTGTAAGTCAATGTTAGTCAACATGCTGGTGATGCTATTGAAAGGTTTAATTCTAACCTTTACATTTTCACTAATTTAGCTTAGACAGCAGTTTGCATATTAAATGGAGGAAGTCAATGTCAAGAAGCATCATAGCAATAGCCTACAGTTTAATTTAAGCTGACATTAACATTTGATCTAAAATGCTAAATGAAGTAACTGAATGTTAGTCAGCATGCTGGAAATGGGCTGCTGAAAACATTTTATCTGGCCTTTGCATTTAACCAATTTTAGCTTTTACACACTAAATGGAATAAGTTGATGATTGGCATGCTTGTGATTCCCCATGTGTAATTGAAAACATTTGAGCTAACTATAGAATTGTGGCTAATTGTAGCTAAATGTGTGCACACTAGCTTGAGTAAGTCAAGGTTAGTCAACATCCTGGTCATATCCCACATGCTAACCTTAGCATTTTAGCTAATTTTAGCTTATCCAGTGTTTGAATATAACAAGGAGAACGCCACTGGAAGGCATCATGTTAGTGATGTCCCTCATGCTAATGATAGCATTTTAATCTAAAGTAGCATCTTAGCAAATTTTGATATAAATGCTAAACGCAACTTTCTGAACGAACTAAGCAAATGATAGTTGTCAACACCATAGTGATAGCCAGGTGCTTTTGACATCACTTTATCTAACTTTATTATTAATACTTTATTATTTTAGTCAATACACTGCTGTGAGTTTCTTACTGACGGTGAACATGCTACACAGAACATTTTAGTTAAAGTTAACTACAGTCTTCTATTTAACCACGCAGATTACGTGGTTAGCAATTAAATTCAGTCACTGCTAATAAAAATGATTTTCGGGGATGTTTTCTCCATTATACAGCAGGCCTGAAACTAATAGTGATATGAGAAGTTTTGTGCACCGAAATCTCTCATGTTAGAAGAAAAATTTGTAGCCAATGAGGAAACATTCGAATGCAAGCATAATTCACATGGGGGTAGAACTGTGGTGAAATAGTCAGAAAAGCATCAGAGGAAGAAAAAAAAATACTAGCCTCATGATTCCCCTCATGCTGAAATTAGGTTTTCCAAGTATGATGCAGTCCAGCAACAATTGCACAATTGTGAAAGTGCTGGAGATCACAGGGTGGTTTTAATTCTGTCTACACCAGTCTCATCACAAACTAGAGGCACTCTCACGCTTAAAAAATAAATAACTATAACTTACATCCAGCAATAAAAAAAAAACTGGACATGAAAATGTTGAGAAATGTGGTGTACTATTGAGAGAACTGAGAATATTCAAGAATGTGTAGCAATTCTCAGTTTAAGTTTAACATCTTGGACATAAAAGCTATGTTGATATATAAATGATATTAGTCGTGATGGATGTCAGCTACTGAACTGCACCCTGCCAACACACCCTTTCAACTTGTGACAATTCTTTGTTATTTAACTGTGTGGGGGGGAAAAATTGCATAAACTCTATCAAGGCTTCAACTGAAGCTACAGCATTCATTCAAACACAGCCTTGCTTGAATAAAAACATGAAGGAAATGTAGGTGGAAACAAATGTTCTCATCAGCCTCGCCTTTATCAGATTGCATCAAAACCTGCAGATAATCAAGATTGATTTTACATAAGATGAGCACCAGCATTTCAAAGTGCAAGGACAAAAACGTTTAGAAAAATTACAATTGGGCTGAACCAAGACTGTTACCTTCAAGTGATGCTGAAAATTAGATTTGTCCTTTTTTTAAAATCTAAGAAAGTAATAACCATTATGTAAATAGCTTGACACATTTCTCTTTTGCTCAGTTTTCATTCGGTCTACAGAGGATCTGCAGGCTCATAGAGGCCAGGTCGTTTGAGGAGGTGTGTGGTCCCACCTGGAGGCAGAGCGTCGATGGTGTGCGCCTTTTCATCAGCACCGTGAGATTTTCCCCGGCTGGACGAGTAACTGGAGCTCCATTCATCCTGAAAGCAAACACAAAACAGACATTTCCACTTAGATATTTAACAGATTGCTATGAGAATCTGAGTAGACCAAAAAGCTCGATTTAAAACAGAATGTGAATAAAAAATACAGCGTCTGAAATATTCATACTCCTTGAAACATTTTACATCCAATCTCCAACTATAGTTTATTTTATTGGATTAGATCCTCACAATTACAAATGATGTTGGACCATGAATTGATCTAGAAGGCATTAAAATAATAATGTTGTTTTGAGACCATTTTATCATGCAATTAATTCATTTATTATGACAGGTTTAACCATCACACAGTAGTTGAGCTGGTTTTATTTAAGGATTTTCCTGGATTTAGCTCCCTTTATCTTCCCATCAACTGTGGGAAGCTGAAGAAAAACCTTCCCTACATCATGATGCTGCCATCAACATGCTTCATGATGTGGACGGTGCTTTCACTGAGTTAGTGTTGCATGAAAAGCAGATCTCAAACTCCATCCATCCATCCTTGCAGTTATTCTTTCATTCGTCAGCAGACATCAGTGACTGTTGAACATTCTTAGCTTGAATAATTTCTTCTCTGAAGATTTTACTCCTTTTCATTTGAGGTCTGACAAATTTCAGTTGAAACTCTCTCTTTCTAAACCACTTAATTCTCTCCTGTTCTGTAACTCATTCAAGCATAAGTAACAGTGTTTTATGTTAACGTTATAGACGTGAAGTTTGTCAGAACGTGTTTATCCTGTGAATCGATGTAGTTTAGTAATGTCTCCAGACATTTATTGGCGCTTCAAGTTCCACTCAGCTCTGTCTCTTGGCAGACCTGTCTCTTGGTAACCGGTAACCGCAGGCTCCTCCCCTTTTTCTGTTGCCATTAGTAACTGTGGCACCTATCAGGATCAACTCTGTTGCCTTTACAAGAATTATATTTTAACACATATTTTAGATAAAGTTAATCATGTTTCATGAGTAATTTTGCCATGTTTTGTTTATATTTTTGACCTGTTTTTATGATTAGCGTTGCCCATTTTAGCTATGTTTAATTTGACAAACGTTAACTGCTGCTAACTGCTCACTGGGAAATATTGCTCTGTAGTTGGTCATGAAGTCGACCTTCTGAACTTGAGCTGAACATAGAAGGGCGACATAAACATACCCTGGACTATAGACCATAATTAAAAATAAATTATCCCATTCTGTCATCACTTCAGCCATCTACCCCTTAGACCATAAATCTATCAGATTTAACCTCATTTATGGTTTTAATACTGTCATGGAAACGAGCTAAATCCTTAAAACTCCAGACATCTTTATGTTTCAGATAATCCTTCACTGAATTATACAGCAAGACGCCTTTGTCTTTACCTTACACCATTACACAGCCATCCATCTGTGGATCCACATTAAAATCCAGTGGATCAATAAGCAGAGAGGCAAAGCAATTAGTACCATTCATTCCCTGTTCTTGATGCACTCGGTTTAATAAAACTGCTGTTCAACTTTTATTTTTTTACCCAGTAGTTCATTTTCACCTTCACCTTCTGTCCAAATGTCTTATTGATCCATTCTTTAACTTTTTACTGCCACAGGACGATTAAATGCCACCACTGCGGCGTTCAGCAGGCATTTACTTACACCTCCGAGAAATGATTTTCTTCTCTTTATTCAGTTTCATCATTTGTTAAGCCTCTCCCGACACCAGCAAGGGCAAAAAAGAAGTGCTTTATCATTTGGATTCTGTGTCTGATTTATTTTATTTCCCATTCTGTGGAAAGAGCCGGAGCCCACTCAGTCCAAAACCACATTTACAAAGTGTGGGAACACAATTCAAAACAACCATACATCAAAAAGTTTACACAAACATAATGACTCTGAGTGTTTAGAAAAGATGAGTCAGTCAGATGGTAAAGGCTCAGCGTGGGATGGAAATTAAGCCTGTTAGTGTTTGTTGCATTCAGCCATTTTAAAAGGGGAAAAGAGGACAAACATTAAAAAAGCTGCAAATAAAAAGTTTAATTTTTTCAAACGATCTTGCTTTAAATTGTTACAGCTGGTGCTTAACGTTCATAGCTATAAGTATTAAACCAGCAAAAAGTCTCCTCATGTAGTTATTAAATCTATTATTGAAAGTAGTGCAATAATAGATTTCACAATTAAAATATCCTGTTCTCCATTATTGTAATTATTACACCAGTGGTGTCCAAAGATTTTTTCCCTGAGAAACTTAAACGAATGATAGGCCAAAAAATGTGTTTGTTTTTTTTAGTTTGTTTTACCTGCTCAACAACTCATTTCAGTAAATCTGAATTGGTTGAAGCTAAAAATATCACCAGATGAGTTTTGGGTGAAACATAATTACAAAGACAGTTTTTGTCGTAAAAGTAAAATGTGTATGCTTTCTAAAATTTTGGCTTAATTACTGTTCTGAATATGTTGGTTTTTTTCACCAAAAAACTTGTATACTCCACTAAATGATTAATTGATTACTAAATTAGTTGACAATTATCTCAATAACTGATTAATCACCAATAGTTTCAGCCCTGCTTAAGTTTCCCTTTGTCTATGCAAAAGCTGATCCGTCTCTTTAAATCCCTGGAAGCTTCCCAACCCACTGCTCAGCCAAACTACAAAGTAAACTCCACACTAAACCTCCGTCGTAAAAACACCGCTTCTCATTAAAACATCCTTCAAGATGCATGAAATCTTTGCACCGAAGTGCAAAGCTAACATTCAGAAATGTCCGGGATGAAACAGCGCTGGTGTTGGACTTTATAGAAGATCTTTACCACCTCTAAGTTAGACAAAAGAGAAGGAAAAACCTGCATACATCACGTTTCCAGTTAAGAAGCATGAGTTACGAGTTTTTTTCCCACATATAGAAAGAAAGGCCAAGCTGTGACTAACAACATTAACTCTGCTCTTGCTGATTGTCAGTAAATGATGACTGCGCGAAAACAAGCCCGGAGCATTAACACCGCGACCCTGCGAGTGATGCAGCTAAATGGCATTCAGCCATTTCAAATTAATTATTTACTCCTCCTGCTGCGACGTACAGCTTGCCTTCAGTCAGACCTGCAATCCAGAAGCAAAACCGCCGCACATTAAAAACCTCAATCGACTCCAAGAGCGTCACACTACCATCAGTGCCTCGTTTGACTGAGGAAGCAAAGCCTAATGGGACGAGGCGGTGGGGGCGGCGGCTCGGGAGTCACAGCAGTTTGACTCCTGTAATCACTGGATCCTTGGTACAGCCTGTTAACGCAATGACACTAATAAAAAACATGCAGCTAGAGAAAATCACTGCAATATAAAGCAGACCGTGTTTTTTTGTGAGCGCAGTTTACATGTTCGGGATTTGTGGGGAACTTTAGCTCAACACGAAGAACAACAGGACAGAACACATGAGGAGATGAAGGGAAAAAATGCAGTGCTTCACCAACATCTGGATGCAATAAATAATGCTGATTGACTCATGATTTAAAGACGCAAAAACAAGGAGCAGATGCAATAAAGTAATTTTTTATAACAGGCATCACATGAGCGGTCCAACCCTCAGCTGCCTCTGAAACAACAAGCCTGACTAACACGAAGCTCTAATAAAAAGACAAACAGTTAAACAGTAAAAGTTGTTTTATTTGGACTTATGGCACCATGCTGTGGTTACTTTCAGTCAGAAGTGGGTCACTAAGGGCTTAGATCCTCATTTTTTTTTGTCTCCTGGCGTTAAAAGCAAAAAAACAAAAATTGTGTCTCGAAATTTATGTTTTTGCTTATTTCTTAAAATAAATGTTTCCTCAGCTGTCGCTAATCTTAACAATCAATAATGGTCTATGACGCCATTTCTAATATTTTATTAGTGCTCAAATAATCAGAAAGATGTGAGGTCCACATGTTATGTTAACAGTTAGGGAAATTATGTAAATATTGGCTGTCGCACTCTACACTTGGTCACATTTGTGATATTACCGCTGTAAATCTCAATGGATTTTACTGGGACTTTATGGGGTAGACTAACAAGATGAACCACAAAACTTACATGTGTTTTAGGAACACCTATTACACAAAATTCCTAATTAAATCTATTTTATGACTAAGTAAAAAAAAATTGAAAACATTTTGAAATATTCTTTTAAGTGTTAGAACAAACATTTACTAAACTCTGATCCAGATGTAGGGAAAGGAAAGACTTTGGCCGCTCAACTTCACACGGCAGTTTAAGGTTTCTCTACTGTCCTCATAACCGCTTGAAAATAATGATAATGAAAAAACAACGGCCTGGAGTAAAAACAGTGGATAAAACAGGAAAGATCTCGTTTCCAGTTTGGTAGTACTTCAGATATTTAAAACAAAATATACTAATCGCCAATTACCAATATCAAATGGTATGAAACACTTATATCGTGATAAATTTTCCTGCCAGCCCTGCCTTGGGAGCAACGTCTTGAAATTAACATCATCATTCGGTGATGGCAGCATGATGCTGTGGGGGATGCTTTTTTTTCAGCTGTTCAGAGTTGAGGGACTTTAAGCCGGATAGAGAAGAGCAGCTGAAATCCGAAAAAATACCTGCTTCTCTGCAGTCCTGGCTGAGGAATCGCTGCAGCTCACAATTAATGTTGGTGTACTTTTAATCCTCATCTCTCTTTTGTTCCCATCGTGTAGCTGTTACTGTTTGTCTTTTTCTACCTTTCTGCCCTCTGTTGTCTCGCTTGGTTATCTATGGTGGGTCTGCAATATCACAGATGGTCACGGCACATAAAGCAAATAAAAAACCATCTCACTTCATTTAAACATTCTGAACTGATTTAAACACACGCACACACACACATTGAAAATAAGGCTTAGCAATTGTGCAAGGACAAATCCAAATTCACAAAACCCTGTTTGTACTAGATTTTTGCTGCCAAAACAAATATAAATAGAAGTACTATTTTAGAGATTGGGTGAAAAAGCAAACTGGGTAGATGAGAAAGTAATTTTTGTAACATTTATGCATGTCTGAATAAAAGTTAGTGAAGAGTCAAATCATTGCTCATGTTTACTTGTGCCCTAAACTGCAAAAAATACAAATTTGTACCAAGTATTTGTTGTCTAGTTTCTAGTGGAAATAACTAAATATACCCCAATAACACAAAACTTACAACTAACTTTTCAGCAAGATATAGGAGCTTGTTTTAGGCAAATAATTATTTGATATTGATGAAAAAATACTTGTCACATTGGGAGATTATTTCACTTATATCAGGACATTTTCCCATGTTATAAATTAAATAATCTGCCAATAGATTAAGATCTTTGTCATCAAGATTAAGAAAATTGTCTTAAAACAATATTTACTTTTCAAGTAACTTTTCTTGCTGAAGTTACTTGTAAGTTAGTTTTGTATTATTTAAAGTATACTGAGATATTTGCACAGAAACTAGACCAAAAATATTTGTTAAGATTTTGTGTTTTTGCAGTGCACACCAGTGTGCAATTACAGAATCAAATCTTTCCCAATATTTCTAAAGTGAGGTTTTATAAAAACTGAACTTTAAACCCAGTGTTAACGTCTGTGGCCAAGAACTCTGACCCTCATTTAAAGTGTTTTGCACATTTTTGGCCTTGAATCTGTGTTCCTACCTCTTTTTCCCCTGTTGAGAGCCACTGGCTTGTTTTTCTGCCTGTTTTTTATTTCTCTGTGCTTTGGTGTTGGTTCGTAGCAAAAAGAAGAAAATTCATGTAGGCCAAAGAAGAAAGATCAATTGTAGAGTTTTCAAATTCATGTTTTAACTCAATTTGGTAGAGAATTGAAAGAAGTGAGAAGACAACTGACTAAATAAGAAATATAATAGAAAATAAAATTGAAGATGTGCTCATAAGTCACACCTGTTTCAGGTTGACTGTAACCAAATTTAATGTTTAAGCCTTTTTCTTTGTCAAGTGAATGACACACACACACACATATCCAGATTTTTTTTTTTTTTACAACTACATTTGGGCAGGTTAAGGATTCATACACTCAACATTCCAGATAACTGTCTGCAGATTTGTTTGTCGACTTGTCTTGTCTGAGCTTCCAATAATCAGCATAATCCACTCTAATCTGATCACATCCGCTGATAGATTACAGCAGATACGAGTCAAGAGTTCACCAGAGACAGACAGCGCCTACAGACAGAACTATCATACATTTTACTGGACAATAAATTGTCCCGATAATAACTGCGATAACCAATAATGTTTTGAAACCATTTTCACATTATAGATGGCATATATAAACTTTAATTTAAAACAAATACTACACACTGGAACTGTAAGACATTTTAAATATCCACAAACAATGAACAAAACAGAAATAAAACCAAAAATAAAATTATGACATTAATTGATTATGGTGATGGGCTTAGTCACACCTAATGTAAAACAACTGAACTATAGAGCTACAGAGTGAAGAAAGAGTGAAAGAAAGACACAAGAAGTCCAGATTGTCCTAAAAAAGAAAAAAAAAAGTAAAAAAAAGAAATCAAGCTATCAAACATGGTGGTGGTAGGATCATGCTGTGGGGACGGTTCATACTGGTGAAAGCAGGTATTTCAAACTCAAGTTTAAAACTACTTTTTTCATCCCAAAGGGAAATAAAATGCTATTGTAATTCATATCAATTCAAATTTTTCAGATAGTTATTATAGCCAGTGAATTGTTGGCAGAAAACATCTCCTGTAAAAATCTGTATTACGGCGAATTTGAAGGAGCCTTTGACTAAAGACTCTATTTCACCCAACCTTTTTCTGACTAAACGTCTCCAGTTCAGTCAGATAAACTGTATATGGCTACTGAGCATTCCCGTTCAACCAAAACAAATCGGATTAAATCAGATTACATCATGTGTGACAGGTCAAGTTGTGCCTATGATGGAATTTTCTCTGTAGACTAAAGGAAAATACAAACAGCAGCGAAAGACAAACAGGCAGCAGATAAACTGTCAGGTTGATGGACTTGACTTGATGGACACAGGTATCCGGTAAAGCGAGAAAATAACATTTGGACACGTTTGCAAATGTCTAAACAGAGAAAAGGAAAATGGGAATTGCATTTTTTCTTCAAGAACCCAAATTGTTCTGCAATATTACCCACCAAAAAGAAGAGAGAAATAAAGCAAAAAAACCAAATTCATAAATGTATAACCCATTTTTGAAATGTGAGTATTTGAACAAACAGACACTGTAATTCATTCTTTCTGTCTTAAATTTTGGCATAAAAATGTGGATTAGTGTCTAAGAAGGGGCTTTTTTCCATTATTTCTTTAGTCAGTGAATTGTGGACCTCACCACAATTCACAACCGGCAACCGGTTTCGCTTCACCATCCTGTTAAGGATTTAGTTTTCTCTGTTCCTTTTTTTCCCCACATCGCATTTTTTTTCTTCCACTAAACTTTCTATTGATATTCAGCATCCTGAACAACCAGCTTCTTTCAGGAATGACATTTAGTGAACTTGGAGAGGAGGTCTTTGCATTACAGTGGTAGTGTAGGACATAACATGCCCATAATGTGAATTATTTTTAAATCTAACTTTTCCATTAGTTCAATGTGATATTCAGATTTCCTGAAAAATATTTTGTTTTCATTAGCTGGAAAGCACAGCAATCAGAGAAGCAGTCATAAATTCTTGAAATATAACTGAATAATGAATTTATGTAATCTATTATAAAAGTTTCCATTTTTGAACTGAATTAGTGGAATACAAGAACTTTTTAATTATATTCTGATTAGTTGTACGGCTTCATTTACCAATTCACACAAATTATTTTCTTCATCTGGAAAGAAAACTAGTGTATAATGAAAAGAATGAAAGAGCGTGTAGCCAGGTCTGAAACACTTCAGGGCAGTTCTGAAGCTTGAAATAATCAAATAAATTGTTTTTTAGCCACTGGACAAGCATTACAAGTAGTCCATGACAACCAGCAAATGTGTATGCTTTAAATACCCTTCACTAACACATCGGCATTATTACATTTGCTGCAATATGCTGCATGAAGATGGTAGTCTCGGAGTCCTATTTATTGTGTCATATGTGTTAACAATAACTAAGCCCATAGAGAGAAATGCCATCTGTAGAAGGCGTTCGCCTGGAGGCTGAGCGCCGGTTCTGATCCGATTGTTTATCTCCTCCACTGAGGTTCAAGTCCTGATGACTTCCAGCATCTGTCCTGTTGAAGTCCCCATATGCAGACAGATATGATATCCAGCCTCAGGCCAGCTTTAACTTCCCGGCGGAGTGAGAAGAGGGAAAATCTCACAGAGTTTCAAAGCACAGTCACAAATCTGTGAATCAAACCACAGCTTTCCTGAGAAAAGGCTTCTGAAAGCAAGATGTGTCTGCTTTGTTTTTTTTCTTTACCACTCAAACTGAAAGGAGGATGTGTTTAACCAGCCTGCCTGCTGGGGTAAATACCAAAAACGCAGCAGAGATTACTTTCCACCACAGTAGAAACAGCCATCAACCACCTCCGGTAGCAGCGTGGAAAACGGATCCTTTTAACAGCCATCAACCCCCCATAACCCGGCCAATTCAAGACGAATCTACAGAAATCAAATGTTCTCTCCTGCTATTACTCACACATAATCATTAAATTCAGATAATTCCTTACATGACACTTCCTTCCAAAACAGACCTATTCTGCAAAATTTACATTTTGCACAAGCATTAAAAAAACACCAGCCACACTTTGGCAATGAGATAATGTTTTTTGGTATCTGGAATTAAGTTGGAAAACTGTTGGTCAAAATGATTGAATTAGGTCCAACATGTCAGAACAATTTCACAAATACATTTTTTTGATTTTTTTTTCCCCCACTGATGTTCCAATTAGTTTATTCAAGTTTAATTGTGATGTACAAAAGTTTGTACAAGTTTACACTTGTACAAAAAATGTACAAGTTTAATTGTGACATAAATATAAGCCAAGCCCACCCTCGTTACCTAGCAACCCAAATGGAACTCCAGCACATTTGATCAGCTGGTTTCACCTTTGTACAACAGCTGCTGGAAAGTACAAATGCTTTGTTGTTGAATTAAATTCAGAAAAGAGCTTTGTATAATGTGACTGTAAACATTGAGTTGGAGGATGTCGCCAGTAGCAGCTTATTTTGATTAGGAGTGAAGAGACGCCCTAAAACAGCTCATTCTGAAAGGAGATTAAAATAGGCAAAACTGACCAGAAGAAAATCTGGAATGATTTTGTTCACAAAATGTAGTAAACAGGTTTTAGACCTATCCTGTTCAAAGACGCATATTTGGTCACAGAACATTCTCAAAGAGATTAACATACCGTATTTACCGGACTGTAAGTCGCTCCGGAGTATAAGTCGCATTTTTGAGAAAAATTTATTTGATAAACTCCAACACCAAGAACAGGCAATTTAAAATAAAAATAGAATAGAGGCAACAACAGGTTGAATAATTGTACAGTATGCTAACGTTACATGACAAAGAACGAACTGAGAATGTGCCTTGTATGTTAGCATAACATGTTAAGAGTTATTCAGATAACTATAGCATATATAAAACGCTAACCAAACGTGTCTCTCCAAATCACTAAACGCAATGAAATCTTCATCCTCGGTGTCGCTTGTAAACAACTTTGCTAACTCCGAAGGTAGAATAACACAGGCCTAGAGCGCCCTCTTGCGGTTTAGTGTGAAAATAACGTGATATAATGATGTGTTAATTTTCACATATAAGTCACTCCAGAGTATAAGTCGCACCCCCGGCCAAACTATAAAAAAAACTGCGACTCATACTCTGGAAAATACGGTACTTAAAGAAGTAATATTTGCACAATGTTTTTACTGCAAATTGAAAGAGTCTGCTGAAATGGAAGCATCGAGAAATCCTGAGCACATACGTACACATAGGTAGACAACTATAACGAGAAAGATTTTAAAATATTTCCAGAGTCCGTAGCCCGTTCTTCTTCTCCCTCAGAAAAAGGCTTCTCCCAAACTTTTTATAACTTGGACTGAATAAATGATCAAGTGCTGGTGAATAGTTATGCTCTAGTAACTACTCTAACTTAATGATCCCCATCAATCTGCCTTTCTTGGACAACATGTTCTCTCGTGTTACCAATTTTAATGAGTAGCAGAACAGGCTAACTGAAAAGCCTCTTCCCCTCCTTGCCTATGGGGGCGCTGAAGAAAGCATGAAAATCTCTGAAGAAGACATGAGCACAACTTCCTTCACAAAAATGTAAACAAAAATTGAGCGGCGTCAGATTTTAGTGAGCGTTTTGTCGTTCACCAAACACCACCAGTCATTTCTCCCTTCAGTACTAGAGTAGTGCATTTCTTTTGGTTGCATAAATTAAAAGAATGCAAATAAGATGAACTTGCATCAGAGTTTAATTTAATTGAACAAAGGCCTAGGTTTTTCGGTAGACCGAAGTTTGCTTTTTTGTTCTGCATCAGAGTTGGATTTCGCATGCACACCTCCCACAAGGTAACTGAACTTTCTATTGAACAAACTTGCATTCTGCTTAAGTGGTCTGAACACACCCTTACTGTTCTCCAAAACGCAAGTGCAGGAACAACAGTTAGTGCGGGATGCATTTTCTGCAAAATAATGTGACTGCGCTGTCTCCGCGTGCGAATCAGCTGCAAGAGTTCAGTGTACCCTGGTTAATAGCCATACTTCAGGCTCCCCGCTGTGATCTGATCGCCTCCAGCTCTTGCTGAAATTTGCTTGAACAAGAGAAGAAAGAACCTGGGGACAAGTTATATTTTTTCCTCCTTTTTAATCACAGCTTTGTCTTCAGGCCCACAAACACACAGAGAACACGCTTTAAGAGCATCTTCTGGCAGCAGCTCAACTGGAGAGATGAAAGGAGAGAAAGGAAGTTTGTTGGAGGAAACAAGGCCTCAAAAACAGCCCTAGGTGGTGCAGAGGAGGCAGATTAAGGCTGTTGGCGTTTGCCCTTACTTCACTCAATACGGTTCTCAACCTGCAGCATCTAACTGACTTTTTCCCTTTGGGAGTAAATTTAGCAGGGGAATAAAATGTCATCATATCAGGGGTCTGTTATGCAAAATTCCCATTTTGTAAGTTTTTCTTTCCTTTGGGTACTTAAAAAAAACATGAATAAAAACATACTCATGTTTTTTCGTATCTGGAAAATGAGTCGTTTCAAAAATTTTTACATTTGCTGTACATTGCGGCATTAGTTGGCAACCCGAGTCCGTCACCTAGCAACCCAAGCAGACCTCCAGAATGTTTAGTCAGCTGGTTTTACTCTTGTGTGTACTGTATAATGGCTACTGGAAAAGACAACTTGTTCTCAACTTCCAATCCAGAAACCACTTGCTGCGCTCTTGTTGGTTGTGTAGAAGGTTCCATTTACGCTTTCAAAGATGTTCAATTGCATATTGTGCATGTTTGCTACCATTTTAACGCTTGAGCGTAAATGCTGAGTTGGGGAGACGTGGTCAGCAGCCGTTTACTTTTATTTAAAGTGACAAGAGAAATTATAACAGCTCATTCTGAAAGGAGCTTAAAACAGGCAAAACTGAGAGGAATAAAATCTTACCATCTAAGAATTTTTTTTTTTTCAGAAAATGTGGTAAACATGTTTTATGTAGCCAATAGATCTATCCTAACCTATGCAAGAAAAGCAAAGATTACTGACGTTTTCCTCTCTTCTTCCTGTGTCTTCCAACTTCATTTTCAAACATCTCTTTCTTTCATCAATTCTCAACTTTCCCCCCTTTGCTCTCCCATCGCGTGCTTTTCACGGCTCAGCTTTCATCGGGACACTGCAGGATCCACTGCTACCTGATAAACAGCACAATGCTATCAAAAGCACATCAGCATCATATCCTCCTCCAGTGAGAACGTAGCGCTTCTTTGTGAAGCACAGTGTGCCAGATTTGACTTTATATAACTGCTCCCAGTTAAATATTGCTGCGGGGAAATACAGCAGAACAATGTGAACTTATTCACCTTTCGTGAGCAAAATGAGGAGGAGAGTGACACAACAGAACTGAGAAAAAGGAGGAAACACTCAAGTATTTCTAGGTTTATCATGTAGGTGTAAGAAGAACATATTGAACGAGTGAACTGTGTGTTATCAGATAATTCCTCTTTTTGCATTAGTCTTCACCTACTATCTCTACCTGTGTAAAACACGGTGCATGAAGGAAAAGGAAAGCTTTACAATCTGATTGTATATATCAGAGCAGACAGAGAAGTGATTATGTACAAATACAGCTAAGCCCAGAATTTAGATTTTAAGTGACTTATTTTTAGTTTTTGTTTGTTTCTTATCGGAAATTAAACAGCCATTTTATAAAGGAAAATAAGTTTGGAAAAATATATCTGTTTATTCGGATTTCATTCAAAAAGGTTGGTGAAAAAAAATCATTCAAAACCTATGGGAAATTCTTTACTGACATTTTAGCAATCAAACCCAGCTTATAAATGCTGAGTGTTCTGACCATTTATTGTTTCAAAGTCAGGATTATTTTGTGTTAGAAGAAAATATTTTGGTGAAATTAGGATAATTTCAAGTCTAAATCTTTCAGGGGAATGAATCATTTGGGGGTTAGCTGCATTTGCAAATCTGGTGCAGCTGATAAGAGACATTTATTTCTGCATAAAATAGCTGCTATGCTTTCAACATGTGTGCACCAATAGTACGTTTAGACAAGAATAAATTATCTTTGCTTTTAAGTCCAGACAAAAAAATGTTAATGCACAAAAATGTGGAAAGAGCAGTTAGTAAAGTCCTTAAGAAATCCCTGAAGCCTTCATTTGGTTCAGAATTAAGATTGGACTGAGCAAACTGTGACAAGTCTCACCAGTGTGTGTGTGTGTGTGTGTGTGTGTGTGTGTGTGTGTGTGTGGTGTGTGTGTGTGTGTGTGTGTGTGTGTGTGTGTGTGTGTGTGTGTGTGTGTGTGTGTGTGTGTGTGTGTGTTTGCTCATAGTATAGTCTCTCTCTCTCTCTCTCTCTGTCTCAAAGGAACAATTGTGCCTGCTGGACTCTGTCCCGAAACCCCATCTGCATCCTCCTCACACACCAACTCGTGCAGAGAGGTACACATAGATCTGCAGATAAACTCTGACTAAGCATCAAATCTAATACATAAACATCAGTTCCTGTCACTTTTTCTCAGCGTATCGCTGCTTAACAGAGTTGATGTCTCCATCAAGTGAGCGACTTTAATTTGTCAGTCTGCCAAACATCCAGTCACAGTGTCTGCATTCATAACTCTCACTATTTGCAGACATATCTGATGCTTTACTGTCAATAAAATAAATGTTTCTGAGCAGTTTTAATAAATATCATTTACAAAGCACTCACATGGTTGGAGGAAGGATTCTCTCTGGAGATTTGAGCTGTGTTTTTTGTCACTGATTCTGCTCAGCTGCAGCTCAATGACTAGTCAGCTCCTGTTCCAGACACACTTTTATTTTTTTCTTTGCAAAGCTGAAAAATCTGTCTCATCAGATTCAAAAAGCAAAAAAAAATTTGGGGGGAGGGGGAGGTAATTATAACTTTAATGCTTTACTGGAGTTAAAGTGTAATTTTTTTATGGTCTCTTAGAAAAAAGTGGAGAAATATTTCCTACACCACCAGAACCAACATATAAAAAAATGACTCTTCAGTGTGGAAGTTACTCAAAGTCAAGCGTCTTCGGTTTCAATGAGGTTTTCAAATACAAAATCAGAGGAAACATTAAGTTTGCTGAAATGTTTTTTTTTTTAAAGCATTTTCCATAGAGATACTTTTTGTTCATTCAGGCTATTTTTTAAAACGGATGAGGAATTGTTGCAAGATAAACGCTTCACTTTTTTACATTCACTGGATTTACTAACTCTTCCCCACTACAAAATACAAGCGCTTTTCGAACTTTTTCAGCACCAATAACACTGCTTAACATAATTCAACTTTTAATTCAATTACAATAATGCATTTAACCATTAGGAATAATAAATATTAATTACAATGAAACAATTCAAACAAATTATGTTAAAGTAAATTACCTTCCTGTTCAAATCAAATACTTGCACAAAATACAAAGAAAGTTACAGAATAATCTCTAAAAAATGTTCTCAATAGGTTTTTTGGCATTTACTAACCTAAAGCAAGAAAAGTTTGGTCTGATTTACCTTCAGATAATGAGGGAAAAAAACATGTTTGTCTTTTTATGAGGCTTATGAGAAGATCTGGTTTTAACTGTAAAAACATTTTCCAAATATACACTTGTAATAATTAAATGTAAATGTTAGATTGCGCTTTATTTCAAAGTTTGAATAGCAAGCACTTTCAAGGATTTTATACTGAAATAAAAAACTTTCCAAGCCTCTGAATCATTTTGTCAATGTTGCGTGCATCTCTACAACAAACGATCTCCAATATGGCTAACACTCACAATGCCAAGTAAAAATTAAAATATGCACCAATCGTTTCATACCCGCCTACAACTAAATGCAAATTCAGGAGTGGGCTGAGGCTGAGGTGGGAGTTGCCGCTGACAGCAGCCACGCATTGCAAAGGGAAGAAAAACAAACTCACAGAGTATTAAAACGCCCTGCTAGTCGAGTTTACCAAGCGCCACTGCCTGCTCATTTCTCGACAGTAAACAGCGCTCCTCACACCACAGTGTCATTCACACATATTGCGGCGTCGCAATCCTTCACAAGACACGCAGAGAGGAAACAATCTTTTCATGTTTCAGTGAGAAGAGTCACAGACAGCAGCCTCTGTGTTTCTGCCCAGCGGTCCAGCCGGACAGGACGGCAAAAACAATAACGACGCCACTGTGCTTATTCACTGCGGCTGGCAGAACGCTGAGGAGTTCCATGAGAAATTGGAAATAAAAATAAATGAGCATTTGATTCTGGAATTTATGAGGCTGTAAATGCAGGTTTTAGCCATCAGCCCTTCTTCAAGGTGGTTGGGTGCCAAATGCGTGAATCAAATGAAGAACAAAAGCTGAAAACTTTTTGAAGATGCTGACTAAAGCTAATTTTATTATCCCAAATGAAACAAATCCAGAAACAATAAGCCACTTAGAGAGGAAGAAGCTATTAATTCCAACAGCAGCTCAAACAACAGTTTGCAAATGGACTCAGAGACCAAGAATTCACTGCATAAAACAGAATAATAAATATTTCTGATGTAGTCTCTGGAGCAAATATCTTAGTACACTTAAAAAACAGACAAAGCTTACAAGTACCTTTTCTGCAATATATAGGAGTTTGTTTTAAGTCAATAATTGATTAAAATGTAGTAGACCTCGGGCAGATTATGTCACTTAGAATAAGACATATTTCCCCTGTTATAAGTGAAATAATCTGCCAGTGAAACAATCTAGTACTTTTTCTTCAATATTAAGAAATTATTAACACAAAATAAGTGCCTATACTTTGCTGAAGTCACTTGTAAGTTAGCTTTGTCTTTTAGGAGTACTAAGAAATTTGCACTAGAATCCAGACAAGAAAATACTTGGTTTTTCTGTAGAGATGCATCCTGTAGTCAGACAAATGTAAAGTTTCAAGATGCCAGCATCAGGATGTGGGGGCATTTATCTGCACCTCCTGAAAGAGATGGAAGGATGAAAATAGAAATGTGTGGAAAGCTACATCTCAAAACATCAGCCAGGAAGTAAAATCTTGTTCACAAATTGGTCCGTCAAATGGATAAAAACCCAAAACATCTGAACTGAATCCAACAAAAATAAAAAGTGTACAAAGAAGAAAAACATCTGTCATTATTCTGGCATTTAGTAAATGAAAATTACTTTAGTAATCTTAACCAGCCTAAATTAGGAACGTTTTAGAATATTTTAGAAGTGGGCATTGCAAAAACAAGTATTTTGAATAGAAACTAAAACACAAAACAATAAAAATCAATAATAAAGAAAACATTGATGGGACACCAGATTCCAGAATTTCAAGAAAAAATTTAAAAAGTCCTCCAAAACAAAATTGAATGGCCAACTGCCTCAATAAAAACAAAAGTAATAGAAAACTGAAATCCAAAAAATTGTCCAGGAACAAAATAGACAAAAAGAAAGTAAAGAGATGCACCATGTGTTGAGTGACAAGCACTCAGAGTCATAGCATCATCATCTGGTCGTGTTCTCAATCCACTCAAAAACTGAATCACCACTTTGAAAAGAAATGTGGAGTCCAGTCTGTGCGATTCTCAAAATGCCAAATGTTGATATGATGGCGATTGTTCAGCGTTGTGAAAGCTGCTCATTCCTCTCCTGTTACATGGTGGGAGTCTGGGACAATCAATTCAAACAACCAGCTCTTGGCAGAGGCCAAGTTCACATCAAATCCTCAGAAAACTAGAGAACACCCAGCTGGAAACACAAAACCAGGAATAATTTACAAAACAACAAAGGACGCGGGGAGACGAGGAGGAACGGTGAGGCTGAAAGACGGAGCGGGGAGGGAGACGGGAGAAAAGCTGAATCATCTGAGTGTGTGTCAGCGGAGGAGGAAAGTAGGTCAGGGTGGTGGGGCGCAGCGGGTGAGGTTGTTGAAATCCTCAATTCAGTTGTACAAACTCTTTCATCAACTACTTGCTTCCTCTCCTTTCTTTTCCTTCAGCCTTCCTCCTCCTCGCTGCCAACAGTAATTGATAGTCCTTCCTCAGTCACCACTGATTACAGCCAATATGCACATTTCTACTACAACTACAAGGAGATCTAAATGTCATCATGAAGCTTATTACACACAAAGATTTGATCAAATTGCAGAGCCAGGTGTGTTAAAAGTGACCTATTAGGATTCCTTGACCAGGTTCAATCGGTCGATGGCCTATACAAAATATATCCATTTTGCACAAAATCATTCCTTCTAAGTCATTTGGAGCTAATTTCAGAAGCCTCCTGTCACTTAAAACCAAATAAGCTAAGGCAACGCTTACACTCGTATGTGAAAATGGCTGCAGAAAGAAGCGCAATTATACAACTGGACATCTTTGAGAAGCAGAAGTGAAGCCTCCCGCACAACCGACGAGAATGCAGCAAGTAGTTTCTGGATGGTAAATCAACAACAAAACACTTGTCTTTTACAGCAGCCATTGTACATAGCATACAGTGTTAAAACAAGCAACGTTTTACTGCTGAAACTCTGACTGGGTTGCTAGGTGACAAGTTGGGCTTGGCTGGGGTTGCTAAGCAACGACAGGGCTCACTTTTCAATCACCAAAGAAAGCATTCACTTTTTGCCAGAAAACAGCTTATCAAGGTTTTTTTTTAATGGAAGCATAGAAACATAAAATCTGTTATGCAAAACCAAAATTTGCATAACAGATCCCTTTAAAAAGGAGAATCTAATGAGGTACATCAGGCGCCAAAAAGGCAGGCAGATAAAAACGACGACACCGACATCATCCGATTTCAGATAAAGACTAAAAATCACTCCAACCCTTATCTCACAAAACAGGAGTGTGTTGGTGTGTGTGGAGGGAACAAGAGGGAGCTTTAGGTCTATAAATGTTTTCTTTACCCTACAAGGAGAACAGCTTCCTGTAAATCAGCAGGGGAACGAGTGTTTTTCCTTGATGGGAATCACATATGGTTGTGAGGAAGCGAGGGTGAACTATGTGTTTGGGTTTAAGTCAGCTTACACAGCCGAGCTAAAAGCAAGAACTGGATCCTACAAACAAAAAATGAGAATATGAAAACTAAAAACCACTTCATTCATCCACCAGACACTGATGTAAACTTAAACTTTAAATCCAACAATTAACTACAAGATTGCAGCAGATATCATAGATTGGGGTCATATTATTTTGTGGTGCTTGTATGATAATAATAAAGATTATGATCAAAAAATCAATTTATTACATTATTTTTATGCAACCTTAAGTTGCATAAACTTTATTTTTATAAAGTTTGTCAGAGCCTCTGACATCACAAAAAATACTTTTCTGAATATTTTTCTAAAAGGGTGTTATTGTTCATATATTTTATATCTAATTATTTTATTTCTCTTCCACTAAAACCATTTATTAAGCTCAAACTCATCATGGTCAGTAATGCTTTGAAAAAGGAGCAAAAAATAAGTCAAAGTGCAAAGAAAATTCTCAGAAAGCCTGAAGAATTGATGATTAAGAAATAATTAAAAACTTCTGCGCATTAAAACCGCATGAATAATTAGAAGTCTGGCTTGAAGCAAAGTTCAGGAAGAAAAATCAGTTTTACAAAACAGGCTTGTTAAAAGGCAGGGTAAGAAAGCATTTAGAGGTCAACACAAAACAAGACAAAAGTATTTGTAATCAGTTAATTTATGAATAAAGTTTTAGAAAACTATTTTAGTTTTTGATGTTAACTGCGGGTCTATTCCGAAATGTTTCATGCACAGCAGAAACCTGAGCATCTATTCTGGACACCAACAAAACAAAAAACCCTCAGAGGAAACATGTCTGACAGATCCTCCAAAAATCCTTTTAGTGCTTGAAGTATACTGAGCATAAAAATCCAAAGTGCAAATTTCTGCTTTCTCATCAAGAGGTTAAAGGTCAGCATAAAGTGCAGAGGTCACGTTTCACATTTAGCTTCGAGGATTGTAAACGGGTACCAATTTGATTTTTCTGAGGCAGCAGTTAGTCAAAACCCTGAAGGTAAGAAGGAGAGGTGAAAACCGATTCCTATAATTATTTTTATTTCAATCAATAAAGTTAAGCATTTTGTTTCCTTCATTTTTACAAGCTTTTAAACCAAGGTTGTAAACAAGTAAGTCTTTATGGAGCCAAGTTTTATAGGGTTCAGTTAAAGGTGACCCATTACTCTTCATTGAACAGGTTAGGATGGGAAAATGTTCATTAAAGTTTGTGCCCAAAATCATTCTTAGATCGTAAAAATTTTCGTCTGGTCAGCTCTGACAATGTTGAGCTCCTTTCAGAAGGAGCTGTGTTAGTACTAGGTGTTTATACTGCCATTTTATAGCACAATTGGTTAACTGTTACCTTATGTGGTTATAAAAATGCTGTAAATAGATCAAATATGACTTAAAAGAAAATTTGCTCCCCAATTTATTCCCTTGAAATTGAGTTTCTGTCCCTTAAAAATCCGTTCTTTCTGAAACTTTGCCTTCAGGACATCACAACATGGCTCCTCTGCACCTTGCCATAATTGGACCTGCTGCTTCTTCTTTAGTGTGGTTGGAGTGCCTTTTAGTTAATTTTAGTCCTATATATTCTTATTATTGTGTGTTTATTTTATTTATTGTATAAATGTGACTTTTTGCACGGGAGTTGCAATGGAAATTTTGTTGAATCCTGTTCAATGACAACAAATTCTTTCTTTCTTTCTATCTATCTATCTATCTATCTATCTATCTATCTATCTATCTATCTATCTATCTATCTATCTATATCTATCTATCTATCTATATCTATCTATCTATCTATCTATCTATCTATCTATCTATCTATCTATCTATCTATCTATCTATCTATCTATCTATCTATCTATCTATCTATCTATCTATCTATCTATCTATCTATCTATCTATCTATCTATCTATCTATCTATCTATCTATCTATCTATCTATCTATCTATCTATCTATCTATCTATCTATCTATCTATCTATCTATCTATCTATCTATCTATCTATCTATCTATCTATCTATCTATCTATCTATCTATCTATCTATCTATCTATCTATCTATCTATCTATCTATCTATCTATCTATCTATCTATCTATCTATCTATCTATCTATCTATCTATCTATCTATCTATCTATCTATCTATCTATCTATCTATCTATCTATCTATCTATCTATCTATCTATCTATCTATCTATCTATCTATCTATCTATCTATCTATCTATCTATCTATCTATCTATCTATCTATCTATCTATCTATCTATCTATCTATCTATCTATCTATCTATCTATCTATCTATCTATCTATCTATCTATCTATCTATCTATCTATCTATCTATCTATCTATCTATCTATCTATCTATCTATCTATCTATCTATCTATCTATCTATCTATCTATCTATCTATCTATCTATCATCTATCTATCTATCTATCTATCTATCTATCTATCTATCTATCTATCTATCTATCTATCTATCTATCTATCTATCTATCTATCTATCTATCTATCTATCTATCTATCTATCTATCTATCTATCTATCTATCTATCTATCTATCTATCTATCTATCTATCTATCTATCTATCTATCTATCTATCTATCTATCTATCATCTATCTATCTATCTATCTATCTATCTATCTATCTATCTATCTATCTATCTATCTATCTATCTATCTATCTATCTATCTATCTATCTATCTATCTATCTATCTATCTATCTATCTATCTATCTATCTATCTATCTATCTATCTATCTATCTATCTATCTATCTATCTATCTATCTATCTATCTTCACCCTTTAACAACGATTTTACCAGCGTTTCACTGAGAAGTAGCTGGTATAAAGTGTTTCCTAATTGCTGCTGCGGGTCTGAAGGAGCTGAGTGTAAAAGACGCAGGGAAAAGTTGCTCTATGAGGCAGAAACACTGCGGCTTCAAGGAGGAGCTTCATCTTGAAGGCGGGGCTTGGTCCACCCCGGCGTTTGAATAGCTCAATGGTTGACATGGAGATTAAAGGATTTCTCAAACATGCATGAAAGAACGTAAGCAACACCCGAGGTGTGTTTTTGATGAGGAAAAAAACATTATAACATGATATAAGGCTAAAAGAAAAAAAAAAGTAAATTTTACATAACACTGCCCCTTTAAAATCATCTAAATGAGCCACGCCCTTCAAGTCAACATTTACAATAAAACATAACAAAAGTCTGCAAACAGATGCACAAATAATATAATTGTACATCTTAGAGAAGCAGAAGTGGAGCCCCCTGCACAACTAACAAGAATGCAGCAAGTTGTTTCTGGATATTAAGTCAGCAGCAAAACAGATGTCTTGTACAGTAGCCATTCTATAGAATATACAGAGGAAAAACCAGCTGACCAAACAGGCTGGACATAGGCTCGTGTTGATAGGTAACGGGCTGGGATTGGCTGAGGTTGCTAGGTAACGCCCTATGAATGTGACTTAACATTTGGGAAGTTTTACAGGCACCAAAGAACATCAACTTCCTGCCAGAAAAGCGCTTCGATTATTTGTAGAAACAGATGGAATGAAAGCATAAAACCAGCAAAGAATGAATTACGGTTCCATTTGTTTAAGCACAAACCAAAAATAAAGCCAATAAAGGATCGTGCTCATATCATTTTCTCTGTCATGCTTGTTACTGGTAATTAATCAAAAATTTATTACTGCTCCCTCTGTCATGCAGTAATAAATTTCAACACACTCCCGGCTGCAGTTTCCTGATCAGACTTCCAGCCGCAGCAGCTCAGAGCTGGCTGCTACACGTCTCTAAAATGACATTAATATTTGGTGATGTGTTCAAAGAACCCACAGGGAGCTGAAATGTTTTCGTTCTCTGTTAAAACACTGAGTTTTGTGTTCTCACGATCCACGGCTTGTTTGTTATGTGTCATTCAGACATCTGGTCCTGATGGGCCCTCCTCGATGCACGGATGCGTCACGTTGCTGCACTGCTGCGTTCCAAAACAGAGAGCCTGTCAGTTCAGAGCTGCATCACGACCAAAAGTTGGGTCTGCATTAAACCTCACTGACGTGTTCAACAGGCTGCACTTACAGAAGCAGATGGAGGAGTTTTAATGAAGGCTGAGGAGCCACTTTGCTTCCTGCTCTGCAGCCTTCAGGCACATAAAAGTTAACATTTTTATGACGTACAGTCCTCTTGAAACAGACGCTCACCCTAAAACTCATCTCTGAGAGAAGGAGAAAGTAATGACCAAGAAATAGAAGGAAGCAGAGTTTTATGTTAAAGAATAAAAATATATATTTATGCAGTCATTAGTTTGTGGTGCGTTCAAACAATTTGTACTTTTTCGCACTGAAACAACAAACATCAATGCCATCATTTGGGATTTTATATGGCAGACAAGCAGAAAGTAATGAATAATAATGAACAAAAATAAAAGTCCTGTGGTGATCATTTGTATTCAGTCCGCTTTACTCACTAAATAAAATCAGCAACAAACAAGCCTCAAAATACTGAGTGAGTGAACCGAGTCCACTAGAGAAAATTTTGACTTGACATTGTTTCAATACATTTCAATTAAGGGTTTTAGTAATACTAACATTATTGGAAATGTTATTTTTGTTACTACTTTCTCTCCCTGTGTGTCCCACAAGTGCATCAAAAAAAGTCACTAAATTTGAAAATATTACAAAATGCTGCCACTGTGTGCAGCTTAGTGATATAATTTTTTTAGTACGGTTAGGATAGCATGAAATAAACACAATTAAAAAAACAAACATTGCAGCTGTTAGAAGCTGCAAAATATAGTGGAGTAGATTAAACGTTCTGTCAGGACAACAACTGACTCCAAATACAAAGGCAGAGATGGGAAGGAAATGTTATCAAAGTATATTCATGTGAGACGAGGCTAACGGGAATATGTGGCAAATATTTAAAGTTTATGATCACAAATGCTCTCCATCGACGGACGTTGGAGTATTTTGCAAAGAACAGGCAAAAGTTTCAGATTCTTGATGTGCAAAGTTCTGGAGTTATGCAAAAAATTGCAGCTGCATGCCACACTTTTCAGCATTGCCCTTATTTCTTAAAAAAAAATTTGACTGACAAACTAATTTGTGCAAATTCAGACAACTCAATGAATTTTCTCATTGGTCAGCAAAAGTCTGTCACCAGAATATGTTGTCTCTAGGTCTGTCACAATAAACAATAAATCAATTAATCACATAATAAATTTTTAAAAAATTCAGTTTCCATTTGCTTGATTTATTATTTTTCTCTTTTTACCAAAACTGAATGATAAAAGTCATCAGTCTGGTGCTTTGAGCTCAACTATATTATCTTTTATCACAATAAGTTCTGGAGTAATTTATTGTCCAATCAGGTTTGTTATTGTGACAGGCCGAGTTCCCTCATGTTTCATCTCTTCAGTCCTCAATGACGCACACAATCATAAAATCATCTTCTTCGCCATCATTATGGTGGAAGCACACTCAGTATTAGACATTAGATCTACTTTATGGGATTCAGCTGAAACATATGAAATAATATTTATCCATCACATTTTACTGTTTCTGTTTGAGTAAAAGTTAATGAGAGCTCAGTAGTCAGACAACAAAGAGCGACTGAAAAACCTCAGACCTGCCTGCTGTCAGTTTGTCCGAACCCTGCCACTGAACTTCTGATGGTGTAATTTCATTCTGACGTCTTCCTGCATTTTAATTATCCGGCCGGCAGGAGCAGCATCCAGACTTCACCAATTACTGGATAAGGCTGCAGATATCGAGGCGCTGCTGTATTTACACACTGCTGAGTCAATCATTCACTGACAGGAGAACTCTGACCTAAGAGCATCGCCACAGTCTGCGGCTGCCATCTTGTTAACGGGTGGCTGCGAGAAGGAGAAGTAGAGAAGAGATGGAGGATGACAGGTGAGACAGCGCGCGTCAAGAGCAAACAAAGCTGACAGCCTGCAGCTTGTGCTGATCTACACAAACAATCCACAGATAGACAGGCGGAAGCACCAACAGAGCCCTGAAAATCACAACGGGGCCACAGCTCTAACTGCTTCCCACAGCCTGGGCCTGTCCAGTGAAGCTCCGGCTGCAGCAGAGGGAGCAGCAGATTTGGCTGCGACTCAAACGTGACGTTGGGCTCCGGTTCATTTTAACAGGCAACAGGGAAAGTATGAAACGAGCCATTTCAAACCAATCCAAGTGACGGTGTTGGATTCCTTTCACTATTTTATCTCATCTTGATAGGCTGCTGCTCCACCCACACCAGGGTGAAAGCAAAGATAAATCAAAATGCATTTTATAGCTGAAACACAGCAACAGTAGTGTCACAACTTTTTTCATAAGTTTGGTTGCTGAAACTCTGGATTAACTGGGCCCAAAGTCAGTCACAGGCCTGTTTCTGTTGGGCCTGTAAAATCTGAGGGTAAAATGCAGGCGAATGGGCTCCTACAGCGGTCAGCTGCTTTAAAAGAACCAAATGCATGGAAAACCTGGATTTATTTATTAATTTAGGCCTACATTTGTGCAAAGGCTGATAGGAGACTGTTATAGTGCGATAAAGTTAAAATACCACAGTTGATGAGTATTTTTCAAATTCAGTAAATGTAATGAAGTCCAATGCAGTTGCTTTTATTTGAAAAAAAACATTGTATTAAAATAAAATTAAATTATTAAAATAATCATCAACTAATTTACTAATCAATTAATTGTCAACTGGAGTATACACTCAAAAAAAGACATTTGCTGAGAAACCCCCCCCAACATACTTACAGCAGTAATTACGCCAAAACTGTACAAAACCTATATTTTGCATTTAAAAAAACCCTTTTGTCTGTAAAATATTCTACCAAAAACTTCTTAAGTGGCATAGTTTGAGCTTCACCTGGTTCAAATTTTGTAAAAAGCAAAAACAAAAATCTGATATTAATCAGTTAATTCAAAAAATAAACAAATAGAGTATCCCTACCCTGTACTGATGTAAAGTAAAGCAGAAATTATTTAGAAGTATATTCATTAGCTGCAGAGGTATCTTCAAATGATCAAGACACACTAAATTAATGCTGTTAATTCACTTTCAATAAAATATCTATTTCCTTATCTGAAAAAAAGAATGTAATTACTTGCGTATTTTTATGTATTTTTGATAATGCATTTTACAAATCTGAATAAAAACCCCGTCAGCTTTGTCATTGCTGCAGTACAAGGAGGAAACTTTCTCTACTTCTCAAACCAGCTGCACATCTGACTTGATAAAAAAAAAATTCTCTCTGTTTAACTACAGAGTTACGACACTCTGCATGTGCAGTTTGGCCCCGCTCCCAGAGCGCAGATTACATGTGTCTTTGGCGCAGGCAGATGACTGTGAACCGGAAACTGATTCCAACATACAGAAGAAACGCACATAAATCAACTTTTATAAAATAAGAAAAGAAAATGTCAGCCTAAAAAATTCTATTGGTTCTTTTACATCTTTAATGCAGGTATTTATTCGACTTTCTTCCTTCATAAGACCTTGAGCTAGTCAAAATCCTGCTGGATTTGAGCCCTTCAGTTGGTCAACTTGTATGTATCGCAGATAAAATGAGGATAAACCCTTAGTTTCACACACAAAAAAACAGTATTTTTTGGTGTGTAACCACACATTCAGTGTAGACGTGTACATAGATACACAAGTCCAGGAACACTGGATGGAGGCCAGTATTCGACCAGAAGTTCTGGCCCAGGCGGTGTTAGCAACCGGTTGCTAACTCGAGTTAGCAACCGTGACGTTGCTAACTCAAAAATAACGTTTATAACTAAAAATATCTAAAAACTATACTCTACCTTTTTCATACAGTGAAAAAAGTCACAAACAAATATTAAAAATATACTTATTTACAAAATAAACATACCTTGTGTGTCTCTATCAGATACACTTCAACTCCGTTACAACTTGTCTTCCGTCCTTTGTCGTTAAACTGACGTTCGATAAAACATAAAGCGGAAGTTATCCTATCAAAATAAAAGCACCAAACTAAAAACCGAGAGTGACGTAATCGCCAAAAAAAGCTGATACAAACAAATACGGAGCTTAGTTTAAGGCTATTTACTTGTATCATAGCGCATTTTTTAGACAAAATAAGCGCAATTACAGAAAAAATGCTACACAGCCTAACCTCACTCACTTATAAAATATTTTAAAGACAGCTTTGAATTTTAATTTCACTTATTATATCAAAGGGAACATATGCACACTTCATTATTTGCACATTTTTCTACTTCCATTTCTACTTTTTAACTGCTTCTAAAAACAGACCAAGTGCTTAAAACACACACACACACACACACACACACACACACACACACACACACACATTTGCTTTTTGGCAATAAGTTAATGCTTTTTGGTGTCTGGTAAAAAACATGAGGTTTTTGAAAGTCGATTCAAAAACCTCCCGTCATATTCGCTGGTCACTGCGCTGTTACCTAGCAACCCCAGCCAAGCCAAGCCCCATTACCTAGCAACCCAACCGGAGCTCCAGCACATTTGGTCAGCTGGTTTTATCGCTTTATGTGCTCTACAATGGCTGTTGGAAAGGACAAATGTTTTGTGATTGACTTGCCATCCAGAGATCACTTGCTGCATTGGTACACATTACAAAATCTCAAATAGACACCTAGCAAGTATTCCTAATCAGCTCAATGTTATTTGTATAAAACATATCTGTATGCTAAAAAGCCTGATTGATATTAGTCAATTTTCTGATTAGAGATTTTTTGTGTATTTTAGAGTGAAAAGTTATTAACATAATTTTGATTTAAATTACAACGGCAACACATTTCAAGAGTTACGTTAGTGAAATCAGAATCAGCAGGTTGCAGCTTTACAAAAACCTGAAAATGACCAAGCCAGAGGCTTTTCTCTGTGGATGCTCAACACATTTGTGTTAAAACTGAGGGTTTGGTTTAAAACCGAGCCATATATAACAGACATTACATTAAAAAGGTCTAATTATACTACACCACTAACCAACGTCTCCATCAGAACAGGGAGTCCTACACAACAGTATCAGTGCCATCCAACGAGTCTTTCTATGCCCACCATTCATGCTTTTTCTCATCAGAACTCCAGTAGCTTTAAAAGGAAACCCCACTTATGGATTTTTACATTATTTTTTATCAAAAACTCAAAAGGTCTAGGGTAATTGTTGAACTTGTACGTGTATTTTTAAGCCTTCTCCTTCTATCTAAAACAAAAAAAGTCACATATTTGTTCCAGTGGCTGTTATTCATCCAGGTTTCTTCCTCCATTTTTAAAAGGAGCAGTAAAGGCAAGTAGAACCGCATCAGCAACTCTGCTTCCTGAAACTTGTTTCACAATACTGTAAAAAAAAAAAAAAAAAAAAAAAACTTTACAGGCCTTTCCTTTAACTTGGTCCATAACTTTAAAACTTTTACGCTTTTTTGTGAGTGTCTGTTCACTTCAGTCTGCCTCATCCTCATTCAAAAGTTTTGAGATTACAGAAAAACGCCAGTAGTTGCTCCAGTTTTAAAGATAAAAAAAAAGCTTGACAGGATCTGTACAAAAGTACAACCTGCTTTACCACCAGACCACATTTTTCTGTGGCTGCTCCCAGTGGTCCAACCGGTAATATCTGTCCTTCATGTCGCTTTCACAACCCGAAAAAATGACACAACAAGAAATGGCACATTGTTCATTCATTCAGTGCTGGCACAGAAAGACTGGAGTCAGATAATGAAAGCTAAGAAATGGAGAAGGATGTGGCATTCACAGTGAATTACTGATGGGAGCTTCAAAGGATGGCATTTTAACACAAGAGAGCTAAAATGAACAAAGGTCAGACGGATGTGGAAATATTTCATGCCAGAAAAATCTTTAAATATCAACAGAAGAGAAGCTTTGTTGTTAGAGACAACACGTAGAAACAAATCGATCTGGGCCTTGCACAGACATACCTTCATTTTAAAAAAATAACTCCAGCGTACATACAGGATCGGTTTCAATGAAAAACCAACAGGGGGCAGTGTGGCGTAAAGCCAAAACCTGAGAGAGCCAATTAGATCGCTTCAAAAACAACCACAACTTCCTGCTTGGAAGTGAAAATGGTGCCATTTAGGGCTGGACATCATCACAGCTGAAAAGCGTCTCATGATAGAAGCATTTCATATCAGTCGATATCAATAAAACTGATCGGGTTTTTGTTTCAAATATCTGAAATACTGTGAAACTGCGTCAGTCACTCAACCAATTGTTGCCAGGTAACCAAAGAGTAAGTTGGTTGATTCCATCATCCTAAAGTCTTTGTTCCTCCTACATCCCCCAGAATGCTGTGCGGATCTGGCTCAGAGTTCAGTGAAACTACAGAACATTAGACGTTTTATCTGTTGATAATGATCATGTGTCGATATGTTGCTATTAATTTATTGCCCAGCCGTAATTGAGAACAAACAAGACAGTGTTCTGGATCTGAAGTGCTTTAAAGTAGCACTTTATGCTGTAAATGTCTTCCTGCCTAGGCACGAAAACAGCGAACAAAGACATAAAACTTATCTTAATTCAAGGCAGAAGAACAAAGTCAGTCTCAGGATCCTGTGACCCAAATATGGAAGATCACACATTTATCTGCTTTGTCTACCAGGGAGAGAAGAAGGTGGGTGGACAGGATGCCTGTTTTTTATGCACCTTAATTTATTCTGACTATGTTTGCTATTTGATTTATCTGCAGGAACAAACAGATGACATGGGGCAGATGGAGCAGCTTAAAGAAAGATGCCAAAGTGTAAAATGTAAATATCTGACACATATGCTGATGCAGTCTGTCTATTATCTCCTCGGATTTGTAAGGATTGTTTTTAAAAAAACAAAACAAAAAGCTGAAAACAAGAGGCAATATCTGTCCTCTAACCTAGACATCTGTTAAAGGCTGAAACTTTACAATAGTGAGGATTTATGCACCCAATAAATCCTTATCATAGCAGCGCTGATGGAGGAAGAGCTGCAGGTAATTCTCTCCATTTGAATGCCTCTACTGTGGAAAGGTCACAGGCAAAACACCGTGACCACTAGCACGCCATATAAGCTGCAAATTTGTAAATGCATCCCGATAGCAGCACAGATTGCTGTCAGCCTGGCTGTGAAGCTGGGACGGCTGCATTAATACGGCGCTCTGCAATAAGCTGAACAATAGAGGGCTGTTCTGTTTTCTCTTGATGTGATAATAAGAAGCATCTCTTTGAAAACTTTCCCTCTCTGCATGAGCTCAAAGAACAATAGATATCATCGCTCCTTTCAACTTTCCCATTAAAGTTTGTCATCTGGCAGAAAGGGGGAAAAAACAAATACGACATAAGAGGAAAGTAATCAGTTTAAAACTTAGACATGAATCCAATATGTTGCTGCGTTTAAGCAGAAGGGCTTAAATGACAGAGGGGCTACAGTAGAAGAAAAGCAGACACAGAGAAGAGGTTTTATGTCAGGCATCAAGATTTCTTGGCCGTTTTTCAGGCTCCGTCTCCTTGTAGCCGTGCCATTAGATGGTAACTGGGTTTTACATGCAGCTGCTAGAAATAAAGTAGATATTACTCTTTATTCTCCTGTTTGGGATCTACTGCAGTCCCATTACCAATTCTTTTCTGCTATAGTTTGTTGCTCTCCATCTTAAGCGTTCCAGATTTAAGTAGTTTATAGTCTAGTAAACTCAACTTGACGTTTAAAAGCAAAAAGCACTAGAAAGGCCAATACAAATGTAGGACATCTGTGCTTCAAAAACTTTTTATAAAAGCAGTAAAATTCATTTGGCAAACTTCAAATGATAAATTTTCTGTATTACAAAGGTTTTTTAGAAAGTTACAGGACAACCACAGCAATTATCCTTCAAATGTTAGCTTGTTATTCTAACAAGGAAAGTGGCAATAGTTCAACTGTTCTGCATAATAAGCAATTAAAAGATGCAATTAAGCGACAAATAAAGCGATACATGATTATTAGACAACATTGTCAAAAAAATAATCAGCATTATATCATTTTCTAATTTAAATAAAAGCAATTAGATCAAGTTGTGCAGCTGATGTAAAATTTGAAACTGTGGTACGTATCAAGAAACTTAAATGCATTCGACATTTTTTCCATCACATTATGTTTGAAACGTCCAGAGAAAACTGATCATTTCTACACTTTTCTCGCATCTCATTACAAAGGGATTTAAATTATGTTCGATGGCAGATTTGATAAATTAGTACAATTTAATTTAGAAAGATGAATGAGAAAATATCAGCATGACTTTTACCTTTAGTTGCTCTTTTCCACATTGAAATAAAACTCAAAAAATCTAGAAAAACAAAGTTTTAGTTTCGGACTTCACCTTCATTTTTAAACAACTCAACAATGTGCAAGTTCACAAACATAGGAAGCCATTTTCCTTCATGTAAACTACAACAGCTAAACCCTCTCTGTCAATTTCTCCTTTCCAGATCCAGATGCTGCACTGATAAGTTTCTCGTCTCCCAGATTTACAGACAGCCGTCCCCAGAGAAAAGAAGCTGTCGACCTTAAAACCACCCACACAGACTCACACATCTGCAGCGTTGCTGCTGCTGCTGCAGCACAGCAACAACGTCTTTTCCCCGACACTCACAGGCGTAAAGTTAACCAACTCTAATGAGAGCGTGAAGCAGTTTCTTGCCTTAAAAAAAAAAAAAAAACTCCTCCAGCTAAAAAAAAACCCAACTTTAATTAACAATTACTTCTAAACTTACAGATGGATCGAGTTAAAAATCGCTTGTACAAAAATGATCCACAGATTCTCTGCTTAATTTGAGTCATTGATTCTTGGGGTTGGCTCAATAAAACAGCAGAAAGGGTGAGATTATATTATATTTTGGCAGCGTAAACATATCGAGCAGCTGAAGCCTCGCCGGTGTTGAAGAGACGCAGCCCTGCTGTAGCAGGAACCCCAACATGTGCGATCAATATTATGAGTAAAGCAGCATGTGAACAGCTTTCAGGACAGAAATCGCACCAATGAAAGTCATAGATTTTGGTCAGATATGGGTGAAAATGTGAACAATCTGGGAATTTCACACTCCAATGTTGAGCTGCAACTCACGATTATTTTAGTAATCGATTCATGTATCGCTTTTTCTGACAACTAATCGATTAATCGGATAAAAAAAACTGGCACATTTTGCAGAAGTTTCATTTAATGACTTAAGCAGTTTTGCAAAAATATTAGAAATACAGTAAAAGATGCAAATAAATAAATAATGCAATCAAAAATAAACATTTTGTTGCCTAAAATGCAATAACGCAAGCATTTCTTTAAAAGACTACTTTACCAGCTTGTGAGAATCTCAGTCCTTTCTGCTTGACTCAACATTAAAGTTTAAAGCTTTCGTTTTTTTTCTTTTTTTGGATTAACCCAGTGGTTCTCACAGTGTGGGCCATTGCAGGGGGGACGCGGGAAGCAGTGTGGATGAGTGAAAAGAAAAAACAACTACACAAAAGTGTTTCACTATAAAGATGATTTGTGGTGTGTTTTGTTGCAACCTGAAGTGTGAAATAAACTTCAGTGGAGTTTGAAAACAAGATATGTGTTCAGGTTTATGTCTGCTTGAACGACGTGTGTGCCCAGAAAATTTTTGTTTTTCTTTTTTGGGGTGGGGGCTATTCTTCAAAATAAAACCAGAACATATTGTACGACTGAAATGATTAATCAGATTAATCTTGATGAATCCATTTTTAAGATAATGGAGTTTTGCCACTTGAGTAGTTCAAGATGGAACCGATTCACAGAAAAAGAAGTTTTTTGCATCTTAAATGGCCTTTTTTGACTTTGTAGATACTCTGGTTAACAATTAATCAGTTAGTAAATTAGTTGAGAATTATTTTAATAATCAATTCACTGCGGTCAATCCATTCAGCTCTTCTCCAATCTACTATTTCTCTGTAAACCACCAAACAGAAAACTCATCCACGCCCTTAACGAGGCAGCCTCACCTTCACTCCCACTTCTCCAGAATAAAAAGCTCCTGCTTCAAATGCAGAGTCAGAGAAGCCATGCTGTGTGCGATAAAAGACGCTGCTATCCACAAACCCAATCTTTGCTACCAGCAGAGACAGGTGGAGGCTGAAGGCCGAGAGCAGCAGATAGCTCACTGAACCAGCCTGACTCCCCACTGAGCTCGTCTCCCTGCTGAGGAAGAGGAAAGACGAAGAACTCGCAGAACTTCAGCTGCCACCTACAGACAACTAATGCAAATCTGAATAAAACCCACTCAGACTCCCCTGATGCTTGAGGCTCGGCTTCCCCTTTGGGTGGGAGCAGGACATGTGTGCACAACCACACTGTTCGTCTTGAGGCAGATGTTACCCGGTCATATCAAGAACCATCTTAGATGATTTTATGGTTGCAACTCGCGATTACTTTGCTCATCGATTACTCTGGCAATTAATTGGATTTAAAAAAAATTGGCACATTCTGCATGATTTTTCCTTTAACAACTTGAGCTCATTTCATACAACTTTAGAAATGTGTGAAAAGATGCAAACAAACAAATGATACAAGTCACCTTTTTGTGAATAAAATACCTTATTTTAGTGATCAAACGCAGCAAAGGAAGCGTCAACAGTACATTAACATGTGAAAAGCTCAACAAAATAGAGCAGTTGATTATATTTTGTATTAATAATAGCATAGCAAATGGTACTTAATTCACTTTTTTGTTTACTGAATTTGAAGCATGAAACGGCCACTTGAGGAGTTCAAGATAGAACAGATTTACGGAAAAAGAAGTTTTTTGTGTCATAAGGCAAAAAGCATTTATTTTTATTTTTTTAACAGTTTTGGATTAATTACTGCTCTGGGTGTTTTGTTCTTTCTGCAAATAGCATTTTTTAAAAATTTGTACACTCTTGTTCACAATTTATCAAATACTAAATTAGTTCATCATTTTAGTAATCATGATTAATCTGATTATTCGTTTCAGCCCTACATTATACTCGAGTTTTATTGAGAACAAAATTTTTTTTTAAATGTACTTGATATTTTTGATAATGCATGTGTCAAAAATAAAGCAATGATTTTAGAAATTACAGGGGAACTACAACGCAAACATGGAAGATCAGGGCATTTGCACAAATTTTATACCTTTTATCTAAAATTGACACGACAACTTTTAAGCCTTTTATAAACCTTGCAATAACCCAGCACTTTGTATTGGCCTTTAAAGTTTGAAGCTGCAATGTGACAAGATGTAACAAAGGTCAGGGATTCATTTTCACTCCCTACTTTGCATTGGACAACCACATAAAATCCAGATGAAACACATTGAGGTTCATGGTTGTAACACAAGCTTTGAATGTTTTATTTATTTTGCAAAGCAATAGGAAAAATATTAAATCCCTCCTAACATTTTGTGATAGTTTATGGGATCTAAACACATTATTTATTTGTTTGTTTATTTGTCATTATAGCAGAAGAAACCCAACAACGAACACACCAACTAACAGTTTAGTTTCAAAAAGCCTCATTAAATTGGTCTGCACGCTCTGAGGAGGAGATCTCCCATGCAGAGGAAGTTTCAGGCTTTGGAGTGTCACGCTTTGATTCGCGGAGCCGGAGCGTGAGCGGTGTGTGACAGAGACGAAGAAGCCAGCTGAACTAATTCTCTTCGCAGAGACAGGGCCGTCTGAGATTCCTTCAGAGGAGGCCGATTGAGTCAGCTGCCGTGACCGAGCGCATCCTGAGTGATCGCGGCCAGCTATGACACGCCGGCATTCATCTTTGTCAGGCGGAATGGAAGCAGGCAGGCAGGCGCTGTGCGATTCCCTGACCAATAAGATGTGGGTCGAGTGCAGATGGATGTTACAGGGGAGCTATTATGCAAAATTCACATTTTGAATGTTTTCTGGCTTCCATTTGGGTCTCTTCCATTTAAACTGCTTCTAAAACCAGTTTAAAAGTTTTATACTGATGGAGTAAAACAAGGAGAACCATCTTTTAGCTTTTTCAGGGCAAGAATCCAGAGAAACACCCAATAGTTCATACATTATGGTATGTTGTTTTGTTTGTATTTCCTTATAACTATTGTAAAGCACTTTGAACTGCCTTGTTGCTGAAAATGAGCTATGCAAATAAAATTCCCTTACTTTTAGCAATAAGCTAATGTTTTTTGGTGTCTGGAAAATGAGCTGTTTCAAAAACCTCATGAATGTAACATCACAAATAAGCAGGCACTGCCCATGACCAAGTAACCTCAGTGAAGCCCACCCCGTTACCTCGCAACCAAAGCAGCTCCAGCACATTTGGTCAGCTGGTTTTGCTGCTGAACAATGGCTGCAGGAAAAGACGAGGGTTTTAACCTTCAGAAAACACTTGCTGCATGCTTTTGATTGTGCAGGATGCCGCACTTCTGTTTTTCAAAGATTAAGGTGCAGTGTGCCGTTACCGAGCAGTCCAAGCAGATCAGCTGGTTTTACCACTGAATGAGCTGTACAATGGCTGCTGAGAAACACAAATGTTTTCTTGTTTTCTTAACATCCAGAAACCACTTGTTGCATTCTTGTTGGTTGTGCAGCAGGCTTTACTTCTACTTTCCAGTGACGTACGGTTATATAATTGCACATCTGTTTGCAGCCATTTTCGCGTTTCATGTGTAAACAATGAGTAGGAGGGCGTGGCCAGCAGAAGCTTATTTGGATTTAAAGTGTTATTTATGAATCAATTTTAATTATTTAGGTAAACTAAATCTACTAAAATCTGTTCCCCAAAACTCAGCTAACTTTAGACTCATAACATGATTTCTGTCAAATGTGCTTCATGACAGCAGGAATGTTATCAAACGCTTTTGTCAGACTTAAGAAGAGAGTGACAGAAAGCGACACTCTACCCGAGCTGCAAGGGTGTTGTTTAAACTGATTAACTGTCCCGCTGTGTAAAGACACCTGCCGGGCGCATAACGTCATCCATATTAATGCTCCTGGCAATCTAACGCCTGGAGAAAGTTGCTTATCTGCGTGTGTGACTTTGACCACCCTAACACACACACAGCAAGCAGAGCTATCAGCCTAATGGAAAAGTAAAAAGGCTTGTTGTGGTTGACTGGAGCAGAGCAAACACAGAGAGATGGATAGGACAAGACAGGAGACAGGTGGAATACACACAGGATGTTCACACGGCCTCATCTAGTTTACTGAGCACACAACCTGGATACACACAGAGGAAACAGCCATCATGCATCAACACACTGAGTTTTATAACTTCTGCATGTACAGGCTGGGTGTAATGTGAATGGAAAACACTATGATGTGAGGAGAATTGACTGACTTATTCGGTAAGTTTGGGCTAAAACTAATCTAGTCTGAGTCAGGGAGGTCAAGCAGGGAGGGTCACTCCATCTGAATCACCTCGGGTGTTTGAAATAAGGTTTCAAATACCAATTACAACCATTATTGATTATTCTGCCAGGTGGGAACTCAGTTAATCTATGAAATGTCAGAACAAGTTGCAGCTTTCAAGAAAATGTTCTCATTCATCAAAATGCAACGATCAGGACTTTTTTGGCCAACACCAATTTAGTGATTTATAAAAAAAGGAAATCTAATAAAGTGCTTTTGATGCGTTTAATTCACAGGATGAAGAAAAAAATTTGATTTTTAACATTTGACCTGCAGATCAGAGAAAGCCAAAGTAAAATTGGCCACTTCTGATTAATTTGTGCATCCTTACTTTAAGCAGCAAGAAACAGTAAATTAGGCAAGATAACAAATAGGTTTTCACATTTATTAGTCTAAAATATTGAATCATTCCAATTGTTTTTTTCTTACTTAAAATCCAACTAAATATTCAACATTTTTAATCCTTTAATCAATCATAGAACCAAACTCCCTTCATTAGCTCTGATCGGTGACCAATAGTTCAAATACTGAACATTTTCCTCCCAATTCATTAAATGCATAATGGCCTGCAGGAACCCCCACCATTCTGGTCTCCTAAAGCTGAACCTCCAGCATTAGTAGATCATAAACCAATTCGATTGGGAATCAAAACTGCAACATTTGTTACATTTTTTCAGCTGCGGTTCGCTTTCACACCGCACTGTGTCAAATGATCCAAAACGTTCAAAAAACCTGTTCTGTGGTGGCGCTGCAGCAAGAACCACTAAAGGAAGCAACACACAAACCAAAGAAGACATGAACACAACTTCATGAAACGTAAACAAAAATGGAGAACTTAGTAATCGATTAATCGCTAACTGGAGAATACGATGGGAAAAAAATCCTATTTCCTGAAAGAACGACATACTCAGAGCAATAATTAAGCCAAAACTTTACAAAAAATATATTAAATTTGTATTTGATATAAAAGAAAAACGTAAATTTGTCCCAGAACTTCTCAAATGACAAAGCTTTAATTTCACTCAGTTCAAATTCTGCAATAATAACACTAATAATAAAACAAAATAAAATCTCTCAACACCTTTTGCTAACCAATTATCAATCATTAATTCAGAAAATTAATCAACAGATTAATATTATGTCAAGCAGAAAGGGTTGAGTTTTTCTTTGATGTCAGAAGTATTTTTTAGCTGTAGAATAATTATTTCAAATTATCACGTATTCACTAAATGAATGCTGTGTTACTACATTTTAGACAATAAAATGTTTATATTCTCATTTGAAAAGGAACTGATTTATTTGGATATTTAATGTATTTCTAATATGGTATAAAAACGTTTTAAGTAGTTAAATGAAAACTGTGCTGTACATCAATTTTTTAAATTCAATTAATCAGTTAATCGTCTAATTGATTACTAAACTACATTCAGTTTAAACTTGTCATTTTGTCAGGATCAGCACCATGGGATTTAAACTGTCTGTTATTAACGTCTATAAATGTTGCTGTATTTTAAAAAGCCTTACGGTGTCAAATGAAAAAATTCGAAGAATGTGCTCATTTTCCTCTGATTAATCGTCAGAATAATCGATTTGGCATTCGAATATCTGGGACGGCGGTGTTAGAGATGTTGGTTTTCGTTAAATCACATATAAAACAGCCACTTTGTGGGAGTATGTGGCATGTCAGTGGTCTGAAGCAGCGTTAATCTGCACACTTCCTGATCTTTGCTTATTGCTCAGAAGGGAGCAGCGGCAGCTTGTGCTGACGTGCTCTATTGGCTTAAACACCCCCGGTTCCGAGAGCCAGGCCGGGCACGTTCATATTGATAACCACTGCTCTGCATGCGTGAACGCGTACTGTGTTCATAAAGACCAAAACAAAGAAAGTGGCAGAGAAAAGCTGCTGATGGGGGGTTTAGCTTTTCTCCGGCTTGACGGCGAACACCGGCACCGGGTCGGGGGCTCCGTGCGCGCCGGACCAGCCACCCTGTCCACACGCATCTCCTCCAAATCAATGCCTGCCCACTGATAGTAGCAGGCCTTCTATCACACGGCTCGCATCCACAGGGAGAACAGCCACAAATCACGCCGAGGACGCCGTGGCTTTGTCCCGGAGGGAACATCCACCCGGACCGAGCCGCCAGAAAAAGCAGTCGAGGAACGGAAACACTACCTTCCGACTCATCGCTGTCCCCGAGTAGAAGTAGTAGGCTATTCCCAGCACCCACAGCACCGCAAAACACAGCAACACCCTGGATTTCCTCCGCATGGCTGAGGGCTTCGCGTCGCTGTTCTCCGGTTTGCGTCTTCCGCGACTCCCCGCGAGAAGCTGAGCACTGTGTCCGGCGCGGAGCGCTTCTCTTCGGCGTGCGGCTTCGGCAGCCTCCGTTCAGTCGGCGAGGGGGAGCGGAGAGAGCAGGAAGCAGCGAGCCAACATCGGCGGGGTTAGAGGGCAAAGGCTAAGCGACTCTAATCCAATCAAACCCCGGCTCAGGCAGCGCTGGAGGAGGGCCGGGGGGTCGGCGGCGAGCCGAGCCGTGCGGTTCCGAGCCGGAGGCGGGTGGAGGAAGCCCCGATTGGGAAGCGAGTTGTTAGAAAGGTTCAGATGAAGGAAAAGAGGGGGGATATATCACGTTGTTTCAGTTTCTATGTGCGGCCGATAGGGGCGCTAGACACTTTAAACCGGGTTAAGAGCAGCAAATAAAAGATGAAAGCAAAGAAGAACCTCAGGTTAACCTGAAACAGCCTATCATCATTGATTATTGATTATTATAACGATTAGTGATGATAATAATAGATTTGATTATTAATTAAAATAATTCAGACTAATAATTTCAATAATCATAAAGTTATAATAAAAATAAATATTACTATTATAACTATATAATAAATGTAATAAAATAATTGGTATTATTTTATTAATGATTTAATAATATATTAATTACTAGTATATATTTTATTATTATTATTACTATTATTATTATATAAAGCTTTACATTTCTTGAAATTAAAACATTTTAAGAAATGTAAAGTTTTATATAATAATAATAACAATTATTATTGTAAAGAAAGGGGCAGTTGTTGGAAGATAAAAAAGACAAAATTCCTTTGTTGATCAATTCTCATAGAGCTCCATGTCAGTAACATATCTACATACGTTACATTTTTATACATATGTAAACATATAATACTGCGTTCCTTTAAATCAAGGCTAAAACTCACCTGTTTAGAGTTGCTTTCGAGCCATAACCACTGGAACATTAACCCACATATCTGATGTGTATTGATTTTGATGATGCCATTCGTCAAAATGTAGTGTTTATTGATTTTTCAATTAGCGACTGTATGTTGTTCTTATAACTTTTTATTTGTGTTTTTATGATGTAAAGTACTGTTAACTGTCTTGTTGCTGAAATGTGCACCTTGAATTTTCCGCTCTGTGGGACAATAAAGGCTATTCCTTTTCTTTGTAGAAATATGACGAAATGTGTGACATCAGTATTGTTAAGACACAGAGAACATTAGGCAGATCATATGCAGATTGACGATGTCGAGAAATTATTTTTTTGAAACACTGAATATTCAGTGAGAAATTCTCCGCTTTGTCAATCTGACAGTGTTGAATCTTCCAAAGCTCAATTGTGTTTCCAGAAAGGTGTCAAAATATGACACTTTTTACATGTAGTCACATTCTAAAATAACCTGAATTTACTGAATAATGTTCAAAATATAAATACAAATAAACAAAATATTAGTAAAAGTAATAATGTAGAGTTTTAGTTGGCCAGAAATAACCATACAGGGTAAACATAAAATGATAAATTGTTGTAATTATTGTTCATATTGAAATGGGAGCGAAATATTAGTTCAGTAATAGATCACGTGTCACAAATACTTCAGTCAAGATGCAGGAAAACAAATCTTTGGTTCGTTGGTGTTCAAACATCTGAGAGATGGATCGTAAAACCTCATGTTCCTCGTAAAAAGGAGGAATTTCTCTTTGTACCGTGGGCAAATTTCAGGACATGATTAGTCAGTGAATGAGTCAAAGGCTGGAAAATTTCAGTTCAGCGGCTCACTGCCGGGTTCAAGGCAAACGTGACATGCAGAGGAACTTTGTAATCAGCCTGTTAAACTTTACAGAAATGAAGAAATGCTGCAGAGGCACAAATCAGCTACTGTTATTGTTTCGAAGTCTAAAGGTTAAGTCAGAAAACAAGCACAAATCAGATAAAAACCCAATAAACAGAAATATTTCCGTGTGGTGTAAAGACATGTTTGGTACGTTAACCTCAATATATTCCCTCCAGAGGCTTTTTTACAGTCACCAGGAAGTGGATTTTCTTCTTTATTCTGCAGAGTAACTGAGATAACATTTCTTTTATTTTAGTCTTTACCGAGTTTGATCAGCTCTGGTTCAAAATCTAATTTAAACTGGATTATTCTATGCTAAATATTAGGCTCCTCAAAACACATTTACAGAGTAAAACCCTTAAAACACACACACACACACACACACCCACACACAAAGAGTGTATAAAAATATATTTGAGAGGCTTCATGGATGTAAAGCAGAACCAAATAGTAGAGAGGAACAGGATGTTCATATTATATTTTCCATCAATCATAATTATCTGAAAAGGGAGTGGCCAAAGCAAATGAGGTGGATTAGAAGTGCAGGCCAACAACGGCTGGCTGCTTATGACAGTCTTCAGTCAGAGGACTTCTTCAGATTTGTTGCCAGACTGACTGCTACAGGAGATCCTTCAGGAGAAATAAAGTATTTTTGAAATAGCTAAAATATTTTGTTTCTGATTAAAGAGTCCTACTGTCAGGGCTCTGGGCCTGTGGGCTGAGTTGCAGGTGCTTTCGTCTGTTTTTGTGCTCCTCCCCTTTGCAGGCGTTGTTGGCCCGTTGATTAGGAGCACAGAGTATTTAAGCCCGGCGTCTCCACCTTCTGGGTCGCCTTTGGCGTCTCTGCTGTTGGCCTCAGTCCCCGTCCTTTCGCACATTTGATTTCGTCTTTGTTTTTGCACTTCAACACATATGCACTAATACAACGCATCCAAGCATTTGCTTTACACCACTGACCTTGACTTTCACAATCCATTGTAGTTTTTGTTCATAAATATTCCCTTTTCTGCACTTTAACCACTGCATGGTCTCCTCCCGTTTTTGTTGTGACCTTGAGTCAGTCATAACACCTACCAACAGAGTTTGGGTTCAAATACCTTTTTGAAAACAGATTCTTAGTTCTTTTGTTCTATTTTGAAAGGCCACAGTGTGAACCAAGTACTTTGAATAGTTAAGAGGCTCGTCAAGGGCAGCATTCAAACAAGAACTGCCTCTGAATGCGTTGGTCTACTGCTGGGTTGTCATAGTCAAAAACAAAGAAAAAAAAACATGCACTCCTTTTTCAGAAAATAGATCAATCAGAAACTGCAGATACTGAAAGTGATTTGTGATAATGAAACAGCTGTCAATTTAAATAATGATGTACAATGATTGATTCAAAGCATATAAAAGCCCCTGTAGTAACAAGAGTCTCATCTTAAAAAGTCTGAAATTCCTAATATGTTCTACATTTAGTAAATAGTTTACTAAACAGTCACGCCACAGTGTCTCTTATTTAATTATTTTTGTATCATTTGAGCCTCTAAAGAACAATTTATTACTTCCAGTGATTCATTTGCCACCCTAAGAAAAAAGCCTAAGTGCCTCCTAAATAAAAACACGAGTAATCTTTACATAATTTAAGACAATATTATTCAGTGCTGCCAGAAAGTATATTTAAAATATGTCTTCAATATTTCAGATTAAGCAAATTTTAATTGTGCAAAGTAAAGCTGTGGAGATGCATAAAGAAATGTTCAAATGATTTTACTTAAATCTGTTAAATCAGGAAGTATGATCAAATCTTTCTTTTTGTAAACAAATTACCGTCAGATTCAAGAAGTCACCCGAACAGAACCTGTCTGACAACATGAAGTAGGACAAATTATTTTAAAATTAACACATAAACCTGCACAAGATTGAAGGAGAATGTTCTGCCGTCAGTTTATGACTTCAAGAATTTTTAATTTATTCAAAAGAAAAGGGAGTCAAAGCACACCAGCAAAGTCACATCTGGACTTTGACTAGACTTTGGGCTAGTCAAAGTCCAGACTCAAATATGATTGAGATGCTTGCCGTATCAGACAGCTAATGAATGAAAAACCTCCACGGAAGATGAATTAAAATAATTCAGCAAAAAAAGTCAAAAGTGATGCGAATATCAAACACAGCCAAGGTGTCAAAACCAATTATTAAAGTTTAATTATTTCTCTGTATAAATTATTTGGTCACCTGAAAATAGAATTTTATAATTAATCAGATAATTCTTGTCTAATATTAAAATTTTTTTGATGATCTGAAAGATTTGAGTATAATTAAACAAACAAAAAAAATCACAAACAGAAGAAAGCAAAACATCTCAGGAATTTACTCATAAATTTATTTTTGCACTGAATATTAAACCTAATAAACAAGGTAAGCACACAGTTTTATAAAACTCATAATAGAAAAAAGAACTTAAGCAGTTAATTTTCAGCTCTACTAAAGTCTTCAGAGGCTTTTTGTTGATTGTGATCACTGTGGATCCGGTTGTTTTGGGTCAGACGGTGTACTTGTCCTCTCCTTGCCTCTGTGTTTTGTGGTAGTGGGTGTAGTTGCTGTAAAGCTCGTTGAACACCTCTCTGACTCCGGCGTTCAGCCCGGCTCTCAGAAACTTGATGTCCGGCTCCTGGCACAGGTCCAGGACGCAGTAGATGCCCTCAGTCAGGTGGAGCTTCACGTCCGGCCGCAGGGTGACCTGCAGAGGCAGAAAATATTCAGGTTAAAGGAAAGGAAGAGACGGAGGAGGAGATAATGAGGCACAGAGAGGTTTCCGCTTCATAAATCAGACATTTTCTTCACTTTATGAAGTTTAATTTTGGTTATAATAAAAATTCTTACTCCCTGCTTTCACATTTCCTTACAGAAACACTTTAATAGTCTCTTACTTTCCTGGTCATGCTGATGAAGTATTCGTTCATGTTTCCTCAATATCACATCAAACTAAAAACCTGCAGCACTGAAGCTGGACCTTTGTTTAGAGACACATTTTGTTTATTAAAGTGGATATTTTGATCCAGATGAGGCTGAGCTTGTGAGACAAAGGCAAGAAAAGCAGGCAGAGCGAGCTTTTCTTTCTGCAACGAGCGGTAAACACACGCTGGTCGAACAACAACCATCGTGATCGGTGAACCCTAACAAGCGAGGCAGCAGGACATTTAATAGCCTCTGCTTATTCATCTCAGATACATTACACTCATCGGGGGTTCGGGTGGCGTCGCCGTGACGCGGTCCGCGCCGCAGACATTTGTGAGACACGGCGGCCGCTCAGAGCCGCCCATGCTAAGCGATTTAAACAGCAAGGCTCCCATTATGAGGAACACAACCTGTTATGTGTCACCACAAGCACCGGCTGATGAAATGTGAGGAGGAGTTCGGGGAATCTCCAAATGTATAATTATGTTATTACTCCGGTGTCAGCTTCTCACCCTGTGACTCTAATGTGTTTCCTGGTGTTTGTGCATTTATGGTTTATGGTAACTGAGCTTTCTAAGTGATAAGAAAATTGCATAATAATGAACAGTATTTCATTACTTCCTGTCTTGGAAAACAAAATAAGCTAAAACTAGGCTAAATATGAAGACTGATTGTATTAAAGAAGGCATGTTAATGTTAATAGCTACAATAAATCAACATTAAAGAAGTTAAAATCAGGACCTTTCAATAAAAAAATGCTGATCGTCTCATTGTGAATGAGACGGTCATAACACCTGTCATAAACATGACGGTGTCAAATAAAGTGTTACTCATTTCTTCTAAGTAACCATTTAAAATAAAATCTGCTGCAAACATTAGGTGACAAGAAGACTCTATTGATTTGTCAACGTTTTAAAATAATTGGTTGCTTTGGATTTTATTTCTGACTATCAGAGTGAAGTTGGCTTTTATGTGTGACAGGAAAAGAGAAAAACTTTGTTTAGTTTTTGTTCTGTTTCAGTTTTGCGGTACTTTGGGTCGAGCTATTGAATAAAATACATTCCATATGGTTGCAATGTGACATATTGTGGATATAAATACATTACTGCTGTTAGAAGTTTAGTTTCATTTTTTTGTACAGGTCTTGTTTTTTTCCATTTTGTGGATTTTTTCCTTTAAATCACCCGATTCAGTTGCACATTTCTTCTTTCAATAACTGTAGATGTTGTAAACTGTGCGCTTTTTTATTCCGATTTTTCAGTTTTTATGTCTATTTATGTGTTTTTATCTTTACAGGCTTCAACATAATGCTGAATTTTCCAACTGTGGCAAAATACAGAACTTTTCTTTCATGTTCTGTTATCTGACTCCAATATTAGGATGTCGATGACAAAATCTGAAGGCTTCTTTTTAGATATTTCTAAACAAATCTGTTGTCAACTTTACTATGAAAATCACTGACTATTTACTCTTTTCTGGTTTTACTGTTTTCAGATGGAAAAACTTTAAATGTGGGAACAGGATTAACAAAAAGACTATATGGCTGCTACATTGGGTTTTGATTTAAAAAACAGATCATTAAATTACCTCTAACTGACATGGAGAATATTATTTTTTAATACACTAGCTAAATATTTTCCTACTTATTGAAACAAATTGGTTAAAGACTCCATGACACCTCCATGTTCCAGTTTTCTCCTGTCTGACAGAAACTCCTCATAATGCGTTGATGTGTTTCTGGGATGGAAACTGCTGATTCAGGCGTCGCGTTAAAACGCAGCCTGGCAGCAGACGGCAGCCGCGCTCTGAGGCCAGACGTGACTCACCGGACTGAGGGAACATCCAGCCTCAAGCTTCCCTCCTGCACACAATGTAGCAGTAATCCTGGGCCCGCTCAGTGGCTTGTGTCAACATCTACAATTTTGGCTACTGGGAATTTTTCCCTTCTCTTCCTCAGAGCGTCAGCGTCTCAGTTATTCAGCTCAGAGAGAACGGATCAGCTGAGATCCTGCTGCCAGACTCCAACGTCTGCTGAAACTTATAACGGATGAGACGGCGCTGGCTTGGTGCTGTATTATTAGAGGGGATCTATTATACAAAATTCACATTTTGCACTTCCATTTGGGCCTCAGCTGCTTCTGAAAACACACAGCTGTTATTTAGCAGTAGGTTCATGTTCTTTTGTGTCAGAAAAAAGAGCCATGTGAGAAAACTGTACGTAACGTCACAGATTAGCAGTCACTGCCGTTCACCAAGTAACCTCATCAAAGCCTAGCCTGTTACCTAGCAACCCCACTGGAGTCCCGCCCGTCACCTAGCAACCAAAATCAGCTCTGGCATGTTTAGTTGTACGGTTTTTACCGCTGAATGAGCTGCACAATGGCTGCTGGGAAAGACAACGGTTTTACCCATCAGAAACCACTTCCTGCATTCTTGTTGGTTGTGCAGGAGGCTCCACCTCTGCTTTTCAAAGACACAACCTTGTGCAATTGTGCATCCGTTTGCAGCTACTTTCACATTCGAATGTAAACGTTGAGGTTTACACCTTGGATTTAAAGGATATTTAATTTTTTCTTCTACTCTATGACTCTGATGTTGAAGATGTTGACAGAAGTTTAAAGTATTTGCTCTACTGTAGAGCTACTGAAATGTTACTACATCATGAAAATAGAGATAAATATCAAGTAAATCTCGTTTAGAGACAGAGAAGATGTTGTTCTGTGTTCACTCTGGTTGAGTGAATACCTTCTGCAGCTCCGTGACGTATTGAGCCACCATGAGGGCTGACAATGCAGTGAAGCTTTCAGGAGTGGCAACAATGTGAGAGAACATCCTCTCCGTCAGCCTGGAGCACTGCAGATACACGTCACCGTCCGCACCTGCAGAAAGGAACATGTTCATAAAAAAATAATCTGATTTAATTTCAGGCAGTGAGAAAAAAAAGTCTGTTTTTTTATTAAATGTAAATGTTTTCCAGATTTAGGCTTTTAATCAATAGTTTGAATACAAGTTTATTATAAAATTGAGCATTTTGAATATGCAGAAGTCAAATACTTTTCAAACCTTGAGAACACCTGATTGAAATTCAAGCATTTTCAAGGATTTCAAGCACCTGAATTGTATCAATCTGGTAGGTCTTTAATGTTTAAAATCACAGTGAAAGACTCAAACACAGATGGTTAAATCATAAAACTTTCAAACATAAAAGATTATAAAAGACTTTCTCAGTACGTTCTCCGACTTGTGCATATAAAAAAACGGTATGTCTGCGACTAACAAGAAACTTCTCTTAAAATAAAGAGGCAGCAGCCCAGCAGTAAGTGCCTGAACAGAAAACCACAGGCCAGACCAGGACTGTGTGAGTAATTCACTGGCAGCTCTCTTGTTTCAAATCAAAAGAAACTATTTCACCTTGAAGTCTTGAGGACATGATTCACCTCAGCAGCTAACAGCTTTTCATCAAACTCTCAAGTGAAAACGCCTGAATTAGTGGTTGGATAAATCATGTTCAAGCAGCAGCTGAACATGAGTTTGTGATGCTGTGCAGGCAGAACATCACATCATTTCACAGTAATTATTAACAGAGTTACGTGTAAAATTTATTTATGAACTTTAACTGATAAAATAGGACCAGAAAATGCATGAATGGATAATCTGAAAAGTGTGGACTTTAAGTTATTTCTCTGACTATTCTTCTTCTTGCCTGGCTTGTCACTCAGACTTCTGGTGGTCCTTGGGCGCCCCCGGTGGTCCGTAAGGTACTGCACGTGAACAACCATTTATTTGCCGTGATGTTAGCTCAAAGTGCTACGCTGCAGCTAGCTTACCAAAGGATTGTGTTTAAAAATAATAATGTATAAATGGCTTAAAACCAGGTCACAAAAATGAAAGCCTGAAGATACAGGTGTAAAGTTTCTCAGGGTGAGTTGAAGAACTTTTATTTTTCAACATTATTATGATATGTAGCAGATCTCTGTGCTGAGTATCATCTGACGAGGGGTTGAGCAGCGTTGTGCCCAATGCTGACTGACTGCATCTAAACACCTAAAATAAAATTCACATTTTACACCTTTTTATACTTCCACCTGGATTTTTACTACTTCAAAAAATAGCCTAAGCACTTGAAAACAAAACAAAGCACCCAGACGTTTCTTAGCACCAAATAGATTACTTTTGGTGTCTGGAAAATTGGCCATTTAAAAAAAACTCTTAAATGTTAAGTCACAATCGATGGAGATTCCACTGCTACCTTGCAACATAAGCAGAGCTCCAGCATGTTTAATGTACAATGACTGCTGGAGGAGACAAGTGTTTTGTTGTTGACTTAACATTCAAAAACCACTTGCTGCATTGTTGTTGGCTGTGCAGGAGGCTCCAGTCATGCTTTTCAAAATTGCGCAACACACAATGGCTGTGTGTTACGCATGTGTTTGCAGCCATTTTCCCAGGAGCGTAAATGTTGGGGGTCATGGCCCCCACAGCAGTTTGTTTGGATTTCGAGTGATGAGAGGGCCTAAAACAGCTCAAAATGGGAAGAACTATCAGACTAAAATCTAATTTTCTAAGAATGATTTTGTGCAAGGAACATGTTTTGTTCCTTAAACAACTTATACAAGTTGTTTAAGGAACTGTAACTTGTTCAAGGAAGTGTAAAGGTCGCCTTTAATGTCTCCTGCGTTTGAAAGACGATGTGTGAAGGACATTGGGTTCAGGTACCTGCATCGGTGTCTCCTCTCTGCCGACCTTCCTGCATGATCGACGACACCAGCCGATAGAAGACATTCAAGAAGGATGGAGCGGCCCTGGAAATCACCTGGAGACACAATGCAATCATTTACTGCATCTAGGCCTGTCCCAATAAATCAATTAATCACATCAGAAGTTAAAAGAAAGTTCTGTAATTCCAATTTACATGATTTATTGTTTATTTCTTCATACACAAAACTGGATGACAAAAGTCATCAGTCTTGTGCTTCGGTCACAAGATTATCAATTATCACCTTTTTTTTAAGGATAATTTTGTTTACACAAATTTTATAATTCATGTTTTTTTAATTTTTATGTTTAAAATGTCTCCCAGTTCCATTGTTAAATTTTCATTAAAATTGAAAGTTTATTAATCTTTGAGAATGCGTTACTACGCTGTTAACTTGAACTTGAAAATGGCCTCAGGGCGCTAGGACATTCATCCAGCGGCCCATCGTGTTATTTGAGTTAAAAAAATATTTAAAGTTGACAGGATATTTGAAACTATCACTTGGTACTTGTGTATTATTGGAAGTCTGGAGGATTAATACCTAAACACCAACAATAAAGTCTTAAATAAAGGTAATGATTTAAAAAAACCTAAAATAAATAAACAATGTTAGGCCTGTTGGGGGCACAAGTAAAGCCTGGAGGCCCACCAGGCTTATAATATACTGGGGAAACCCCTATTGCTGTTTATTGCAATAACCTCAGGGAGAATTTATCGTCCAGTAAAATGTGTTATTGTGACAAGTCAAAGTGCACTGTTCTTTGTTTTTCTCCTCTTTATGTTTTTCTCCTCTTTCGTTAAAAACTATAACAATTTAACAAAGAGCTAAACAGATATCGCTAATATTTGCAGGATTTTGTAGAAGTGGTGGGAAAATATTCATTTGGACAAATGCTTGTTAGTTTGTAAACCAGGACAAAACACAAAAAAATAGAGGATGAAATACTTTTGACACAGTGAAACGCTGGTATTTTTACTTAAAGTTATGATGCGAGAGCATCCTGCTGGCCCAAACTGAGCTGTGAGCGCGTTCCTGCTGTGACAGATGGAGGTAAAGAGCAACAGGAAGGTTATAAACGAGGCCAGGATGAAGTCACAGACCCAGGTTGGAGCTCAGCAGTGGTTTCCATTGACTTAAACATGCTTCATGCCAACCCACTACCGTCTCCTCTCTCTGCAACACGCCCATACTTTACATTTTGGACCAGACGCTGTTCTGTGTCCTGATCCAATCAAACACTTTAACCCTTCTTCTCCAGCTTCCTTCCTCATTTCCTCATCTCTTCCTCTTTAAAAATTATTCTGCTTTCTTTTCTTCTCCTCTCGTTTTCTGGTGTATTTTCTCTTTGCAAACATCTGACAGCACTTAACTGGTTCCTGGCCCATTTAATTCATAGCAGCTGCATCGTTTCAATTCTGCTCAGTTCTTGTTTTTAAAAAACAATTTACAGAGTTAAAAAAATAAATCCCATCAGCACAAAGACAACAAAAGCTTTTGTGTATGGTTATAATCTAAATGTTTCAGTTTCAGGGGAAAATGTTCTTTTTAACTGACCCTTCGGGGGAAAATGCAAACTTGTAGAGGAGCTGAAAATGTGAACATCACAAGGTTTCCTTGCTGGTGAAGTACAACTGTAGTGAGCTGCAATATCCTCTGGTTGGAAGTGAAATTCCTGAGCGGAGTGTCCTGAGGGCTCAGCGGCAACAAATAGCACATTTTTATCATATTATAGAGTCAAAGCACCTAAATTCACTTCCAACACATGAGAGCAAACGAATGGTTTCTTATGCAGAATGCAGCAATCTGTGCAGACCGAGTCTTGAGATCAAGAACACAAACAATTTTAAGCTGATGTTAACGATTAATCTCTAAAAAGAGAAATTTGTGAATCCACAAAAAAAGCAATATTAAAGAACTAAAAACAGAGTTTTAATTAACTGTTTACAATATTATTTAGTACTGTTATTATCAGGGGTGCACCAATTTCTATAATGTTTTACACGTGAAGCCGATCTTATGTACCTCAGCAAAGACCGAGAAATGATCCTCTGTCCTGTTCTGCTGTACAGTGAGAGGTTTGACCGACTCACCGGGTCATGGTCGCATGTTTGCCGTTAACGACACTGTTTCCCACTCAGCGACTTTCTGACTATATTTATCAACATTTCAGACAAAAAAAAAAATGGAATCGGCAGGTAAGGCTTTTTAAAGATCAATAATCGCAACTGGCCTAAAAACTGCAATTGGTGCGCCTCTGGCTATCATTAATAATACTGTTTGAAAGTTTTCCACATCCTCTAGTTAAAGTTAAAATGTAGCAATTTATGTTTTGAAAAGTCTCCGATAAATACACCATATTGACCTGAGTAAAAAAAAAACACAAATTTAACAAAAAAATCCCAAAATGTCAGCAACGTTATTTAACACATAAAATATAAGCCAGATTTTATTTCAAATCCAAAGACCATTAGAAATAATACATATTAATTATAATCCAAACAAATCCTGTTAAGGTAAGTTACCTTATTGTTTAAGTTAAAATAAATTAAATGCTTACACATAATATACAAAGAAATTCACTAAAAAAATCTCACTAAAAAAAATGTTCTTAAGTTTTCTAGGATTTAGCTAATTTAAATAATTTTGGTAATTTTAACTAACCTAAAACAAGAACAGTTTGGTCTGCTTTAACTTTTAAGTTTATTATTTTTCATTTTATTGAGAGAATAAATTATAGCCGTCATTTTGACCTTTTAGCCCTAAAGATTAAATGTTTGGACAGCACTTCCTCACAGCATCAGTGTTAAACTCCACCACAGTCGGGACCAAAGCTTTAAACGTACATAAACTTTAAAAATCTAGATTCAGAGACTGATTAGAACTTAGAAAGTGCAAAAACCACAAGTAACAAATAAATCTGAACAAAAACCTGTTTTCTTTTCTTCAACCTTTATGACCTGGCAACAACTTCATTAATGTTTGGAGGAAAGTCCAGCGCTGTGGAAACTCATTTAGGAGGTGAGCCTTGTGTGCCGTCTTGTTTATCTTTGTCACACAAAGTTACTCGCACAGGTCTGTACTATCTGCAGCACTTCTTCATCTGAAATTCTCTCCACATCAAAAATAAACGGGTTCCTAATTGTTTCAGATAATGCTCGTAGCGCAGCGGGATCAGTTTAATGTTTACTTAGGGAACAAAGTGGGCCTGACTTGATTTGTGACGACTTGGAAACGCAGAAATTGCCACAAGTTTCTGAGCACAGCTCTTTACAGAACAGGGCCGAAATGATTCATCGATCATTCAAACAACCAGTTTAGTGATGATCGGTGACTTAACTATACAGACTCAAAAAAAGCCATTTGCTGAAAGAACAACACAAACAGAGCAATAATTACTCTAAAATTGTATCTAAGATAAAATAACCTTCTTTGTCTGTAAATATGTTTTAATCAGTGTTCCTCCTTCTTCTTCTCCTGATTAAGCATCTATTAAGCATCCAATTATTAGTTGGTTGATTAAAAAATAGTCAACAGATCAGCCCTGCTTTGTACCGATGTCCAGGTTGCTAGGCGATGGCCCGGGTCCGACTGTTGTTGCTAGGTAACAGGCACAGTCTAGAGTTTTTTCAAAATGGCTGATTTTCCAGACACCAAAAAACAGACTGGATGTTTCTTTGACCCTAAAGGAAGTATACAAATGTGCAAAAATGTGAATTTAACAGCGCAAACAACTGTTTAGTTCAAAGAACAAACCATGTGAACTGAGGCGGTGAAGACAAATCCAGAAAACCGAGCCGTTTTCTCATTAAAATAACATTTTCTTGTATTTTTTTGTAATTAAACAAAAATTCTCAAAGCTTGACTCTCATATTCAGTCGGGGAACAGAAGAGATGAATGAAATAAAAGCCATCGATTAAAATGAACGAAAAGAAGAAGAAAAAAAAGAAATCAGTTAAAATTAAAATCAGGAACCAGGTCTGGTAAAACAGAGATTTCACTGTTGAGCCGTATTGTTCAGATCTACCTGATAACTAGTTTTGTTAAAGTCGACACACACAGTTTTGTGACGTCTACCTGGCGATGACACTGGATGATGGCGAACAGCGCCTCGTGGATGGCCAGGAACGCAGACTGGTAAACGTTTGGGTTCAGGTGGTCGAGAGGCAGCGACTGCAGCGCTCCGAGAACCAGAACCACGTGTTGAGGGTTGGCGATGCGTCCCTCACCTTGGCGCAACAGTGACGTCAGCGCCGTCACCGTGGGGACGGTAAAAGGAAGGGTCAGCGCGAGGTCCTGGCTGGCCGATCGGACCAAGAACTGCAACACAGAACGAGATAAGAACTGAATATTCAGCAGTCAAGGCTTCCTCTTGACCTTATTTACACAGCTTAGTGGGATTACACGACCCAAAAGCTTCAAAAACACATTATCTCTAAATGCCATCTACGTGATTTGAGAGAACACACACACACACACACACACACACACACACACACACACACACACACACACACACACACACACACACACACACACACACAAACATTTAGGTCGTTAAGTTGCTGTGTCATTTAAAATAGTTTCTGTTTCCAGTTCACAGACAGTAAAACTGCTGATCTGAGAGTCCTGTCAGTTATTTCCGTGGTGTCTTAAAAACTTTTCTTTGTGGTTTTACTTCTGTCTAAACAAACAAAAAAAAAAAAACACAGTCAGCAAGATTTTTAATCATTTTTTCAGATTTCACCTTTAAAAAGTTCGTAATAAAGCCTCATTTTACTGATTTTACACCAGATTTCTGAACTCATGACTGCATGAAACAGAAGTTTGAATAACTTCCTTCTAGTTGCTGTTAGAACGACAGAATTTATTAATGAAACTCTCACAACTACCGACACAGAAGAAGAGATGGTTACCATTTTAATCTTCCAATTAGTGCAGCAAGTTTGGATTTTCTGAACAAAAGAAACGAGTTATATGTTTTACATTGGGGTACGTAGAATTTTATCACAATATTTTGTGGGTAATGGTAAAAATGATGGTGAAAAACTATTGCAATTACTGCTCAAGACATTAAACATTCTCATTTGAAATAGGTCTCTTTAGGATGCCATTTACTGAAATAGGTGTGATTTATATCACAAAACTGCACACAAGTTTTGTGATATAAATCAAAAGTTTTTTTTTAATCAAAGTCAAATTTCATCAAATTTTTAAAATTTATTCATATTTATTGATGTTCTTGTGGAATAACCTGGTGGAAAATAGTAAAAATAGTAACACAACATTAAATCAAAGTTTTTATCATGATAGGAAATGTTCATAATAAATGATACACCGTTTTATATTTATGTTGTATTAAATACATACAACATTAAAAAAATATTTTTCCTTCTTCTTAAAGAAATTTATCGGTGAGGTTCATAGTTGGTGACTCAATCATAATCAGATTCAAATATAGATCCCCTGCAAGTTATTGATACATAAGGAAATTTCACGCATGCTGGCAAAGCTTAAGTGCAAAAAGACAATTCTTTAACATATCATTCATATTCAAAGGAAAGAATATGTTTGTGGCTCATTTAGTGAATAGTTCTCCTTTTCAGGACTTTTACAGTTGGAGGCATTGGCAGGATTTGAACCCAGGACCTCCTGTTTGCCTGAGTGCAGTGGTGGTAGTAGCAGCGTCACATTGTGTGGCTGTTTGGCTGCACAGGGGTCTCCTAAGTGGACAATAACACTAACAAAATTAAACTAAGCTTACAGAAACTGTTGATTATTTCATTTCATTATTTGTATGAAATAAACTTGTTGACTAAACTAAATAAACACATTTTGACAAACTTCACATTTATAATGTTAAAATAAAACCCTGCTACATATGCATTTTTATTTTGAATGTCTAACTTCTTAGGAACTGCGTCTCTAAGGATATTAGCTGCCTTTAAGTCTTAATCCCTCATTAACATCATCCACACTGCAAAGTGTTTTGTCAACATGACCCGGTCATGTTGACCGGGTCATGTGAAAACTTGACCCGGTGAAAACTTAGAGTCTCTAAGTTTTCAGACTTAGAGACTCTAAGTTTTCACCTTCTGAGGAAACTAAATACTTTTGACTTCAGGTAAAAGACTTTAAAACAGCTCATGTATGAAATCCATCCTCATATGTAACATCTGTTCCTGGTGCAGTTTCTCTTTCACTAGTTATTCACCTTTCTATGAAAAACTTTTAATTATTTGTTATGTGTCATCTATGGGAAACCATCTTCAAATTCACCCCAAAATTTTCCATATAGTCTACATGTACAGACGACACAGAAAGAAATGAAAACATATATAAAAGTCACAGCAACCATATTTCAGAACAGGTTGATATTTTTGTGTGGTTTTGGGATGATTTATATTATTTTTTTACTTCCTCCTCTTCTTCTCTAAAATCAGAACAATCTGTTTCTTACCAACTTGATTATGTACAAGCTGTGATTCTGTCACAGCTTTACTGTCCAATGTGACACCAAAGACAGTTTCATTTCAAAAACTTTGTATAAAGTTTCTGGCTTTTGTGTGCAAAAACGTTAACATTTAATTTACACGTTTATAGAGTTTCTCATCTTCTTTTAGTCACAATCTTCAAGTTTGGTTTTGGTTGCTGTGGTTTTCTCACATATCTAATGTATTATTCCTTCAGGTTTTGTTTTTCTACGGAGCCAGACTTTATGTGTTCTCTTTTTTCCTACCACCATTGCAGAAATGATCTGCGGGGCAAAGAGCCACAGCGCTCTGGAGCAGGTCTCTGGCAGCAGACAGCTGGACAGCAGCTCAACGGTGATCACTGCTGACAGCACCTCCTGCAACACAGGAAAAACAAAATATTTGAGGAAAGTTTTAGTGCATGGCATCTTCTACACAAAATATGCTTTTGCATTCAAATACATAAAAAGAAACACTCCAACAGAGATCTTCAGGTTGAAAAATCTGAAACATTATGATTGCAAAGATTTCAAAGAAAATGTCAATTCTGAGATAATAGAGTAAGGCTGAAGCGATTAATCGGATTTACGGTGACCAATTTATTGAAATAATCATCAACTAACTTGGTAATCAATTGTTAAATGGAGTATATTAACTCAGAAAAGGTCAATTGCTGGAAGAGCAGCACATTCAGAGCAGAAATTAAGTCAAAACTGTACAAAAACATACATATATTTTGAATGTAAGATAAAAAAAACAACTACTTTGTCTGTAAATTTTACCCAGAACTCCTCAAGTGGGGAAGTTTTAGCTTCACTTGGTTCAAATGCTGGTAATAAAATGTCATGTAACCTTTTGCTATCTAATTATCAATCGCTTAATACAAAACTTAGCGAACATATCAGGTAGAAACTGTACTGATAAGTTAAGCAGAAATGGCTGAGCTTTTCACATGTTGATCTTATAAGTACATTTTTTAGCTGCAAATGATTAAGCTTGAGATAATATCATTATTTTCTTATTTAAAAGGAATTGAATTATGTCCATTTTTAATGACACAAAAAAGGCTTCCATGGTTAAATGAAAAACTGCCATTTTTTAACTGATTAATCAATAATGAATTGTTAAAACTATCATTAGCTGCAGTCATACATCTGTATTCAGATCAAGTGTTGGCCAATCACACAAAATCTCAATTTATGACAATAAACACTTAAAGCAGATTGAATGCAAAACAGAAAAATAAAACCTATCTAATTTATACCAGGGATATTTACAGTTAAATTAGCTCAGGTGGAAAACCTTCTCTGTCTAACAGTCAATGAGAAAACATTACATTTAAGAAGCTGTAATGTGCAATAATGGCAAAAAGACTAATTAAACTGCTCAGTTTCACCTTCCAGTTTCCTGCCCTCAGCTTGTGAACATCCAGGCCTTCTCGGATCATCAGCAGAAGCATGTTGAACTGACTTGTTGTATTGTTCTCCACCAGGTGGCGCAACAGGTCCTGCAATTCTGGCTGCAGCTTGGCTGCATCAGTAGATGACAACCAGGGAGCTGAAAACAAATAAAACATCAATTATTTTCTACTTTTTTATAACCTTCTAGACATTTGAGTGGAATAAACTAACCTTGAAACTGGTTGAATAGCAGTTGGGTCTGATTATCTATAGGTTCCACTTAAAATACAATCTAAAACTGTACCGTGAAAAATCTCTTGAACTCGTTAAAAACCAGAACCAGTCCTCCAGACTGAATGAAGATTGTATTTGGTTGAAAATGTTCATCAAATTAGCAGTTTTAGGGCTTTGTTTGGCACATTAGACCCAGTTTAGGTCTGACTGGGTCTAGGTTTTAAAGGGTTCTAAAGGGTCGTATGCTCCTGGATGGGTCTGCCTTCAGCCAGTAACTTAAAACCCAAAAACAGAAATCAGAAAATGTTACAATCAAGGTATCGTTTGGTATAAAGCCTGCCAATTTGAATTAAAATAAATGTGAAAACCACTGCAATTGTAAGCAGTAGCAGAAGTTCCTCCTTTAGAAAACACATTTTGTCAGAATCTTTTTCTCATATTATCCTAATCTCTTTTGGCACAAAACCCCATTTATTAGGCCATGTTCATTACATAAATAACAAATAAATAAAGTTACTAATGTTGAACTAATGTTTAACATTTTTGTGCTTCCATTTGTGTCTCAGCTGCTTCTAAAATCAGCTCAAGCGCTTAAAAAAAACCAACCTTTTGTGTAAAGTCACAGATCAGCAGGCACTGACCTTTGACCTACTGACCCCAGAGAAGCCCAGCCTGTTACCTAGCAACCCAAACAGAACTCCGTCGTTACCTAGCAACCCAAACAGAACTCCAGCTAACGTCACAGAATTACACAAAATGTAGGGAGCATGTTTATACAGTCCACAGATCTATCCTAAAGAATAACAAGTCACATCTAGTGACTTATTAAGTATGATGACAAACTTCTTTTTTTTTTAAATAAATTTTATATTACTTCTGGTTAATTTTTTAAAAACTTTGGATGAACCAGTTTGTCAACAAATAAGTAATTTCCTGTTGAGGATCAATAAAGTACATCTCATTCTAAAGTATTACCATGAGATGAGAGTTTGTTTGTTGTAATTTAAAAAGTGAGCCTTCAGTCGTTAACTTTTGTTATTCAACACAATTCTAAATTTACATGTGATATGAGATTTCACTGTTTGCTCCATTTACTTTTCAGGAGTTGGTCCACGTTCTGGATGATCTGAACGTAGAGCTCCTCCATCTCCTCTCCTTGCTCTCTCGTCTTCTCCATCGCTTTATAAAACGCTGACAGGAAACGCAGCGAGCACACCAGGAAGTCCATGGGCCTCGGAGCCGAGCTCATTTCTCTCAGGATCTGCTGGCACACGGCCTGATAAAGGTTACCGTGTGTCAGCGTGCCGTTGTTCTCCAGTGATGCCACTTCACTCCGCAGCATCACCGTCACAACTTCTACGACAAAGGCTTGACGGAGAGCGCTGGCTGGCTGGGCCACTGCCTCGGAAAAGACACTTTGGGGCTTCAGAGCAGACTCCACAGTTAGTCCCAGCAAAGAAGTGACCCGAGAGAGTATTTCTGTTAAAGTCTGATCTATTGCTTTGTTTCTTCCCAAATTAGACAGCATTGCTTGGGCGAAGGAAGACAGAGATGCCAAGAGAAGATGGACAAACATGGACGCTCCAGAACTGGGCTGCTCGTTTAAGATTTCCTTACTGGTCAAGTAGGAACCAATCTGGTCCAGATTGAGTCTAACGCTGCTATTTCTGGTTATTATCAGCTGAACTAATGATTTTATGAAGCCCTGCGCCGCGCTGACTAAATCCAGCCAGTCAGAGGTGATTATGGCTGCAGGCGTTCTGCAGCGCCGCAGGAGAGACGCCAAAGCCGTCTGTAGAAGAGTCCCGCCATGGACGAGCTTCAGGACACTCGGGAAGCCGATTCCCTCCAGCAGGCGAGTCAGAGTTCGGAGCAGCTTCCCGAAGAACAGAGCGTCCCCTCCAGATTCAGGAGGCTCTGGACACAAGGAGGTGGAGGTAAACGTGAAGAAGAGGAGGAGGAAGACAGAGGAGAGATCCTCAGAGTTCATCCCGTCTGGGTTGAGGTTGAATAAGATCTGGATCAAGTCGAGGAGCTCCGTGGTTTGCGTGTCTGTCAGCAGAACAAAAACCTCTCCAGCTTTAAAAGACGCAGAGATATCCTGAACTACGGCCTCAGCGACCAGAGGCGAGAACACAGGCTCTGAACCGGAAGGAACCGACCCGGTTTCTTTCTCATAAACCATCACAAATGAAGGTTTACGTTTGGGTTTAAGTCCCACTGTGAGAACGCCAATGATCCTCCGAACGATGGAGCGAACTGTAGCAGAAAAGACCGACGGCAGCTCTGGGAAAACTTTGCTCAGCGCAAGCTGCGAGGAAACGGAGGAGAAACTCAGACTTCCAGGAAGCTGATCTCTGGACCGTTCCACGTCTCTGTGCAGCAACGAGCCCACCAACACGTCTGCTACGTCTCTGACGTCTTCCTCGCTCATGTGGAGAACAATCAGAGGCAAGTTTGACACAACAACAAACCAGTGAGCAGCAGGGTAAGTGCTGACGTTCACGCCGCCTATCTGACCGTCCCACACATCGTCTCCAATGGGTTCCTCCTCAAACTCCGACTTGGCTACGATAAACCGGACCGCCGTCTTTAGCAGGGCGGTGGTGCTGTTTTCACCCAGTAAGGCTCTGTCCAGTAAAACCTTCTTGATCTGCTGCACGGTGAGGAGTTTGAGCAGCAAGCAGCTCACAGGGCTGCAGGACGGAGTCGGATGGAGACGAGTCGGTAGGATCGCACCTGATATCAGTGCCTCCAGGTGGGTTAGCAGTGGAGACCTTTCAGTCTCAGCAGTCAGTAAGGAATCCACTGACGTATATTTGCTACAGTGGATGTGGAAGAGAGTGTCCACTTCCACCCAGGTGTATCTGAGCAGAAGTATGGCCTCCTGGGTCTTCTGTTCCCATGCTAGTGCTTTCTTTTTACGTTTTTTTGGAGCAGATTTTAAAGACATATTTAGCAGATCTTTCATCATGTCCTGCATCTCCTCCATGAAGGCTTTGCTCCGCCTGACGAGAAGAAGCGGAGACGAGTTATCGAGAGTTTTCAGGTTGAACAAAACGACATGTAGCAGCTGACAGAGGCAGCACAGCTTCAGAGACGCAGCGTCTTTCTTCCGGCGTCCGGCTGTCTCCCTTTCCTCTTCGGCTGACTCCTCACTGACCAAGTCGGGCAGTAAATGGGTCCTGACGTTCTGTAACACCAACGAGCAAATCTCCAAAACCTGAGAAGGCGACGAGTCCAGAAGACAAGACCTGAGAGAAGCAGACACGCCTTCGGAGAGCAGAGGAGGGCGGCGCTGGTCCGGAGCCGGCTGGCAGATCACAGAGAGCAGCGAAGAGAAGAGATGAGGCAGCTGCCGCAGCTTAGCGTAGGTCTGGAGGAGAGCGCTCACCATCAGCTGGACAGACACAAACACAGCTGTTATTCTGAGCAAAAACAAGTACCTTATTTTCAACATTTCAGATGTAGTATAGGGTGAGGATAAATCAAATTTACACTGCAAAAAATACTAAATCTTACAGTGTTTTAGCTCTCGTTTCTAGTGTAAATATCTTAGTACAGCTGAAGACAAAACTAACTTACAAGTAACTTTTCAGCAAGATTTAGGAGCTTGTTTTGAGTCAATAATTCCTTAATATTGATTTAAAACATACTGGTTCCACTGGCAGATTATTTCACTTTAACAGCATTTTTTCCATGTTATGAGTGAAATAATCTGCTGGTGGATCTAGAACGTTTTCATCAATATTAAATAATTATTGACTTAAAACAAGCTCAATCACGTTTCTATCATGTTATTGATTGATATTGATTGATTGTTATCCTCTATTTGCTCTGCAAGTAGACAAAAAATACTGGGTAAGAGTTTGAGCTTTTGTTGTGAAAATACTGATGGGTAAAAAGTTATCAAGCTGCGATTTGGCAGATTAAAGACAAAAGACGTCAGATTTGGCTAAATCGATGTTAAAAATATCATTGTGTGTTTTTAGATGTTTATCAAACGGAAGTGGGAAAACGGCCTGTAGAAGCTCTAACCTGTCTGGCGCGTTGAACTTGTGCTTCCATGTTCTCAGCATTTACCCAGGCCGAGGACAGCAGAAGCTCCAAATCAGGCTCCAGAATCAGATGGTTGAGATTCAGCAGCACCTTTAGACAGCGGTACCACGACGGTACGCTGACATTCAAAACAACAACAGCAGTTAACCTGACATAAACATGAAAACTAAAGATGCTCAAAGTAAACCTTAATCAGAAAATCCTTATCTGCCGAGTTTATATTTTCGTCTGCGTCATCTGCTGAGTGTTTTTTTCCAACAGATTCAGTTCTTTTCACTTTCATCCTGTTTTAATGTCTCTTCCTGTCTGGACTCCTTCCTGCTTCAGGTCTCAAGGAGAGTGACTCTTTGTTCTCGTTAACAAATTGAAGGTAAACGGGCAAGTTTATGCTGTTACACACTGTCTCGCCAAAATAAAACTCCACCACAAAGTACAAATAATTAGACCTGCTGCAATAAACAACAAATCAATTAATTGTATGATAAATTAAAAATAGCTCAATAATTTTTCTGATTTGCTGTTTTTCTCTTTTCTCTCTTTCTACCAGAAATTAGATGACAAAAGTCTTGAGTCTGGACCTTTTGAAGGACATTTATGTTTAGTGTAAGCAATAAAAACAAAAACATTATCAGTAAAAAAAATATTTTCCCTTGCACCTAAAAAATTGTTTCAAAACATTTTATTTTTCTGTACAAAATTCCTCCGAGGGCCAAACAAGACCATTCACAGGGCCTTAAATCGCCCCCATACCACCCTTTGTACATCCCTGGATTAAGTGAATAAATTCAATTTTTCCCCATTAGTCATCAGAATAAGCAATAAATGAATCAATCACTAAAATAATCATTAGTTGGAGCCGAACAAAGAAATGAAAAAACCACAACAACTTCATAAACTATTAAAATGAGATGTTACCTCGGCTGAGCTTCATTCAGGAGTGTTTGGGCCACGGTTCTGTAGAACCTGAGCTGGACTTCCCCATGTCGTATTCTGTCTGCAGCTATGTTGTAGATGTCTGCGGACAGAGCCTGGCTCAGCAGCGACTCGACGGCCTGCAGGGCCTGGCTCCAGCTCTGTGGGGAACCTGGAGGACGTTTCTGCTCAGCGGAGCCTCCATGCAGCTGAAGATCTAACATCGGGACCAGTCTCGCTAAAAAACAGAAACACAACGTCCTCCGCTCCTCGTCGCTTTCTCCTTTTCCTTTCCCATAGCTTTCCAGAAAGAACCTGAACATCAGCGACGAGGCGTCGGACTTCACCGAGTAGCGCAGCGTCGGCTCGCAGTAATCTTGAGCCTCCAGTTTGGAAAGCAAAGTGCCGACGGGCCTAAGAGGAGCCTTCATCGCACGTTTCCCAGAATCCTCTTTGGCTGGGAGGAGCTCTGCCTTGTAGGACGCCATTTGCTCGGAGGGGAACAGAGCCAACTGAAGGATGGAGTCAATCCTGAGACGGATATCTTTGCGCTGCTGCTGCCGGACATGAAGGTGTATGTAAGGAGAAAAGTCCTGAGAAGTCAGCAAGAATCTGAGCAAAACCAACGGTTGGACCAGCTGGTTGGTGACCAGAGTGAAGACTCTGTTCGGGTTGGCTTGTTTTCGCTGCACTGATAAATAACAAACCAGCACCTGAAGCAAGACTTCAAACACATTAGAAGAGGGTTTATCTTTCTTAGTCTCATCAGTGATCATCAGATAGGTGTCTGGTTCCACCAGCTCAGTGTCAGCATCTTTCTGACGTTCTGTGTGTGTCTGAATCTCATGGCAGGCCAACAGGCAGCACTTGGCCAGCAGGCTGACCATCAGTTCATACTTTGTGGTAAATACGGCCGAAAGGGCAGAAGAAGACAGAATCCCCCGACACACGCTCAATACGGTGGGCAGAAACACCGGTGGGCGGCCGTGTGTGCAGTCCTGCAGGAGGTCGAGCAGCAGCTAAAGGAAACAGAGAAAAGCTTAGCATTAAAGCTCCAATATGTAACTTTTATTAAAAAGATTTTTACATATTTGTTGGAACTGTAACTATGTCATGATAATCTATGAAAAAAAAAATACTTGTGCTTCTCTGTCTTCTCCCAGTGCTAACTAGACACAACCAATCAGAGCCAGGAGGCGGGTCCTAGCGCTGTCAATCATGTCCATGAATGTTGTGAAAGCTAAAGTCAGTTAGCCACCAATAAAGGCAAATAAACTGTTTTCCTTTAACAGTGAGTTGTTTCGCCACCATTAGAACATTTAGCAGCACATTTATGAGTTTGATTGACAGCACTAAGACCCTCCTCCTGGTTTTGATTGGTTGTTTTTGACCAGGAGTGGTGCATTTCTTCACACAACTATGGTAGCTCAGGGAGGAGGTGAAGGAGATCGATCTTTTCACAGTCACACATAACATACCGTCACAACATAGTGAAAGTTAATAAACACGTATGTTTTATAAATATAACAGATTTATAAACGTTTTGATGCTCTAATGCATCAAAATTCAAATGTAAATTGCTAAACGCTAACAGTGAATGCAGTAAGCCGTGGTGTTTGAACTGAACCGCTTACACACCTGCGCCATGCTGAGCCTCAGAGTTACTGCCTTCCCCTCCTTGATGAAGGAATGCAGCTTCCTGCTGTGAACCACTTCATCCAAGTAGCACCACAAGCCTTCCAGGACGTCCTGGGAGAGCTCCACCTTCTTACTGTGCCAGATTGTCAGGGCGTGGGTGCACCAGTCCAACAAAACCTGCACGCAAAACAAGTCCAGAAGAAGAAACATGAGAAAACATGAGAATATTGTGGATGTTAGCGCTAGTTAGCTCATGATCTAAGCTAATGCTACATCCTGGAGGATACATACTATATTCAGACATATGAATATTAAGAAATTAAGAGTTTAATCAGGGTTCATAAGCTTTTCCCACAGTTTAAATTCAAATATTTTCAAGGTAAGTTCTCACACTTTGTAGATAAAAACAATACAAATTATTTAAAAAGTGTTTATTTTCACTATTATGATATTTATTACTGTTATTAATAATTTTATGGTTGCAGTCTATGTTCTTCAACTGGTTAAAAATTACCACTTTGATTCAACTGTAAATAACATTTTCAAATTTAGACTTTTAAGCAAATGGTAGATTGCACTTTATTGAAAAACTGTGCATTATCAAGAAATCAAGCACTGAATTGAAATCATTTTCAAGATTTATGTATGTTTACATAAAACTAATGACATTTTTTTAAATCCAAAATTTTTATATTCTGACTTTTTGATTGTGACTGATTGAACTGTGTCCCTGTGAACATTCATGTGTTCATACCTGCTCTTTGTTGGGCAGCAGACACTGGGAGGAGATCCACGCAAACCGGGCCAGCTTCAGCCTGTCCTCCCACGGAGTCTGTGAACTCTTCAGCTTCAGGTGGATGCCTGAGTAAATGGCAGCCATGGCTGCAGCTGGACACAACAGAGACAGGTCACCAATAGGCCAAAAGGTATGAAAATAAAGTGCATAAAACTGACACTAAAATCCTCAGAGAATCTTGTAAGACATTTAATACGTAAACATAAACGATAATGGACATGAAAATATTTTGTATGAAGAGAAAAAATACATCTTAAGAGTCAGTATTTAAGCTCACTCGCTGCCTTTAAGTGAAAAATATAAAACCTCTCTCGATAGATATTCACTATTTTTATTTAACTTTTTTTTTATTGCCGTCTAAAAACAGATCCTCACAGCAGAGTTCAGTACCTGCACGTGTCTCCCGTCTGTTCCGGTTTCCCAACGAGACAGACCCAACGAGTCGAGAGTCGAGGTACTCGACCGGACAAGATTTAATCGGAAATAGTGAACATTAATAACGTGCACAGTGAAAAAAAAAAAACGAAATCAAAATGAACATTAATCGCTGCCAATTTTTTTGACGAATTCTGCATATTATTTGCTGACTAAAATTTAAGACATTTTCACGGCTTGTTAACAGGCTGACAAAAATTTATATTTATTTTTTATGTATTGTGTTATTCAAATTTTCATGTAACATGTCATTATTATTATTATTATTATTATTATTATTATTATTATTATTATTATTATTATTATTATTATTATTATTATTATTATTATTATGTGTTGGGCATCCAGAAAGTTGTTGAAATAAGAGATCCGTACTCTTCCTCTATATTACAATGAGCAATTAGCTTAGGACCAAGGTTAACATGCACCATCAAAAAAAAGAAAATTAATAATAATAATAATAATAATAATAATAATAATAATAATAATAATAATAATAATAATAATAATAATAATAAATATGTTTATTCTTCATTTTATGAAGTTAGTCAAAGTGGGTAATAGTGGTCAGAACTTTTACTCAGATAGTAGTACTTCGTCATAATAATTTTACTCAAGTAAAAGTAAATCTACTTGTGAAACTGATGCTAAGAGTAAAGTGTTCCCTCATCCGCGCTCTGGCTCCCATAACACTCCAGCCCAGTTGATGGCGGTAATGCGCACTGAAACGTTGCTTAGCAACCGCTATTTAACAAAAAGAATGAGAAGAACCGCGTTGTGTTCGAGCTTCTTCGCTCTGGGTTCGTTTCGTTCTGCCTAGGAAAGTTTTCTTACATCATCATCCTCACCGAGGCGGATGTACCAAGAGTTTCTGTAAACTGCGAGCCGAAGAGGGTCACCTTTAATGTTTGCGTGACTCCAGCTCCTTCCAGGTGGATTTAGCTTGAATTTGGTGGGGGTGTTCCGGCGGTTGTTTGCGCTCCAGGCGGCCGGGCCTTCGGCCCAGATGATAGTGACGGGCAGCAGCGGGGTGTTGGGAGCTGGTCAGCGATAAGAGATAAACTGGGTGAAAGGCGGCTGTCAGTGGCTGATAAAGCCTACAGTAACGGTCCAGAAGACCCCGCAATGTAGCGCCGACAAGCGTCATAGCCGAGGATATGGAGTGCTGAGGGACTCTGCTTGGACTGGACCGAATCAGTCAGTCAGCGGTTCTGAATGAGACATCGATATTATCACTTGATTTGCTGAATCAAATCGGGGACAATGAGGCTTTTAATTCGCATGAACAGGATGCACTTCAATAAACTAAAGCTGGCGCAGTCCAGGTTGCTGTGCCTGGAGCACCGGGCCCTCCTCTCAGCCGCCCACCGGAGGAGGAGGCTGTCCGCCGGCCTGAAGCCCTCCGCGTGTCCGCCACCCAGCCACGTCCTCTCCGTCTCGTCCTGCAGCGCGTTGACCGGCGGACTCTCTTCGCTCCGTGGACGGACTGTCGCTCACACACCTGCTGCTTTCGCCAGCTCGTCGGCGGCCTCCACACCTGCTGGGTCCGCCGAGAGCCAGCGGGCCGCCGTCCCTATGGATGATGTGAAACGGGTTCTGGGTCTCGCTCAGCCGGAGAGATGGAGACTAGCAGGTAACCTGCAGATAACAGGCTCCATAGATTCATCACTTCATACTAAAAGCAGCATATTAGTTACTATTACAGTGATTTGAGGGATTCTCAACTCACCTGGGCTGGAGACTGATTTGGTGCCCTATTCACTAAAGACAAATATATTGAACTAATGGAAACTACAGTGCATTAACGTGTAAAAATTAATAAGAACTACTTTTGGTCGGTTTAAAACATCCCTTGGCCAGGAGCTCCATGTTATTCCCCCAAAAATGCTATACATTCATAATTTTCAAATCCTTGAGTACTATTTATATTCATAAACATCCCAAAATATTATTACAACTCGTCTGATAAAGGCCTCTGACACTTATATCAAGAACAATGTCTGGGGAAAAAATGCATTTATAAAAAAATTTAAAAATCTCCCGGTCTCCCCTTTGAAAAAGCCATTTCTAAAGTTTGGCCCAGGTGACTTGCTACATTTTGCACATGAAGTAATTAATATCTTACTGAACGTTATAGCTTTGAAGTGTTGTCCACATACATTTTCACCATAAAATATTACTGGTTAAACTTTAAAAAATATGTACAGTTAGGGCCAGAAATATTTGGACAGTGACACAGGTTTTGTTATTTTAGCTGTTGACAAAAATATGTTCAGAAATACAATTTATATATAATATGGGCTGAAAGTGCACACTCCCAGCTGCAATATGAGAGTTTCCACATCCAAATCAGAGAAAGGATTTAGGAATCATAGCTCTGTAATGCATAGCCTCCTCTTTTTCAAGGGACCAAAAGTAATTGGACAATGGACTCTAAAGGCTGCAAGTAACTCAAAAGGCCTTTCCCTCGTTAACCTGTAATCAAGTAAGTAGTTAAAAGGTCTGGGGTTGTTTCCAGGTGTGTGGTTTTGCATTTGGAAGCTGTTGCTGTGACCAGACAACATGCGGTCAAAGGAGCTCTCAATTGAGGTGAAGCAGAACATCCTGAGGCTGAAAAAAAAGAAAAAATCCATCACAGAGATGGCAGACATGCTTGGAGTAGCAAAATCAACAGTCTGGTACATTCTGAGGAAAAAGGAATTGACTGGTGAGCTTGGGAACTCAAAAAGGCCTGGGCGGCCACGGAAGACAACGGTGGTGGATGATCGCCGCATACTTTCTTTGGTGAAGAAGAACCCGTTCACAACATCAACTGAGGTCCAGAACACTCTCAGAGAAGTAGGTGTATCTGTCTCTAAGTCAACAGTAAAGAGAAGACTCCATGAAAGCAAATACAAAGGGTTCACATGTAGATGCAAACCATTCATCAATTCCAAAAATAGACAGGCCAGAGTTAAATTTGCCCAAAATCACCTCAAGAAGCCAGCCCAGTTCTGGAAAAGTATTCTATGGACAGATGAGACAAAGATCAACCTGTACCAGAATGATGGGAAGAAAAAAGTTTGGAGAAGAAAGGGAACGGCACATGATCCAAGGCACACCACATCCTCTGTAAAACATGGTGGAGGCAACGTCATGGCATGGGCATGCATGGCTTTCAATGGCACTGGGTCACTTGTGTTTATTGATGACATAACAGCAGACAAGAGTAGCCGGATGAATTCTGAAGTGTACCGGGAAATACTGTCAGCCCAGATTCAGCCAAATGCTGCAAAGTTGATTGGACGGCGCTTCACAGTACAGATGGATAATGACCCCAAGCATACAGCCAAAGCTACCCAGGAGTTCATGAGAGCAAAAAGGTGGAATATTCTGCAATGGCCAAGTCAATCACCAGATCTTAACCCAATTGAGCATGCATTTCACTTGCTCAAATCCAGACTTCAGACGGAAAGACCCACTAACAAGCAAGACCTGAAGGCTGCGGCTGTAAAGGCCTGGCAAAGCATTAAGAAGGAGGAAACCCAGCGTTTGGTGATGTCCATGGGTTCCAGACTTAAGGCAGTGATTGCCTCCAAAGGATTCGCAACAAAATATTGAGAAAAAACTTTTTTGTTTGGGTTATGTTTATATGTCCAATTACTTTTGAGCTCCTAAAATGTGGAGTGTTTGTAAACAAATGTGTACAATTCCTACATTTTCTATCACATATTTTTGTTCAACCCTTTAAATTAAACGTTACAATCTGCACTTGAATTCTGTTGTAGCGGTTTCATTTCAAATCCAATGCGGTGGCATGCAGAGCCCAACTCACAAATATTGTGTTACTGTCCAAATATTTCTGGCCCTAACTGTAGCTGTATGTTATTAAAGCTAAAGTTGAATCAGTAATACTTTTATAACAAATTTATGTCAGATCATGATTTCTTGGTTAATGTCAAGTTGTCATAACAATTTGAATAATGTCAACTTTGTATTAAAAGTGTCTTTAGTTATCAAATGAAACTTTATGACAACAGTAATAAATATCCATGAAGATTTACTCATGTTTATGACAGTGTCATGACCTATGTCTTATTTACAACCTGTGTAATAATGTGTTACCCTGGTTTCCTATATAATGTGTCGGCCTGTGGTAGAGGTTAGCAGAAGACCTTTAGCACTGCTCGACCCTCATCTTGCTGAAAAAAATTTTGTTTCTCTGTGTTGAGAGAAACAACACAGGAGGCTGGCATTTTTGTTTCAGGAAGCCCTTAAGTCCTGTAACTTCTACAAAGTTCATCAATTTGTGTAATTTTCAGCAGTTATTTCTGTACATTTTGGATGCTCCGTTGCCCAAACGCATCGAAACTGTAACCTGTGTTCACTGCTTGGTGATCATTCCCTGAAAAAAACATGAGACTGCTTAGTTTTTAATCCAGATTTCTTCCTGCATGTTTTTGGCTTCTTGCTCCTCCAGCCGGCGTTGGCTTCCTCACCGTCTCCAGCGCCGTGACCATGTCGGCTCCCTTCTTCCTGGGCCGAGTCATAGACACCATCTACACGTCCAGCGCAGACACGGAGACGATGACGGCCTCTCTGACGTCCCTCTGCCTCATGCTGACCGGGGTTTTCCTGTGCGGCGGCGCGGCGAACGCTGCCAGAGTTTACCTCATGGAAGCGTCAGGTGAGTCAATTTAATGAAGGAGTCGCTTGAAGACGTCGGTCATTACTTAGAAACAGACAAATCTCTTACGTACACAGCATTGTTTTACATCGAGCAAGGCTGAAACAATTAGTCGGATTAATTGATTATTGAAATAACTAAAGTTAACTAAAGAACAACGCACTCCGAGCAGTAATTAAAACGAAACTGAATGAAAAATAAATACATTTTGTGTTTAAAAACTAAACACTTGTGTCTGTAAATATGTTCAAATCCTCAAGTGGCAGTTTGAGCTTCACTTGGTTCAACTTATGTAGACAAAATCTCCTGCTGGCATCCTTTTTTGTCCAATTATTAATCAGTTAATCCAAATAATATCAATAGATGAGCTGATTCTGTACTGTTAAGTCGAGCAGGCAGAGATCAGTTTTTCCCTTGTTGATGTTAATGAATCCATTGCTACAAATAATAACCGTCTCCAGCGGTTCACTAAAGGAATTATATTCTATTTCATTTTAGGCAGTGTGGTGTTTATTTGCATTTTTAAAATTAATTGTATTATCAGTTTATTTTAATGTATTTCTAATATCGTATAAAATAATGCTCAAATTGAAAACCTGCAGTTTTTAAAAAAATCTGTTTTATTAATAAATTGTCTAAATAATGTTTCCTGTCCTCTCACGCCAGGCCAGCAGATAGTCCGTAATCTCCGAGCAGCGGTTTTCTCTGCCGTCCTCAGGCAGGAAGTGGGTTTTTTTGACAAGAACAGGACTGGCGAGCTCATCAACAGGTTGTCGTCTGACACGTCAGTGGTGGGAAATTCCATCACAGACAACCTGTCAGACGGGCTGAGAGCCGTCGCTCAGGCAGCGGGCGGCGTCAGCATGATGGTAAGTCCCGTCTCAATCTGAACAAACAGGCTGCAGCCACTTCGGGGCAGGAAAGAGAGCAGTTTTAAGAATCTGAAAGAAAGATGTTAATGCCACCGAATGTTAAAAAAATTTTAAAGCGGGGGACCAATAATCCAAAATTTATACTTTTTTGTATGTCCACTTTGGTCTCAACTTATTTTAAAAACCCAAGCACTTAAAAATAATCACCAGCCAATTTTTGACAGTAAGTTCATGTTTTTTAGTGTCTGGAAAATGAGCTGTTCTGAAACCTCCGGATTGTTGAGTCAAATTCAACGGGCACCGTGCCGTTACCCAGCAACCCCGATTAAGCCTAGCCCGTTACCTAGCAACCCAAGCCAAGTTCCAACACGTTTGGTCAGCTGGTTTTAGACTTATGATCCAGGAACTACTTACTGGATTCTGGTTCATTGTGCAGGATGCTCCACTTCTGCTTTTCCCCGGTATAGTATAAGCCTGGCAGGTCGCCAGACCTCAAAATCAACAGAACTGACTGAAATTTCTTCATGTGAGAATGATTTTGTAATGAACATGTTTTGTGTGGCCTGTAGACGTTTCCTAACCTGACCTGTTCAAGGAGGCACGGTAGAGACACTTACCTTGGTGATACTTTGGACGGTATTTTGTGTAAACATCCCACATGTTCAGGTTGTGGTCATTCTGCTAATAGCAGCAAACTTAGCAAACTGAGCGTATTAATCGCTCCGTACTTGGAATAGTTTTCATTGTCTTGTCCTCTTCATTATGTCCTTCCTGAATAAGTGAAGTGAGTTTCAGAAAAGTGACTAAAAAAGGAAAGCTAATTATACCTAAAAGGAAATGGATCGTTTCTGGTTATTTTCTTTTGCTACCTGCTCTGCCTGCTTTATATTTCTTAGATTTCTTTAACTCATTCCTTTAAAAACTTGTTCTATTTCATTAAATTATTTGCTTTCTCTTTTTTCACCTAAAAGAAAGTAAGTCAGAAAATACAAGGTTTGCTCTCATGTTTTTCAATAACGAGGAAGTGAAAGGATTCCCTGAAACTACTTATCAGTCCCTGCAGTCAGAATGAGGAGATCACTGATCTTTTTATTATTATTAGACTGCAAGCTTTTGACATTCACAACACACCAACAGCTCTGTTGCTTCAATCCAGTTCAGTTTAATTATATCCCACCAATTAACAAATTTTCATAGATCGACTCAATTTGACTGGCATTATAATATGAATATGTTGTTGGACTTATTTACACCTCTGAATCACGAGGAGTCGCTGGTCTGGTTTAGTTGAGAAAGTTTCTGATTATTTCTTTGAGAAAGTTAAGCCCTGTTTGTGAGGACAAATGCATTTTAATGATCAGTTTATTGCATTTAGCAAGTCTGAAAGAAACTAGTTTGGATTCGGCACTGAAATCGACTCAATTTGAAGAAATATACAATATCTACAGAATCTATCTTTGTGTGTCCCTTATAAAAATCTTACCACAATATGCCTTTAATTAGTCTCTTGATGTCTTTATACTGCTGTTTTTGTTTGTTTTTCCATTAATTCCATCTTTATCATTGTTTTCTTCCAGTTCTATGTGTCTCCCAGTCTTGCGAGTTTCGTTTTGATGATTGTTCCTCCCATCACCATTCTTGCTATCATCTATGGTCGATACCTTCGCTCCATCTCCAAACGAACACAAGACGCACTTGCACAAGCGACACAGGTACGCAGGCTGGCAGCAGAAGGTGGTTTCAGGTTGTTTCTTTTTACTTTATGCTGATTTGTTTTTATGCTCAGTGTTACGTTTTTCTTCTCTTATTTTAACATGACCCTTTTCAAACCAGTGTTTGCTCAGCCCTCAGTTTGTATCGATGTGATTTAAAACCCGCTCTGCTTGTTGTAACTTAATTAAAACTGGAGATAAAGTTTAATAAGCCCTAATAAATCCGTGCCTGCAGCTGGCGGAGGAGCGGATCAGCAACATTCGGACGGTTCGGGCCTTTGGCAAGGAGCTGTCAGAGGTCGACAAGTACACACAGAAGACGGACTTCGTCCTGAGCCTGGCCAAGAAGGAGGCCTTCATCCGAGCCGGGTTCTTTGGAGTGGTAAGTGTGGCAACAGTCGTGACGCAAATCCACAGTTACAACAGGAGGTATTACCAAAGGATTCTGCTCTGTTTTTACAACACTGAACCACTGAATAGTACTCTTCTATTACAGGAGTATTGTAAAGTAAATTTCTAATTTTGTACATTTTCATACTTCCATTTGAGTTTCTACTGCTTCTATAAGTAAACCAAGAACTTAAAAAAACAACAACATCCAGCCGCTTTTTGGCAGGTTCATTTTTTGGTGTCTGGAAAATGAGCCGTTTTTGAAACGTCCTCATTGTTGAGTCATGTTCAACCTAGCAACCCCGGCTGACCAGTGTTTCCCAACCCTGGTTCTCAAGGCTCACCGCCCTGCATGTTTTAGGTATTTCCTTGCTTCAGCTGATTTCAATTGATGACTGACTAACAGGCGTTTGCTGAACTGCAATCAGTTGAATCAGACACATGAAAGCAGGGAAACCTCTACAACATGTAGGACAGTGAGCCTTGAGGACCAGGATTAGACAACAACCAATTCTCCAGCTGGATTTTATCTCAAGCTGTGTGTTTTTTTTTGGTTTGTAATTTTTATTAGTCGGTCGTATCAAGGGGAAGTTTTGTCATGGAGACTTTTAGCAAGTTCTCTTTGTGTAATCACTGTCAGTTGCACCAGATATGCTGCTGTCATTAAGTGAACCGATGAATGTGTTTATGTCCCAGACTGGTCTGAGCGGTAACCTCATGATCCTGTCGGTGCTCTACAAAGGAGGCCTCCTGACGGCCAGTCAGCACATGACGGTGGGGGAGCTCTCCTCCTTCCTCATGTACACCTTCTGGGTGGGCATCAGCATCGCAGGTAACTCCATGACTGCTCTCTGATGCAGCATGTGTGACACACAGGGTTCGCGACTGACGGGGTGTGTGTGCGTGTGCAGGTCTAAGTTCGTTCTATTCAGAGCTGATGAAAGGTTTTGGAGCCGGAGCCAGACTCTGGGAGCTGCTGGACAGGAAGCCTGAGTTTCCTCTAAATGGTTCGTAAACACAGATTGTTCTTCTCTTATCCGTTAGCAGAGGCGGGCAGAGTAGCCAAGAAACAGTAGCACTACTTCAGCGTATTTTACTCAAATAAACGTAAACAGTAGCCATTCAAGAAATTACTCAACTAACAGAAAAAAGTATTTGATAAAATGTCTACTCTAGTACTGAGTAACTGATTAAATTATTCATCATTTCACATCTAAAAATTACATCATCAGACTGACCAAAATATAAAGTTAAGTTCAAATTACTGACAATAATTCTGACATGTAACAAAAATAACAAAACCAGGTGAAATAATTTAAGTTTCTTTCAATATAAAACTTATGAAACTGCAGGTGTGTGTCTGGTGAGTTTTTGGTTAAAACACTTTTGTTTTTAATTCTTTGGTTAAAAACAGAAATATTTCATAGTAAAATTACTCAAGTAAAAGTAAAAAGTGCAGCACAGGAAAAACTACTAAAAGTAAGATGCTTATATTTGTTTGTTTTTGTCAAAACCCCTTCAACTACACTAAACTACACGCCACATTAAAAAGAAAGTGTAACCTTTCAATGTTCGTCTCAGGTCCAGTAGGTTGACTTTCACCACAGACACGTTCAGGTTCACTGTGTTTATTTTAACAAGACAGTGTTTAACATCAGTCCAGCAGCTTCTGCCTCTATACATGCAATAAAATATAATAAATAACTCTAAACAAACTACAGGCTGATGGCGACTAATGAACAGTTAACAGCAGTTAAGTTGTAAGATTAAACATAGCTAAAAAGCACAACATTAATGATAACCACACTTAAAAATAAACACTTTTTAAGAAACTTCACAGCTATAACACTGTTAAAATAAAACTGTTTTATTAAGTTTTAATGTGTTAGACCAGTTGACTGCAAACTTTACATATTAAAGGGCCGTTTCTGCCCTCGGCCAAATAAAACTTGTTTAAAGCAACAAATGTTACATAACTTGTTTGTTACGTAGGTATTTATTTAAAATGTTTTAAAAATAAATACCTACTTTAGGTTATGCTTTTTGGCTAAAACCATCTTCTCCATTACTTTGCTTTTCTTGTAACAATATTTCAGATGATCTGTTTTTATTTACTCCGCTCATTTCCAGAGGGACGGATCCTTTCTCCAGATCAGCTCAAAGGCCAGCTAGAGTTCTCCGATGTCTCTTTTTCCTACCCGACACGGAAGGACGCTCCTATTTTCCAGAATCTGAACCTCGTGGTGCCAGCGGGAACCATCATGGCCGTGGTGGGGCCCAGTGGCTCGGGGAAGTCCTCCCTGGTGTCTCTGCTGCTCAGGCTGTATGACCCACATGCTGGTAAGAGTAAATAAATGTCCGTTTCTTTCCCTGCTCATCTTTCATGGTTGGCGACAAAGTATTAAGAATGATTTAGAGCGCTCAGTTAATCTAGCATTTATGTTTCTGGACTCTGGCGAAAATGTATGTTCATGAAGAAAATGCTAGAAAGACTCCAGGCTGGTTTTAAACTGATCCCACTAGGCAAAAGTGCAAACTACAGCTTTACTGGTCAGCTTAGGGTTGTGCGACATGACTAAAAATAAAAACTGATATATTTCATGCCAGATCAGATTGTTTTCTTATTAAAATGGGTTTTTTTTTTCGCTCTCTCTTTTTAGAAAGAAATTACAAATGACTTCTTTCAATCATCACTTCATTGAGCTGTACGAGAATTCTGGTGAAATTACGAGACTACAGTCATACTATTGGCACAGTAAAGATGTAATTTTACCAGAAAGAAACATCTGAATAAAAAAAAAAAAAAAACGCTTTTCAGACAAGATGGCAGACATTGAGCCTACAATCAAATCCATATTTTCCAAACATTAAATAATCACAATCCAAAAATTGGATTAATGGATAAAATCGATTTAGCAGCACTAGTGCAGCCTGTGAATGAATGTCTTCTGCCAAGTTAATGGACATTGCAGCGTCTTATGAAACGTCTCTCTTCTCCAGGTACCATTACCATAGACGGTCATGACATCAGGGATCTGAATCCCTACTGGCTCAGGAATCACATCGGGACTGTCAGCCAGGTAATTAAAGACCAGACTGGAAAGCAGCTTAAAGGACTCAGGCTTTACAGGAGAATACAGTAGTCACTGTGTTTTGTCTGTTCCAGGAGCCAGTTTTGTTTTCCTGCTCCATCAGAGATAACATTGCATACGGCGCCGTCGACCCAGACGCTGTGACTATTCAGGACATCCACAGCGCCGCCAGAGTGGCCAACGCCTATGACTTCATCCAGAGCTTTCCCAAAGGCTTTGACACACTGGTGGGGGAGAAAGGAGTGCTGCTGTCAGGTGAGGAACTGGAGCAGCAATAGGTTGGATTAAGAGCCACGCTTTAAAGGGGACCTATTACGCAAAATTCACATTTTGCACATTTTCTGTGCTTCCAGTTGGGTCTCAACTGCTTCTAAAAACAGACCAAGCGCTTAAAAAAACCATCCAGCCATTTTTGGCAATAAGTTAATAGTTTTTTTGGTGTCTGGAAAATGAGCCATTTCAAAACCTCCAGATTGTTGAAGGGGCAGTATTATGTATTTTCCAGCTGTATGGTGCCATTTTATAGCACAATCAAGTAACACTGCTGTCTTAAGTTGTTATAAAAATGGTATATATATCAAATATGACTTAAAAGGAATTTACGTTTGTAATTTAGCGCCTTGAAATTGGGCCACTGTCTCTTTAAAAACTCTTGATTTTGTGAAACTCCGCCTTGTTCAGGAAGTGATCACAAAATCGCTCCTCATTTAGCTCTTTAACGTTTTGCTAGCATTGCACTGAGAAGCGGCTCATATAATGGACTCAGCTGAATGGTTGCCACGGCAGATTAAAGTATTTGATCTCCATGCATTAATGGACGCATTAATGCATCAAGGCAACACTCCGGGTATGCTTTTGATCGATCAATCAATCAATCAAATTTTATTTGTATGGCACATTTCAGCAAAAAGGCATTTCAAAGTGCTTTACGTCATAAAAATAATGGAATAACATTATGACATGCTGGAAAGCTCAAAAAAGTCACTTTCACGTGATACCGCCCCTTTAAGCCACGTTCCATCGTTACCTAGCAACCCCAGCCTCGCACAGGCCTGTTACCTAGCAACCCCAGCCTGGCACAGGCCTGTTACCTAGCAACCCTGCGCGGAACTCCTGCATGTGTGATCGTCTGGTTTTGCCTCTGTATGCGCCGTACAAAGTCTTCTGGAAAAGAGAAGCGTAAATGAGTTTGGGGATTTTTTTGTGTGGAAATAACGGCGACATTAAAGCCGCCGCTGCTCGCATGCAGCTTTTACTCACCATTGATCTGTGTCTGGATGTCAGGTGGTCAGAAGCAGAGGATAGCCATCGCCAGAGCTCTGCTCAAGGTAACCACATGTTTTCTGTTGTTTTCAATGCATAAGATGTATATTTACCTCTTTATTTCTGTACATAATGAGGAGTAGAGGGGTAAGGAAGATTAAAGTAGGGTTACATCGAGAAACGGTACAAAAGTATCTAATGGGCATAAATTACAAATTGGTAGAGAAATTCTTCCTGAAAAACATGAATTTGTCATTTTAATGTTTCTTTTTTTCAGAACCCAAAGATCCTGCTGTTAGACGAGGCCACCAGGTTAGACTGACTGACTGAGTTTTTGCTTTCAGTGTTTTGACTGGTGGCTTTTAGCTTTTAGCCTTCTGAAAGCAAAATTATGTTCACAAAAACTTATAATTTCTTCTTTACTTCAGTGCTTTGGATGCTGAGAACGAGTTCCTTGTTCAGGAGGCTTTGGAGAGACTCATGGAAGGTAGACCATTCATTTAGTCGTTGCAACTATAAACACATGGTCACATGGTTAACCACACTGAGGACTGAAACAATTAATCGTGTTGAATTGGCTATTGAAATAATAAACTAATTTAGTAACTGCTTTTGTCATGAACTGGATATTCAGACTCTAAAACTTGCAATTTGCTGAAAGACCAACATACTCAGAGCAGTAATTAAGCCAAATTTGATTAATCCATTAAGCATCAGAATAATCAACAATTAATTGATTAATACAGTGCTTCTCAAATAGTGGGGCGGGCCCCCTTTGGGGGGCGCGGTGCGATACCTGGGGGGGCGTGTGATCCTGGGGAACAGGCTTTTTTTTGGCCGTACTAGTATAAAGTGTAATTGCGCACAGTAGGCGGCAGTGGCGCTCTCATTGTTACTTCTGTCACGTTTGCGACAGTGCAACATTTCATGACTTACAAGACAACAGGTTTGCCTTGGTTAGCAGTGTTAATTCAACAAAAAGCTCCGACTGCGTTCTGTCTATGGCCTCCGTTATTCAACAACCCCCAACATGAAAAAGTTTTTCACAGGGATGAAAAGAAAAGCGGAGAGAGACAAAGATAATGAGACAACAGAAAGTCAACCGAAAGCTAAGAAGAGGAAATACGACGAAGCGTATTTAGCGCTTGGCTTCACTGTGACTACAGTTGGAGAAGAGGAAAGACCGCTGTGTTTGCTGTGTCTAAAAATGCTCGCAGCGGACAGCATGAAGCCAAATAAATTAGCGCGTCACTTAAATACGTTACATCCCAATCACGCCGATAAGCCGCTAGAGTTTTTTCTGCGAAAAAAATGTTAATAAGGAAAAAATGTTATGCAGAGATGGATAGTCACGGTGGGGAATGGGGGGCGCGAATAGTTTTCTTCTTGCTAGGGGGGCGTAACGGAAAATAATTGAGAAGCACTGGATTAATATAATGATTAGTAAGGTATTAACTTGAGAGATTAATTTAGAGAATAATCAATTATCAAAATATTGTAATAATTTTAGTCATTGATTGTCAGAATAACTGATTAATCGTCAGAGTAAGTGACTAATTGTAAGAATATACAAATACTATCAGAATAATTGATTAATCGTCAGAATAATTGATTATTCGTTAGACTAATTGATTAATCAATAACTAAAATAATCGTTAGATGCAGCCCTAATCCCTCTCTTGACGAACAGGGAGGACGGTGATGGTCATCGCTCACCGCCTGTCCACCATCAAGAACGCCGACTCCGTGGCCGTCCTGGACCAGCAGCGGGTGGCCGAGTGCGGCCAGCCCACGGAGCTGCTGGGAAACAGGCAGGGACTGTTCAGGAAGCTGATGGAGAAGCAGGCGTTCCTCCAGGAAGAACAGCAGCGAGCGCTTCTCTGAGGGGAGAATCAAATATGAATAGGCAGGTTGAGAGCAGATTTCCTGAGACTGGATCACATTTGGACTGAAGCCGGGATTCACTTATTCCTGGACTCTGATTTAATCTGAGTAAGAACTGAGGACAAACTTTTTACTCGTTGGACGTTTGATTTCTAAATCAAACCTTCCCACTTGCTATGAAACACTTTGTGTGATCACTTTATACAAATCAGCCAAAAACACTGCTAAATGTATATGTATGTATTGGTGTCTGTATATCTAATTATTTTAAAACTTGAAGCTTTTTACTGCTCTTTTCAGGGCCTAAATAAATACAAGCAGCTATTTGTGGTTTTTACACTGTACTGAAGACGTTATTGACCAATATGTGCTCATTTGTTTGGAAAAGTTTGGCCTATAAATTGTTTTCTTTGTAAAATTTTCTTTCTTCAACTTGAGTTACTGACATTTGGTTTGAAGTGGCTGCTATAAAGCTGCTCAACTTGACCGTTTTTCTGAAAGCGGGTCGAGTCTCCAAACCATCGTCAGAATCAGACGTTGTCGGACTTTAAGCTGCAGTATGTAACTTTTATAAAAAATATATTAACTTATTTGTTGAAACTGTCGCTATTTCACCAGTTTAATATGAGACAGATAATCTGTGAAAAAAATACCTGAGCTCGCTGCCTTCTCCCACTAGAAACAACCAATCAGAATCAGGAGGCGGGTCTTAGCGTTGTCAATCACCCTCTGTGTGGCGTTAGCATAGCCTGTCGGGAATGCTCAGGCTAGTCAGCATGACCATTGATGATGGCAGGTAAACAGCTTTCCTGCAGCAGTGAGTTGTTTATTTTCCATCACCACATTTACCAGCGATTACATGTGGGTGATTGACAGCACTAAAACCTGTCTTCTGCCTCTGATTGGCTGTTTTTGGTGGGGGAGCAGTGCATTTCTTCAGATAGCAATCGTAGCTCAGGGTGAGATCAACCTTTTTACAGATTATTTGACTTATTTTTATAAACTTTAGATTCTGCAGCTTGAAGGTTTTCTGTTGAAAATTGGAGAGTAGATGTATAACAACTGTATGTCTCTCAGAGATGTAAATATCTTTATAAACATGTCAAAAAACCACTGAACTGTTCACAGCAAGCTAAATATTACAGCTGGCAAAGAAATCCAGACTCATAAGGAATAATTCTCTTCATGAAACATTTAAAAAGTCTGGATTAAATCTCCTCTTTTTTGTAATATCTGACTTTTAAATGAAAACCTAATTTTAAGCACCAAACAACATTTTTACTCCTTCCCCCCATACGATTGTAGAACTACAAACATATAATGTCTAGTATATATATTAATTATTTACAAAAAAGAATAAAAAGATGTGCACCTTTGATACAAGTGCTGCCATCGCAGAACCGCTCTGGTCCTTTTAATATAAAAGTATTTTTTTAGTCTGAGTTCATAGGAGAGATTGACGTGGGGACTGAGAACAAATCCAGCGCTGAACTTTCACTAAATCTTCGTTTTGTGTCTGTTGGTTTGTGGTTTTGTAAATGTGTAGTCATTAAATATTTATTAATTTAAGTTTGTAGATTGTTTGGCTGCAGAAAATGAGTTCAGTTTATGTTTTTTGTTTATCATTTTGTGGTTTGTTTTACCCTGTTTCAATTTAAAAGTGTCTTGTTTTAGCCTCTATTCAGATTACAGTTTTCCATTGTTGTGTTTATTAATCATTTCACTTTATGTTTTTAGTTTCCTGTTTGATCTTTTTTGTGTTTGGTAAATGTTGAAAGAGAAGGAAATGAAATCGAGTTCATCTGATTCACTTCAGGTTGGATGAAATTATCAAATTGATTTATTTGTCAATGTAGGATGAATGTCAAATTTTAAAAATTTTAAAGGTTTTTAATATGAAGCTGTAGAAAAATAACCTAAATTTTATCCATATTTTATATAGTGTTATTTCTGAAAATAAATAAAGTGAAATATAAATTTTTTGTTCTTTGCTTTGCGTGTTTTATATTTGTTACCTTCCTTCTGCACTTTTAATTTCTATGAAACGAGAACAGAGAAACAAGAGAAGTTTGCGGAATTCCACAGATTACCGCCAGATGGCGCCACTTTCAGCTCGGAGCTGCTGGTTGAGATGAGAAGCACAAGGTGAACTGAGCTCTGAACAGACTGTTGACAAATCTGTATTATTATTATTATTATTTTCTAAATAATAATCTCTTGCACAGTAATTGTGAGGAAGAAGGACATAGTTTTTATAGTTTTTTAGATGTAAAGATCATAAATGAGAACAACTATCAGTAACTTAGTATATTTCTTAGCTTTTTCTTGTGGAGAAGTGGAAGGAATAAAGGAGTTTTCTGTTGACAACACATCATGGTGTTACGTCTCAGTGAACAAAGTGTCAGATGAAACTGAAAATGAACTTTCTGATTGAAAACCTCCTGGTTTTTCCACCAAATATTAATATTTCTGAACTCTTCCTGAGTCAAAAGATTGATATTGTTTCTAAATGAATATGAACTTTTTTTCTTTGCATTATTTGAGGTTTGAAAGCTTTGCGTGTGTTTTGTTATTTTACCCCTTTCTCATTTTCTCCAAATAAATGCTACATTTTTGCTTGTAATTTCAGAGACATGTTGTCAGTAGTTTGTAGAATAAAAGAACAAAGTTCGTTTCACTCAAACCTTTTTTACCCATAAAAACTAAAACCAGAGGAATTGATCATTTTAAGTGGTTTCCTAATTGTTCCAGAGCTGTATATAAATATAAACGCATCTCTATGGGTAAATTGACAGTTTCTGATTCTAAATTCATAAAATGAAAGCAGATTTTTAGCCTAATCCGAAAGTCATTAAGGCAAATTCCTGAAGATATTTTTGTCCAAGTCCCTCTGCAATATAAGTCAAAGATTTACACCTCAAAAAATTAATTTCTCTTGAAAAAGAAAAAAGGAAAGAAAATCAGAAGCGTCCACTGAGAACCGGTTTGATCTTTCTAATCTCTCCAGGGTCCGTCCAGAAACCTTCAGCCGACTTAAACCTGTGAGGACCTGAACAGGAAGTCAGAAACCAAACATGCTTTTTAGAAAAATCACTTTGCGTTAGCGATCCTGGAAATCTCTCCCCCGTCCTGCTTAAATCGACGTAAATCTGCTGCCCTCCGTCGCTCAGACTGAGCCCACGCTCTCCGCCACCTGCTGCACACACTCCTCCACCTTCCTCTGTCTCCACAGAGCGCCTCGCTCTCTTCCTCCCCCACTGTGGCCCCTGTGACCTCCGCCCTCCCCTCCGCCGTCACTCCTTCCCCGACAACTGCCAGCCCCTTTACATTTTAGGCGTTTCTCTGGCCCTCGGGTTCAGAATGGCTCACAACAAGTGCATAAAAGTAGCTCAGCGTGGCTCTCGCTCTGCAGCCTCTGAGCTCCCCCCACCCCCACGCGCAAACACATATTTCCTAATCCATGCAGTGCAAAGGAGGCCTCACCCGTTTAGCTCCCATCCACCAGCATTCAGAGAGTTTATCACCTCCTCCTGCTGCCGGGATTAGAAACCTTACACTGCAAAAACACAAAATATCGCCAAGTAACGGTAAATATCATTGCATACTTGAAATAACACAAAATTAGCCTATGAGTAGCTTCTCCTCAAGCTTAATTTAACTAAATAATTGTTGAATACAGATAAAATGCACTAGTTTCACTCGCAGTGAAACATTATTTCTGTTTAAGTGAGAAATTTGTTAGTGTAACTGATACTTTTAATATCTGAATCCAAGAATAACTGATTTAAAACAACCTGATTCATTATTTTTTGTCTTAATTCAAGTGTGCTGAAATATTTGCTCTAGAAACTTTTGGAAAACATGTTTTGTTTTGTTCTTCTGTCTGTGCTTCTTTGTCACACTTTGACTTTATGAATCAAAGTTAACATCAGACCAACCTGCTCTTCTTTAATCACAAATTAAGTTTGGTTGATCACTTTTCAAGAAAAAGTTAAGCTCAATTTCACGAGCCAGAAGCAGAACAGAACCCGTCTGACAGCATGAAGTAGGCTGAGAGATCTTAACGAAAGTCAGGAACATTCCTGCAAAGGATCACAGTGTCATTTACTTTGACTTAACTTGTATTAAAAGTTCTGATTTATTGTGTTTTTTATTTCAGTGGTACTTCCTGGTTACGAAGAGGTAAAATAACAATAAAAATCCACAAACGGAGAAAACACAGAGCGGTAATAAAACTTTCCGACCAAAATTACTCCAAGAGCCAATTGAGGCAATGTCCACTGAGTCCCAAAAGAGCAAAGGTCAAAGTTTAACTTGAATCTCCCCAAAGGTCAACATTTAGGGTTTAGTAATAGGAAAGAAACTGGGCATCACATCATAGAAAAACAATGCCTCATCTGATGTATACACACAAAAGTGCCTTGATTATCCCAAAGACTCATGGGAAATACTTTGTTGAGCTGATGAGACACCAGTGGAAACTTCTGGAAGGTTTGTTTTGTCAGCAGGAGATCAAGAGCTCAGGGGAGATGACATGAGCATCCCTGGATGGTAACACCAACGAGAATGAAGATTTTTCTGAGTGGTCTAGTCAAAGTATAACCCTAAACGTAAGTTAAACGCAAAGGCATACACAGTCCAAGAATTTTAAAAGTGAAGATCGACTGATGAGTCCAGTGTCTTCAGAGTTTCCAGCTGAGTTTCCCAAATAACATGCATCCTATGAATAATTTAGCAAAGGTTGAAACTGAGCTGATTTACATTCCTCTGGATTGTGTTGATGTGGATTAATGTGCACCGTCCTAATCAAATGATTAGGAATGATTTATTGTGTTGTCCTCATCAAATGACTGAAATTAAATTAAAATGAAACAATATTCCCATCCTGCTCCTCTCTGAACACTGAGCCATCGCACTTCAACACACAGTCTCCACATTTGTCTCTCTCTCTCACTCACACACACGCCACCTCCACCTCCACCAGCAGAGTTATAATTATTCCGGCTGCTGCTGCAGTGACAGAGCAGAGTACAGGCTCTGCAGGAGGATAAGGTTTCAGCCCACACTGAGCCATGTGCTCTGCAGAAAGAGTTAAAAAATGAATTCAGAGGATAAAATGCATGTGAATGCAGGTGGGATGTGTGTGATTCGCTTTGCAGAAGGAAATCAATGCATGGTGAGTGAGTGGGGAAGCTTGGATTGTCTTATAAAGCCTGACGGAGTTTAATTCGTTGCATTTCATAATTAGAAACGTAAGAAACCCCTACAGGTTTCCATCCAGTTGCTTTCCATGAATCCATCGGCCTCAGCCGGACCGTCCCGGCTCTGCGCTCTGCGGCCTAAATCGGTTCACATGAGGGAAGCGTCTTTCCCATTTTAAGGCCGGATGAGGCCAACTAGCAGCAAATCTATAACCCTGCTTGGCAGCAACTGGCATCTCCCATAGAAACCCCCCGGCGGCCCGCGGCGGCTCCTTATACGGCCGTCTAGGTGGGTCCGCGGGGCTCGAAGGGAGGTCAGAGCGACAGGCCCATACATGGAGCGCCCGCTCTGCTCGCTGGGGGCGCACAGCGTCACTCTGGACCCCCATCAATGAGAGCCACCCCCACCAGAACCCCTCTGCCCCCGCGAACACACCTACCCACCCACTCCCGCCGCCGGTGCCGGGCAGCATCCTAATATGGCCGAGGGCCGGGATGGGGGCCAGTGCTGAGCTTTGTGAATGGCGGACGGCCGGTATAAAAGGCGGACGGGCAGCGGCCAGGACTCCAGCTGGTTCAGCAGCAGCACTGGTTGGGTCGTTCTCTCCGAGCCGCAGACAAACACCTAAGGTAAGACTCCTGCGAGGATCGGCCGCCTTCCGAAGCTTCTCGTCCCGGTTGGAGCCACAGACTGTAGGCCTTAGAGAACCGGCGGAGCGTCCGGGGAAGATGTAGGACCAGATAGTTTGTAAAAATACACACGGCGAGGAGGAAATAGTTACAGTCTACGAATCTGAAACTGTAAGATAAATAATTGGCACTGATTAAGCGCAAAATTACTGTTGGCCTCACCTGTTTCCTCGCTGCATTTGCCTTTAATGTTGAGGGAAAAAATGAAGCCAAAATCAAAAATGTGGCCTTATTTTTGGCCAAGTTTTGATTTAAAAATTCCTCCAAATAATTTTTAAATCAAAACACACAACGTACTTTGTTGTATGTTTCCTCAGACAGGGAACAGGTAAGCCAATTTTTGATTTAAAAGTCCTCGAAATTAAAGGTAAAATAGCAAAAAAAAATATGTCCATTTACATAATAAAATATACATAATTATTTTTTTCTAAAATCAAAATGTCAAATTTACAATTCAGCTTTTGTTCATTAAATCCAATCACATTGTGTTTTAACTTTCCATGTTATAAATGGCATCAAGCTCCCAATTCTCGTGATTCTTAGAGTCATTTTTAATCATTTAGTTTTAAATCGTTTTAATCTGGAGGAAAACTGCGGCTTCCTTAAAGGCTGCGTGCGGATTTAGTCCACATATTCCCGCACGGCGAGGCGGCTCGGTGCGCTCTGATCTCCCCGTTTCTCTCCTGGTGACAGAAGCCAACATGTGTGACGACGAAGAGACTACCGCCCTTGTGTGCGACAACGGCTCCGGCCTGGTGAAGGCTGGCTTCGCCGGAGACGACGCCCCCAGGGCCGTGTTCCCCTCCATCGTTGGCCGCCCCCGTCACCAGGTAACCAACGAAGAAGAAAACCCTCCAATTCATTAGACTTTCATACAAACTAGTAGTAGCAAATGTGACACCTGAGACTGTGTCACTTTACATGAAAAGCGGAGATATCAGTAAATATTTGAGTGCATCATGTTTAAGTTGAGTTTCTCAGTCACTGAGACTTAATTTGTCACTTGTGCCGTCTTCGTGACGCGCGCCGTTGTTTGGCACATTTACGCAATGCGAAGCCAGTCTGGGTGCACAAAGGTCGTTTCTCTGCGCGTAGCCCCATGGATAACCTTCTCCCTCCCTCCTCCTCCAGGGTGTCATGGTCGGTATGGGTCAGAAGGACTCCTACGTCGGCGACGAGGCCCAGAGCAAGAGGGGTATCCTGACTCTGAAGTACCCCATCGAGCACGGCATCATCACCAACTGGGACGACATGGAGAAGATCTGGCACCACACCTTCTACAACGAGCTGAGAGTGGCCCCCGAGGAGCACCCAACCCTGCTCACTGAGGCCCCCCTGAACCCCAAGGCCAACAGGGAGAAGATGACCCAGATCATGTTTGAGACCTTCAACGTCCCCGCCATGTATGTGGCCATCCAGGCTGTGCTGTCCCTGTACGCTTCCGGCCGTACCACTGGTGAGAACCACGACTAAAAGCAAAGACCCACACAAATTACCTGAAGAGTTTTCAGACCGGAAAACTTCACGCGCAACATTTCTTGGCATTTTTACGCACATACTTTAGTTACATCACGATTAATAGTGTTAAGATTCTTTTCGGGATTTTTCCCGCAGCGACTTCTCAAAGATCCATTCAATTTACCTGGATTTTTTTTCCAAATTGGATAACTTTACGCACCTTTCTTTGAATATTTATGAACATACTTTAGTCGCATCCCGTCACATCGTCTTTAATTGTTTTAATATTATTTTTTAAGTCTCATCTTTTTTGCAACAACTCAGAAGCGATTCACAAAGATCCATTTAATTTATCTGGATGTTTTTCCAAATTGGATGACTTTACGCACATTTCCTTGAATATTTACGCACAGACTTTAGTCGCATCCTTTCTGTAATTTTAAGATTTTTTTCAGATCACTGGGGATTTTCTCCGCTGCGATTCCTCGAAAAGATACTCACAATTTTCCTGAATATTTTTCAGGTTGGATAACATTACGCGCAACATTTATTTGAATATTTACGCACTGACATTAGTCGCAACACGTCACATTATATTTAATAGTTTTAAGATATTTTTAGGATCATTCGAGACTTTCTCCGCTGCAACTCCTCACAAAGATACACACAAATTACCTGAGTATTTTTTTCCAGATTAGCCCGTTTACGCACAGCCTTGACGTACAGAATTTCTTTTAAAATTTATGTACATACCGTCACATCGTGTTACGTAGTTTTGAGAAGTTTTTTTTTTTGTGTGTGTTGTTTTTTTTACTCCAGCTTTACGAAACTCACCCTCTTGTCTCCTCTCAGGTATCGTGCTGGATGCTGGTGATGGTGTGACCCACAACGTCCCAGTCTATGAGGGTTACGCCCTGCCCCACGCCATCATGCGTCTGGACCTGGCTGGTCGCGATCTGACCGACTACCTGATGAAGATCCTGACTGAGCGTGGCTACTCCTTCGTGACCACCGGTGAGGGACTCGCTTTTAGCGCACGACTATTGACAGCCGCCACTCCTTTGCTCTCTGAATTAACAACTCATGGATCTTCCTCCCTGCAGCTGAGCGTGAAATCGTGCGCGACATCAAGGAGAAGTTGTGCTACGTGGCCCTGGACTTCGAGAACGAGATGGCCACCGCCGCCTCCTCCTCCTCTCTGGAGAAGAGCTACGAGCTTCCCGACGGTCAGGTCATCACCATCGGTAACGAGAGGTTCCGTTGCCCCGAGACCCTCTTCCAGCCTTCCTTCATCGGTACTCCAGATATTCTTCTTCTTTTTGGTCTTAAAATGGCAACCACGACTCCACGCTAGTCCTCCTAACACTTGCGCTCTCACCCGACCAGGAATGGAGTCTGCTGGCATCCACGAGACTGCCTACAACAGCATCATGAAGTGCGACATTGACATCCGTAAGGATCTGTACGCCAACAATGTGCTCTCCGGCGGTACCACCATGTACCCTGGTATTGCTGACCGTATGCAGAAGGAGATCACTGCCCTGGCCCCCAGCACCATGAAGATCAAGGTAAACAACAAACCGCACATTTTTTACGCACACATTCCAGCTTCTTGACTGATTCTCACCAAACTCCCTTCCTCTCTCCAGATCATCGCTCCTCCTGAGAGGAAGTACTCCGTCTGGATCGGTGGCTCCATCCTGGCTTCCCTGTCCACCTTCCAGCAGATGTGGATCTCCAAGCAGGAGTACGACGAGGCCGGCCCCAGCATTGTCCACAGGAAGTGCTTCTAAATCCTCCATCTTCTTCTTCTCCGCCACCACCGGCAGCCCGGAGAACGAGCGAGGAGGAAGGAAGAGCTCTGCGGCACAGCAACACTCTGCTGCTGTCAACGGACCGGCTGTCTGCGCCGTTGACATCCACATGCAATTTATATTGGTTTAAAATCTGCATATTTCAAAGCTGTTTGTTGTCTGTGTTGCACGGAGAAAGGCTGTGAAAACAACCACTGAACCATGCATACACCAAAAAAACTTTAATAAAAAAAAAAGAAATAACAACGACATGTTGCCCAACACATGTGAATGTAAGTGTATATACATATTGATAATTTATTAAAGTCCATTATTTGGTATTTTTGCCCCTGGCCTTGGTTTTCTCTTAAAGGGGAGGGTGGAAAAGTGCAGGAAAAGCGAATCAAAGCTCCGGGTTTCCTTTAACAGCGACCTAAAATTAAACCAAGAGCTGAACAGCATTTTGTGAGACTGACATGAAAAGATAATGTGACTTCTCCTTTTTTAAAAAGAAATCTTGAGCTTAAATTCAGTTTTTAACACGCAAAACATATCATAAAATGTTTAATGCTGTGACATAAATTGTCAGTTCCTTCTCTCAAAAACAGAGTTTTAGAGGTCAAAAGCTCACTTTCTCTTTTTTTTTCCTCTGATATATTTGTAAATTAGATTTTCCTTCCTGTGGTGGAAGTGAGTTTTATCAGGACCTGAGAGAATCAAACATCAATCTGATCAATAACTAATTAATCGATTCCTCCACATTGAGCACAAAAATAACGACATTGGCGACATGCAGCATAAAACATGAAAAAGTATTTCAATAAAATCCATTACTGACTTCAACTCTCACCACAGCCAACATCAGTGAATTTGATGAATGTTTATTTATTTTATTACATTTTATGTGTTGTTTTTGAATGTTTATATTGATTATTGCCTGAACTTTGCAACGTCAAAAATTAGTATTTTTGTTGATGAATTACGAGTATTCTCAATTTTAACCTCATATAAATAAGAAATTATTCATTTTTTCCCCCTCAAAAATAACAATATCTGATGTCCCCATAAGTGTCAAAATTGCAAATTGAATTTTTTAAAATATATATTTCAATATTAGCACTTAGTGCTGGAAAATATTAAGAGACAATTTTTAATTATGAATTTCTCTTATTCTACTCTTTATAGCTATACGTTTGAGTAAAATAAATTGTGAACGACTGACAACGTGTCTCTGAAATTCAAAGCAAAAATTCCGTTTTTAGTTGCAGAAATTGAGAAATGGTGAAATTTAAAGTGACGCAGAGCTTTCAGACCTGAAATACAAATAAAACGAGTGAATGTTCATTTAGAAACAACAGCACTGATGTTTTAACTCAGGAAGAGTTCAGAGGTCAATATTTGGTGGGATAGACCAGAAGGTTTTCAATGGGGCTCAGTGCAGTTTATTCCAGAGCTGCACATTTTTACATTTCTTCATGAATGTCAGACAAAAACATTCATAAAAAGCAAGAACAATTTGAGATACGACTGCCAAACATATGCAAGAAAAAAAAAAAGTAGAGTCGATGACTTAAGTTGTGAACTCCACCTGTCGGATGGAGAGACGGATGTGTGGGATGAAGGCGCGTCACGTCATCCTCAGTTCTGATTGGCGGACCTTTCGGCCACAGAAGCCGAAAGGTCCGCCTTCAACGCGCACATTCAGAATAGCACTTGGCAGGAATGCGCAAAGGCAACAGGCGCAACAGGAGCGGCTCTGCTGTTACAGCTGACCCGGATCAGTAGCGCTGGGACACCGGACACCCGCTCCGGAATCCCGTTGAGCTGCCACATGCGCCGCCCTGGCCCCCGGACCATTTTTAGTCGAAAGCATACTGTGTTCAGGGGGACCCTCTCCGCGAGCTCTGCCTTATATGAATATGAGCTCAGCAGGTAATCCGAGAGGCGCTCAGTATCCAGAAAATTACTCAAGCAGGAGAAGCTTAAAAATGACCCGCAGCAAAATGTAAAGTTAGGAGGGAATCTGGGTGTTTTAAAGATCAAAATGATTCATGTAAATAACATACTTACAAAAAAAAGCAACAAAATCAATCATTTTTTTCAATTTTGAACTTCTAAAAATGTAAACAAAAACTGCAGGCGTGTGTCTGTATCATGCTGAATGTTTGGTTAAAACGTTTTTTCATTCAGTGGGAGGACAATACAGACATTTCACTCCAGTAAGAGGACAAATACTTCACAATAAAATTACTCGAGTAAAAGTAAAATTAAAAATAAAAAAAAAACTACAGCTTAGGAAAAGTAGGCCTACTCCTAAAAGTAAATTTTATCCAAGTAAATGTAACTCATCTCTGACAGATGCAGCTTGTTTAAAATACTTTCTCAAACTCTCAGGAGACAAAAACAGAGGGAATAAAGGCAACATTATTATTCAGAGCATCAGCCATAAAACACTTAAATATTTCACGATCAAACGGACTAAACTGTGCAGGGACGCAGCACCTGTTCGGGGGTGAGTTTGGCTTTTTAAAAGCGTCCTCTCCGGTGGGCGGAGCTAAACCCTGTGTCGTCACTGCAGAGCCATCTGCTCTGGGCCGCTTCCGTGACATCCGAGCTCTCGGTAAGTATGCGTACTGTATATAAAATTAGATCTGTGCGGGCGAGAGTCGCTGCCGTCGAGCGGGTCAACTGTTGTGGACTGGACTGGAGTGTTTGGTGGATTTACTGAGCTGGTACCGGAGCCGACAGGCGATTACAGCGCTCCATGGAGCCATGATTAATCTGTCGTGCAAACTGGACACTACAGCCATATATTTGTTATCAACATGCAGGCTATTTTAATGATGCATACTGTAAAAGGAGAACATAGACAGTGCATTGAGCCAATGAGTGCCGTGTGGAAAACATGTTTAATGGTTCCTGGTGGATGTGTTAAAAATAGTCGCTCTATGCAGGATTTCTCTTAAACTCTGGTCGTTTCGTACCCGAGCTGGTCAACTGAGTCGACACTTGCATGTAAAGTCAAGCCAGCTCTCTCTTAAAGATTATCATCAACGCGCATATATGGTGCATTACGGTAATAGGTCAGTAAGGGCCTTTGTAGGAGATAAAAATAGGAATGAAGCATAACTATAAAAAATGCATGACATCCACACATACTTCCACATTCTTTGTACAGAAAGAATACTTGATCATTTTATTGCACATTTTTGGAGCTAAACTTGGTCAACGAACCTCATGAGGCCACTTTTACCTCATCGTCGTGAATTTATGTCTTCCAAACCTTCAGAGGTGACAGCAAAAGTTCTTGGCAGGTAGTTATGTCAGACAGACTCCTCTTGGGAATCTATTAAATGAAAATCTGTATCCAGAATAGATGTGTTGCAATCTTACTGTACTCTATGGAGATCGGTTTGTTATCAATTATCCAAGTAACCTTTGCATGTCAATGCTTACAAATAAGAAAATATATTCTGTGGTAATAATCTAACACAGTCTACCCACCTCTCAGAGAAAAACTGGGTTACAAATAGACACATTTACCCTTTTCTCTCTCTGTCTCTCCTTTTTGTTTGTTTTGAAAACCTGACTTATTTTTCTTGGCGCATAATAACAGCCACAGACTGCTACTGAACATTGTCGCCGTCAAGCTCCAAGCAGGAACTAATCGTTTCATGCAGATCCAGGGAGATGTGAGCTATGTGGTGTGGGAGGGTTAACATTACATTTTTTACTGCTAAAAACAATTTTAGAAAACACATTAATTTGTAATTGACAGGACTCCATTTTTTATATAAACCAAAAACAAAAAACAAAACAAAATAAATTGCGGAGGCCCCCTGTTGGTCAGGGGCCCTGGGAATTGTCATAACTTCCCCCTCATAAGACGCTCCTGCTTACGATGTCGAGTTCATTCTGTGCTGCCATTTTAAAAGTTTGAATATATATTTTAGACATTATTTTGACTATTAGTGTAAAATTTATTGTAAAGTATATAGAAATATTAAATATATATTTTTTAGAAACTGTTGTGCTTAATTTTACGATAACTGATTAAAATTATTCACCAGCCGTGACTGACAAATTGTTGCGTAAGTGTTTGTTTACCGTCACTAATTTGAAATGGAGCTGGTTGGGCGAATTACGGTAGCAAACCTCTTCAAATCTGTCGTGTAATCTTGGCAGCCAATCAGAGGGAGCGCTGAGAGTTACGTCACCGCGTTCAGGAACTTTCTGTTAGGCAGGTAGTTATGTCAGACAGACTCCTCGATGTTCTTGTAGCCAATATTTTTGACAGATTTAGAAAACACACGTTCACAGTTTCATTCGGACCGAACTCTGGTTCTGTTTTGGTTGCCCAAAAAGCGAGCTAAGAGCCCATTCGTTAGAAAGTAGGCGGGTCTTTGAGCGGCTTCCTGTGCTGCTATTGGTTAAAGCTGCTGTTGGTTTGGTTTAAATGTCTGGCGGTGGTAAACAATTAGCTTAAGGAGTTTCAGCTGTCACGACTCTCTTGTGACTGTTGCGATAGACTTATTGTGATAAAGTCTTTGGTTTATTTGTGCTCTATTTTTAGTTCAAACCGGGACAAGATGGTGACTAAACGGATCCGCTCAGAATACATGAAGAATTTCAAAGATCCCAAATGGGAGACTTACACCAAATGTTATGAAGAGATGCTGGCCTACAGGCTGACCCGGAGGCTGCTGGAGCACACACACAACCCCTGGTTCTGGACCGGCTCGGACAGCGACTCGGACTCAGGAGGAAGGAGCCCTCCTCGCCCCAGTAAGAACCAGGTTGAAGACCCTGAGGGGGTCAAGACGGACAGACAGCAGGAAACCAGAACCACCGGAGCTGGACCTAAACCTGGACCTAAACCTGGACCTGGACCTGGAGCTGGACATGCCGTCCAGAATGAGGAGCAGATCAGGCCTGACCCACAGTTGTCCGCACACAGTAAGCGTTACATTAAAAGAGTAATGTATCATCACACTGCCATGTTTGCGTGTTCTGGTGTGTGACATGACTCACTGTTTAGGTTCGCAGTGTGACGATACCAGGGAGTCCAACAAAGCAGTTCAGGGAGAGGAAGAGGAGTTCTCTGCTCCACTCCGAGACAAAGGTAAACTATCATCAAATATAATTTTAAAATACTGAGTACCTAAAGAATCACACAATTTAATTTAAGAGTAGCTTTACAACTTTATTATGTTCATATATAGTGTTCTATATTTTTAATATGGGTGCACCAATTTATCAGTGCAGTTTTCCCTTAGTTTTGGGAGATCAGTGATCGGCTATTACTTGCATGCATAGGTGCCGGAACCGAGGGACCTAACTCTGACAATCCATGACTGACTCGGCCAAACTAGTGGTGACCTTTACTGTTTGATTCTCAGTTTTCATTTTATGTTGTGGTTTATTATTATTATTATTTAGCTGTTATGAGAAAATTTAAACTGCTGCTGTGGCAGTTACTCAACAAGTTGTCGGTAGGTAACCAAAGAATGAGAGAGTTGATTCCACCAACCTTTAGTTTGAGCAGCTAAAGTCTTTCCTCAGCCTACATCTCCCAGAATGCCGTACAATTCTGGATCAAAATTCAATGAAATTATTGATAATTCTATCGAAAGGGTTGGTATTGATCATGTGTCCATTGTGATGTATACTGTTACCAATTTATTGTCCAGGTTAGGATTTGTAAAAGTTTTTCTTTTCATTTTCCAGAAAAAGAGATTAGAGCAGCCCGACCTCGCCGGAGAAAACCCTCCAAATTAACGAGACCAGCCTGGCGCTCCCAGCGCGTGAGGCCTGTACGGCAGCTCCAAGAGGACACAAAGGAGAAACGACATCCTTTCGCACTGTATGGCTCAGGAGAAAAGGATGCAGACATCGCAGATAGAAAGACTCACAATGTCGGTCCTGCAGCTTCTACTGCTGAGGTGACGTAAGGCCTGGTGTACCTGTCATTCTCTAAACGTAAACTTTAACCGTTCGTTTCACCGACAGATTCATGAATCGGCTCTGCGCGCCAAGACCAGGCGGCAGGTGGAGCGGCAGATCCAGTCCCGGCAACCTGAGCAGCGTCGGGCCAAATCAGCGGACCCAAATAAAACCGTGATGGCGGTTCAGCCCGAGTTCAACCCCTGGCTCACCGAGTACATGCGCTGTTTCTCCGCTCGCTCCCGATAGGACAGCGGCAGCACATCAGCACCAACAAAGCCATTCCTGCCTCTAGAAACAGCGGAAGTTCAGACACACGGCACATTTTACGGGCTCAGAGTCTCACTGCGACTTGTCTTCATGGAAAACTTCTCAAGCTCAGGGATTTTGTACAAGATGGAGGACAATCATGGAAAAAAAGGTTTTGATAATTTTAATATGAACTGAAGTTTTGTAACATAAAGACATTTGCTGTCACTTGAATTTGAAGGGCTGTGCATAATGGTCCATTCACACCGAATGCGTCACGACTATTTTAATGAAGTTTAATTCAGTAAATAATAACTTTTAATGAATGTTTTAATTGAACTTTGCATTAGAAATGTCATTATTTAAAAAAAATGAAGCTTTTTGACAACATTCAGTCTTATGCACGTCCCTTCAAATTACCAGACATTTTTAATTAGTGTTAGTAGTTGAATTTTACGGCCATACTTTGACGCAAATCCTTTAAGACGTCCAGTAAAAGAACGACTTTGTTATGGACATAATAATCTACAGGGGAGCGACTCCTGAGTAAAACAATGAGATGAAGATTCTTGTTCTTGAAGAGACTTTTGAACTTATATGAAGAAGAATTCAAAGTTGGCCAGATGTTTACATACTCATCGTTTTGTTAAGGTGGAATGATGGGGCAATATATATCAAGAATAAGGTGAGCAGGTTTTAATAAGTTTAGGATTTTAATTCTTATTCCCAAGAAGAGAGAAGGAGGACCAGCAGGGGGCGCTGCAGTCCCACAACTTGCAGACTGACGTCAAGGTGAGCAGTTCTTCATTAAAGCTACATAATTTAAAAATCATGTAGCTGATTAAAGCTAAAGTTTAATCAGTAACACTTTTGTAGCAAATTTATGTCAAATCATGATTTCTAGGTTAATGTCAAGTTGTCATAACGATTTTGAATAACGTCAACTTTGTATTAAAAGTGTCATGATGACATTTTATGACAACAGTCATGAATATTCATGAAGACTTACTCATGTTCATGACAGGTGTTATTATTCACAACCCCGCAAATAAATTACCAGAAAGTTTTTTTAAATCAGTGTTTTTCAGTAAAAAGACTGCAGGTGTTTTTGTCTTTGTTCTTCATTCACTGGGTAGAAAATCCAGAAATTTTACTCAAGTAAGAGTAAAAATACTTTGTGATATAGTTACTGAAGAAAAGTAGAAAGTACAGCATAGTAAAAATACTCCCAAAAGTACCTATTTTTTTTTATAAAGTAACTGAAGTAAATGTGACTAGTTACTATTAAACTGAATGTTACACATAACTTATCAAACCTCAGAAATCTTTCAACAGCTAAACTAACTTAACTTTAGCATCATGTCTGTGATGTTTCTGATTTGTAATAAAACCTGCAGAGCACCCAAATCTGCTTATTGTGGTTTAACTTGAATTATGATAAAATATAAACAGTTTGGATTTTGTTTTCCTGTTGCAAACCGTTCATTAATTTCACTTCTTTTCTCTCTCTCTGTTTCGCTCCAGGATTTTCTTAAAGCGTCAGAATTACATCTTGTATCGATGTTGGTCCTGGATGTGGTGAGAAAAGAGACAGAAAGTTAGAAAAGAGACAGAAAGTTTCCTCCGTCTGCCTGGAAGAGGCCCCTCAGCAGGAGAAATACCCAGAATGCATCAGGAACACCTGGTTTTATTACAAACGAGACTTGTACCTGCTTCCTTGAAATTTTTAAACATATCCTGTTGTCATTTGACCTTGAAGGGATTTTATTCTTTTTTTTCCACTCCTTTTGGGTTTTTTGTCTTCCTTCATCTGGATATTGTTCATAAATTAAAACTGCTGGTTTAACTTCAGGCAGATTTTGTCCTTTTTCTTTAAAATACACTGAAAGATTGTAAAACATTTTCTACTCGGTCAGCTAGGTGTTAATCAGGGTCACTGTAGATCTTCATCCACATGTTGACATTTTTTTTACCAGTAAAAAACAAAACAATCAGTGTAGTATGTGATGTACGGTCAGTTTAGATCCAGTCCAAAGGATAGCAGAGATTATAGTCTGAGATTTATGTCACCGAATGTTTTGAAGCCAAAAAGAAAACTAAACATGTAAATATTCATAGTTTCCTTTTGTTAATATGAAAAGTTAAAATTGTTTTAATATTTTGTATTTGTGGTTGCTGTTAACTTAAACTATTTACACTTAAGTATTTATATTCATAAATATAAACTACATTTTGCTTTTGATCAAATATTTTACAGAAGTTAAACACTAGAAATGGTGGGAAGACTGTTTTATTCTCTTTATTGTATCATCATGTTCATTATTGGTTTGTAATTATTCTGTGCAGAATTTCACTTTAAAACCAATCAGTTGATTTTCTATGTTCTCAGATAAGTACAAAGAAACAGGAAATGTTTATCGTTTAGGTTTCTAACACTTTCATGATGTTTTTCACATAATTTTACAAATATTTAAATGACAAAGATGAATGTCGGGTCAAGGGAGGCAAAACTTTTAGTGAAACATTTTTCTCGCACATTGCTGAGATTTTGATTGGAAGCATCAAAATATACCAACCTGTTCAAGTAATCACACTTTAAAAACGGGTAAGATTTTAAATCTGATCATTTTTACCCTTTTAAATCTTTAAACAACTTTAACCGAGCCTGTAATGAGCAAAGCGAAGGAAAGAAATGCTTTAGAAAACTTTTTTTTCCTGTTCAGGTTCATTTAATAAGAGTTTGATTTAAAAAAATATCAGCAATGAGTATTTATAAGAAAGAAGTGGAAGTGAGATTTATTACACAGAATTTAAACCCAAATTGATTATTTCTATTTGGCAAATAGAAACTACTAGAGGAACTTATTGGTACTTTAATCAGTATTTTTACTACAATTTTTTATTTTACTTTATTATAAAGTGAGTACTTTCACTGAATGATGAAAATGAAAAAAGTAATTTGGAAAATGTCTTCCTTTGCCTGATTGCATTTTGTAATCATGTTAATAATATGAATTATTTTCAGTTTGGTTTGTAAAATACAAAGCTTAATATTTTGGTCCAGTTAATGATATAATTATTAATTAATAAAGAATTGTTTTGATCAGTTATTGAGTTTCCTTTTTACCAAATACTTTTTCATTCTTGAGTAATTTCTTGGACGGCTACTTTTACTACTTTAAGTAGTTCTACTCTTACCTGAGTACAATCTTTGGATACTCTACTCACCTCTGCTTACAGCTTATGAAAACACTAAAAAATACAAATTTTGTGCAAAATTTGAATATCAAATAAAACCAACAAATAAACCATTTTTAATCCTAGAATTAATTGTTGTGACTCAGAAATAAGGGAAAAACTGTTGGCCTGAAAGCTTCCTGAGGAGGCTGAGCTGCTAAAAACGGTTTCTGTTTCCAAGGATATTTATAGAAAGCTTAGTGGAAGGAAAACATGTGGATCTCCCACTGAGCACCAGTGGGAAATTTTTAGTTTGTGATGATTTGATCATAAAAATAACCAAACATTATTGCTTGAAATAAATCTATCAGAATATACAAATTTCACTTTTTGAATTAAATTGCAGAGAAAAACTGAACTTTTAGATGATTTTTACATGAGAATCTAAAGGATTCAAACAAATAAAAATCATGTAGCTGATTAAAGCTAAAGTTTAATCAGTAAACTTTAGCTTTACTGATTAAAGCTAAAGTTTACTTAAATATTTAGACTGAGTTTGAGTCTAAATATTTAAGTTTTTCCTTCACTGAGAGCCGATGTGAAGCTGTAGAGAAATAAAAAAACCCAAAAACAAATATCCAGTGATGTATTTGCTATTTGTTTTATTTCAAAAACATATGCCAATTATCATAAACAATAAATTAAAAATCTGTGATATTCATGACAAAACAGACATACATGGAAACGAGAGAATCTGATGACAAAAACAAACAAAATGACCACATCCAGATGTGAAACGGCGAAAGCCGCCGTCGTATTTCAGAGTAAATCCCGAAAGGCTGCTTTAGTTTGAACCGTGATGGAAAAGTTTAGTTCTGTCGCTTATTATGGCTTTAATTAAGCTACTTAGGAAGAGGATAACTAAAGCAAAGTGACATGTTAGTCTTAAAAGATTGAAATAAATAAAGCACACAACAGATAAGATTCGGACTGCAGCTGTGATTGGTCAGCATCAGTCAGGTTTTCATGTAAACAAACAACAATTAGTGCCACTTCACTGGCTGCAGGACAAACGTGTTACACAACCGTTAAAATGGTGACCTGTCCTTCACACGCGGAGCACGAGGAGTCAGTGTTTTTAAATATACAGTGGAGCATGAAAATGATGCTGAATATGATTTCTAATGCAATACAGATGGAATATCAGCTATAATAAAATACTCCGTCTGGGAAAGCATGCGTCGGTCTCTATTTACAGAAACTCTGTACAGCGAAAAAAGCGAAATCAGGGAATTTAATGCGAGAAAGGCAGCAGGAAGGGAGGGAGTGTTAGCTTTAATGAGGGCAACGTTTAGTAGAGTGTTTAAACCAGAGAGGGAAACAAAGAGAGAACAGTTTGGTTTCCATGCCAAAGAGTCGAAGATAAAGTCGTCTGGTTTGCATTAATTCATCCAAGCTGGAGCAAAACGGCAACATATTTTACTAACAAATTACCAGTCAAATCCTGTTTAGTCAATAATGGAGTAAAGGTGGAGTCCAGACTGCGTCGGAGGGAACACAGTGTGACCGAGAGGAGAGAGACATGCAGACGTTTAGCATCCTTGGCGGGGATGGTGGGGGCCATTTTGGTCCAGTAAAGCAGCGGACTGCTGGGAAGATGGTCGATCTGAGGGAGGTGAGAGGGGCCAGAAGGACTTCTCAGCTCTCTGCACATGCAGAAATGAAAATAAAGACTCTGAAGGGTCCGTGCAAAGGTCATGGGAGGGGTCACCAGCCAGCAACCTGAACCCAACACTGTTAGGTCCTCCATGGCTCTTCTTCTTCTGGTCTTTATAAACCTGCCCCAAACAGAAACACTGGGTGAATAAGCAAACAATTTCAACCAACAATGCAATTTAAGAAACATAAAGGATGAATTATGAGGCAGTCATGGTTGAGAAATAATTTAGTGTTGAAACGATTAATCAAATATGAAGTAATCGTGAATGTATCATTGTATTCAAATCTCCAACTATCTAAAACATTATGATTATAAATGCTCTAATAAACATCTCAAAGTATGTGTAAATTTTGTTATAATAAATTAGAACTGAAGCGATTAATCAGATTAATCGATTGTCAACGTTATGGTCAGCTAATTCACTAATCGATTAATTGTTAACTAGAGTGTAGAGATCCCAAAAAAGGATATTTTACTGAGAGAATGAGAAATTCAGACTAGTAATTAAAACAAAACTGTATAAAAACTAAATATATTTTGCACTTAAGATAAAAAAACATTTTTCTGTCAATATTTTTATATTTTTCCTCAAGTGGCATTTCAACTGTTCAAATTCTTAAAGGCGGATGCATCCTGTGCCAAAACTAAATGCTGTGTTGTTGCATTTTAAGTGATAAAATATTTATTTTCTTATTTTAAAACAGAAATATTTGTTTATTTAATGTATTTTTAATATTGCATAAAATAGGTTAAATTAAAAAAAATATGCAGAATGTGTCAATTCTTTTTCAAACCGACGAATCGATTACTTGTCAAAATAACAGATATAAAGAAATAATTAAATGTAGCCATAATTACATTATTGCATCATTAAAACTGAACTCTTGTTTTAATCGAGGAGTAATTAGTGACTTTATGTATCGATTTCATTTGGAAACCTCTGGTTCTCTAAACTTTTTCACCTTCATGTAGTGAATTGCACGAAGTCCACTAGCAGCCACAGTCCTGGGAGCCCTGCGGCTGAGCGCGGCGCGGGGAGCGCAGCTGTCGCAACGCCGCGTCGCCGTACTGGATGCCCGAACCCATCCGCTCCGGATCCAACTCCCCTAGAGCCGGAGAGGAAACGTCAGACGGCCGAGAAGAACCGAGGTAAGTTGGTTTTACATAAAGAAGAAAGAATGAAGCACAAAGGTTGGTTAACTGCTAACAAAACGAGGCTATTTCAGCTGCTGGTAAAGTAACTTCCAGATGAATACTTGTAGACTGAAACATTTACTCAAGTAAAAGTAACCAAGAAATTGTTCAAGTAAGAGTGAAAAATTATTTGGTAAAAAGTCCACTGAAGTACTGAGTAACTGATCAAATTATCAGTCATTTAATTTTTAAAAATTACATCATCAGATGGAGAAAAATATAAAGTTAAGTGAGAAATGTTGGTATTTAATGAAGCAAAATGATCATTTATATAAGTTTAAAAAAATAACAAAATCAGACAAAAGAAAATTTTTCCAAATCTGAATTTTTCAATATGAAACTTTGGCAATAACTGCACATGTGTGTCTGATGAATTTTTATTGAAACATGTTTGTTCTTCATTCAGGGGACAGAAAATCCACTGAAATGTTATTGAAGTAGAAATACTTCATAATGAAGTTACTCAAGTAAAAGTAAAAAGTACAGACTAGGAAAAACACTTCCAAAAGTACTTTTATTCAAAAAGTTACTCGTATAAATGTAACAGAGTAAATGTAACTCGGCTGATATAATGTGTGTGGTCTGTGTCGGGGGAACGGGTCGGACTCCTACCGGACTCGATCTTGTTGAGGATTTTCCGAGCGCACTGGACGAAGGCCTCTTCCACGTTCTCCCCCGTTAGTGCGCTGGTCTCCAGGAACATCAGCTCTGAGACACAAACACTCACAGATTAGAGCCGCTGCTTTTCTGCACACAGCATGACGAGTGAGTCAAACATGATCTCCTCACACTCAGGTCCTCCAGCTGTAACACAAAACCATGGAGAGCAGGGCTGACCAAGCTGAGGCCCGGGGCCAGAAATGGCCCCCATATGCATTCAAGAATGACACAAATTTGTTCATTAAGCTTCTCATGTTTAATCAGCGCAACATTATTGCTGACATTAATTAATTAACTGTTATAAATATAGCAAGAGTTTTCACAGAAAGACACCCGAATCCTGCTGAGAATAAATTAGTTCAATCAAATCCCAAACAATTTGAAAACTGCACAACTTTCTTCTAATAGAACAAATGTGCAAAATTATTTTAAATGGTTGGATCTATGACGAATAACTTCCCTTTCCCATAAAACAAAAAAACAACAGAGTCTACTTTATTTGCTCGATTTTTAAAATTTTCTTTTCTTGTCAGTAATTTTGACTTGACAATTTTGGTCCTGAACATCTGGACGCCGCAGATGTTCAGCTGTTGACTCTATGATGCGTTTATGACGTTTTCCTGACGTGAAACACTTTGAACTGCAGCTCAACTTAAGACTTATTAATTGATCTATTGATTTCGGTCAGGAAGTATTTGGAGGAGTCAGCTCCTACCGTTTTCCTGAGCGAACCGCGACGCCTCCAGGAACGTGACCTCTCTGTCGGCGTCCAGGTCCTTCTTGTTCCCGCAGAGGATGATGACGATGTTTTGACTGGCCAGCATCCTGGCGTCGCTCAGCCACGTGGTCAAAGCGTTGTACGTTTCCCGACTGCAGAGACAGACATGAGTAAACAAACGGGAGAAGCTGCAGAAACGGCTCTCGGACTGGGTTTGGTCGGTTCTGGTACCTGGTGATGTCGTAGACGAGCAGCGCTCCTGCGGCTCCTCTGTAGTAACTTCTGGTCACAGACCTGACGGACGCAGACACACGGTCAGTAAGCAGGCGGTAACACAGAGATTAATGGAGATCTGGGTGAACAGTCACCAGTCAGAGGAAAACTAGATTCTGGGTATTGGATCACTTCAGAACGCTGCTGCTGCTGCCGGACCCAAAACAACACAACTCTTCACATCCGGAACAAACTGAAGTCAAAAATGAATAATCAGAAAGTTTAGAAATAATCCAGGATTAGTTCTGACTCTTAATATTGCTCAAATATTAAATGTCCTTTATTTTATATGAAACCCTGAAAATGACAACAACCTTAAAAAGAGGTTAATATGTCTGGAGTTATAGATTAATGACAGAATAGATTCATCTTTATTGATCCTCAAAGTCGTTTTCGTTTTGGGCCAAATCCAGACCCTGAATGCTCTTAAAGGGCCGGTTGCACCAGAATATAATGATAAATCTTGTTCAAACTGTTCAAATATCAATAAATTCTTAAAATTAAATATTATTGAACATCTTTTCAGTTCCTCCAGGACTTTGTGATTCTTTTTGTGATGTTTTTTACAGTAAAAATCAAAGTGTCTGCAGTACTAATTTGGAAATATTTGCATTTATTTACGATGGTTAATGTGACTTCTTATTAAACTCCCAATTATTAGCGCAAAAAGGTGCAGGGATTTGTTGATTTACTGTGAATTTGCACAATAATTCTCAAGAAACTGGAGGAGTTGATTGATAAAAACAGCATTAATTTGATGGATAACATAATATTTATGCACACTTAGTGTTTAGTCTAGAATCTAGAGTATAAAGCCTGTGGGCCCCAGGTGTGTCCTAAAGAAAATTGCTTACATTTTTAAGCTTCATAACCTTTTTGATCTCCTGAAGTCTAAAGAAAATTGTTTAAATTGTCAAAGTATTCAGGCTGTTTTTGTTATTGGTTGTCTACGGTAACATGTCGCTTTCTTCACTCCATCTCTGGTTCTGATTGGCTGATCAGCCGCTTGACGACTCCACTTCTGGAAACTCTGATTTCTGGTGAGTTTAAGGTTTGTGAAGGTGAAACAAAAACATTTTACCCAACCGGATTAAACTCAGGATGGATTTAAGACTAAAAACTTAAGATTAAAAAAAGTTGCATGTATTTAATTGTGCCAAACTCAGGTCCAAACCTAAAGCGAGGGACAAATGAACCTCCAAACACAAGTGACGAAGAGCAACATCATTTATCGTTTCAGACATTTTCAACTGCACGGTGTTATTTTTCTTCTTAAACGTTGTTTTCCAGATGTGTTGCTCACGGTCGTTACCGGTTGGTCTGATGTGATGAAGGCTGGAGGCTTAACCTCCGGGTCAACGATGTGATTCACCTGAAGCGTTCTTGTCCCGCCGTGTCCCAGATCTGCAGCTTGACCGTTTTGTTGACGACACTGATGATCTTTGAACCAAACTCCACACCAATAGTGTGGTTGGATTCATCCTTAACTGGAAGGAAAAGAACATGAAATAAATTTACATGCAGGTCCTGTTGTCATTAGTTAATAAACCTAAGAAATTGAACAAAACAGTTTGAAACCTGAAAACAGAGTAAACCGTAAGAGCAGCTAAACGCTTCCAGGTGTTTCTGACTTACATCTCTTCTCTATGAACTGGTGCAGCAGGCAGGATTTGCCTGTCCCAGCATTCCCAATCACCAGGAATTTAAAGAGGAAATCTGCAGATAGGAGATAGAAACAAAAAAACCTTAAGAAAATGTTTTTATATTCTGTAATGTTTTGCAGTTCAGAGTCCTGTTGCCTTGGAGCGAGAATGTTGGCCTGGGAAACAAAAAGAAAACAAAGAATCATCTGTTTGTCTGTCATGTTTGGTTTTACATTTCTTTAAATAGATTAAATAGGGAGATTAAACATAATAAACATTCAGTGTTAACCATACATTAATTACCGGTAACTCCATAGTACTTGAATTGAAAGGGACCTTAAACAGGTTCCTGAAAGTAACTTTATAAACATCAGCCATGTCAGCAATATTATGAGTAACTAATTCAATGCTCTAATTCGACATCTCATCTGGACTAAGAGTTCATTTGCTCTAATCCAGCAAACAGACTGCAGGTGTTTTGGAGTCTGGATCTTAACATCAACCCGTCTGTCTGGGTTTGCCTGAAGGTCCAGGAGGATCAGAGGAATCTCACATCAGATCTGTGACCTGATCTCCTTCAACCACCAGGCTCGCATCCAAAACCACAACAAACTGCTTTCGTTTCATTTGGGTTTGTCATTAACGTGTTCATCTTTGAAAGTGAAGTTTTCCCATTTCTGCCTGAAAGTTTTGCAGATATAACACAAAAAAAGTTTCACACTAGTTCCATCAGGATTTAGTTCGCCATTAAATACAAAATAAATGTGGATGAGCATTAACTGAATGAAAAACAGAAATAAAGCAACACAAAAAGAGGAGTCACAGATGTCCAAAGGCTCTATTATGTCATCCATCCAAATAGGACATTATTGTGTTTTTTGTCCACCTCTCAGCATGTCAGCCCTGAAAGGCCAGTTTGACCCATAAGAACCGCCACCATGAACTGAATGTTCTATTCACACTGACAGGGACTCGGTTAGCCTGGAAGCTATGTGTTTTCGTTGGGAAAAAGCCCTGTCGACACACCTGCCTCCCTTTCTCCTCCCTGCGGCTAAAGAAACGAGCTAACCGCGGCCCGTCCGGACGCCACGACGCCGCCCGCTTACCGTAAGACTCCGACATCGCCAGGGCGGCGGTTGGACAGCAAGCCGATGGCAGCGAAGGACGGCAGCTGGCAAATAAATCGCTAGCTAAGTAAAGAAATATAGTCCCGTCGAGGATTTCCGTGGATTCCAGCTGATTTTCCCTTCCGATTTCCCGTGCGTTGTTTCAAAATAAAAGCTTTTCTTGTGGCGAATCCATTACATTTTCCATGTGATGACTCAAAATGACCACCAGGTGGTGCTGTTGCTGCTCCGTGATTCAAACACTATTTGACGGTTGTTTCAGGGAAAACTGGGACATATTCACAAGTCCTTTTTGTTTAATTAGTTTATGAACACAATTGTTTATATAAAACTAATAAAGACTGTTAGTATGTTATGGTCTTACAATCATGAGGCAGACTGGAGGCTTGACACCCAACACAAAAATGAAACAGTGTTCATTGCTGAAGAAGTTTCATCAGAGAGCTTTATCAAGGCTTATTCATGGAAAGTTAAGTGAAGGGAAGAAAAACTTTGCAGAAAATGACCCTGCAAAATCACAGAATGTTATTTTTAGTCTAGTTTCTAATACACATACCTGAAAAAGGACAAAAGTAACTTACAAGTAATTTTAATATAAGAGCTAGTTTTTAGTAAGCAATTCCTTAATATTGATGAAAAACTACTAGTTTAGAGTGTCTCAATAAATACTTTCCTCACATTATAAGTGAAATAATCCACCAATGGAACAAGTATTTTTCACCAATATTAAGGAATTGCTGACTTTCAACAAACTCTTATATCTTGCAGAAAAGTTATTTATAAGTTAGTTTTATATAGGGACTTAGTTCTAGTGTACTTAGTACACTAGAAATAGTGTACTTATTTCTAGTGTACTAAGATATTTGCGCCAGAAATAAAGACAAAAATTCTTAAATGTTTTATTCCTGCTACTTGTGGCTGCACAAGTAGCAGGAATAACCATTGCTATTGGAATATGTTTTTCAATTATATTTTGATTAACTTGGATATATGTTTTAAAATACTTTCTAAAACAGTGCATCTGAATTCGTATATTTCCCTTTGGGATCAAAAAATATTGTTGAACAAAATAATTCCCGATTAATCCTCCGAGCCACCAGGGGTCACTGCTCTAACTTTGAAACTTGTCCCAACGCTTTATCGAAGAAGAAGAAACAGCCACGGCTACTGAGCTAGCTTAGCTACTTTCATTATTTTACTGAAATATGGCAGCTGTACTCCCCATCAGACCGCCATGCGATAGCAACCCCGCCACTCCAGGAGCACAATCACTAAAGGTGACATTTCTGCTTCGTTTAATGTCATAAATAAGTGAAATTTGAAATTCTGCGTTACCTCGATGTCAGCTAACGGCTAGCTCCTTATATCCCTATGGATGGTTGTATTGGCGACATTAGTGTCCCTCCTTTGTTTTCAAATGATAATTTTATATTCCCTGCTCACATTTGATGGTCATAAACAGTTACATGTCAGTGAACTTTTGCAAATAACAAACGGGACTTCAAATGTGTGTTTCAAGCTTAAACAGCACAACATACACAAAATGAATTTTCTTTAATAAGCAAATTATTTTAAGACTGTCATATACTACGGCACTCAGTGCTTGACAGTCTTGCATTGACTGATGATGTTTTACATTTTCTCTTTTATTACTGTCTTCCACTTCATTCAAATGAAACAAAAACTGTAATTAAAAACATTGAAAGGTCATATGCATAACATGATCTAATTGTTGTTATTTTAACAGTAAAGCAACAATTATTCGTACCACATATGGATTATTACAATTATAACCATCTTTATTTACTAGTGCTTGGGTTCCACACAATTAAATTTTATTTTTGTCTCAGACAAAAATTGTTGTGAAACTGAGAAACTGTCAATAAAAGAACTTTAAACTGTTGAAATGATGTGAATGTTTTCAGCAGTCTTGTAACTTTTCAAACTTTGGTAACCTGTTCATTAAATGAATAAACATTTGAATGAAACAAAAGTTTATTTAGGTCTGTCTGTCTTTGCCTGTTAAACATTTCTTAAGCATTTGTGATCTGAATTCTTGGTGTCATTAATAGTTTGTATTTTTGTTTTTGTCTGCAGGAAGATGTAATAGATGAGGTTTCCAATGATGGCAGTCAGCCTCCCAAAAGAAGAAGAATGGGTTCAGGAGACAGCTCCCGAAGCTGTGACACCTTCAGCCAAGAGCTTGGGTACACTGCACAGACAATAGCTATTGTCTTCATCTGACTTGACCTCACTTGTTGTTTTTACCTGCTTTTCTCTGTTCTTCCCTCTAAATTCACAAACCCCAACACAGAGCGACATATTTTCCAGCAGAGAACCTGACAGAATATAAGTGGCCACCTGATGACACAGGAGAGTATTACATGCTGCAGGAGCAGGTCAGCGAGTATCTGGGAGTGACGTCATTCAAGAGGAAGTATCCTGGTAAGAATTAGATTCTCGTGAAGTTTGAATCTCATTCCTCACTTGTAAGTTAACTGGGTAATCTTATTTTTTTAAAGACTTGATATTGATGAGAGAAGGAGTAAAATGTTATAAGCATCCAAAAATTATGCAGCAGTAGCACAACTTCAACATATTTTTACTCAAGTAAAAGCAAAAAGTAGCCGGCCAAGAAATTACTCACGTAAGAGTGAAAAAATATTTAACAAAAAGTCTGTTCAAGTATTGAGTAACTGTTCAAAACATCAATCTAATATTTAAAAGCTACATCATTACATAGACCAAATATAAAGTTATGTGGAAATGTGGAAACACCAAAATGCAAGAAAAATGCAGATTTTGTGATTATGTGTAATCACAAAATTCCAAAAAGTTACTCAAGTAAATATAAATAGTTTCTACGCAGCTATGCCCAACATGTGGTTATATTACAGAGAGAGGCTACCCTGAACTCATGTTCTTCCTGGTGTTAAATTAAACTTCTGTCATGCTGTGAAGAATTATTTCAAGCTGTTGATCTGAGTTAGTTTCCCTTTTCTCTTTTATCTCTGTGCAGATATGGAGAGGCGAGATTTGTCCCACAAAGAGAAGCTCTATCTTCGAGAACAAAACGTCATTACGGAGACACAGTGCACTCTGGGTACAAATTATAATCCTTAAATAATTTACAAAACAGTTGACGCATTTCCTGACACCAGTCTTTGCGATGCCTTCAGGTCTCACAGCCCTGCGAAGCGACGAAGTGATAGATCTGATGATAAAGGAGTATCCTTCCAAACATGCTGAGTATTCTGTCATACTGCAAGAAAGGGAGCGACAGAGAATAGCGAAAGAGTACTCTGTGAGCACAAACAGCAGAAACATCACGCAAGAAGTTTACTTTGACAAAGTGCTTCTTCATAATTGATTCCGTCTTGATGTGATGTATTTTACTGTAGCAAATGCAGCAGCAAAACCCTCAGAAGGTCGAGGCCAGCAAAGTTCCTGAGTACATAAAGGAGGCTGCGAAAAAAGCCGCAGAGTTTAACAGCAACTTCAACAGGGAGCGGATGGAAGAGAGGAGAGCTTATTTTGACCTTCAGACCCACGTAAGTCCGGTTTTATATTACTGGCAGGAATTACTGCACATTCTGGAGGCGTTTTTCCAGACTTGGTTAAGCATGGAAATAAAAAATGGAATATGAAAAAAAGTTAATTTCCATTTATTCATGCAATAAATCAAAGGTGATCAAAGTGAGGCCTGGTAGGGCTGGACAATAAATCAATAACAACATATATCGCGATAGACACGAAGCCTCCAGGCCTGGTTCTATGGCTGGGTTGATCTGTATCAATAGATAATACATCTGATAGAATATTCAATATAGAGAATATTCATTGAACTACAATCCAGAACCACATGGCATTCTGGGAGATGTAGGAAGAAGAAAGACTGGAGCCACTCAACCTCTCCTGGCCAGCTAAGCTAAGCTAAGCTAAGCTAAGCTAAGCTAGGCTGGTGGAATCAATTGACTCACTCATTCTATGGTTACCTAACAACAACCTGCTGGGTAACAAGCAGTTTCAACCTGGCTTGGCTAAACATAAAAAGTGATTTTAAATAAAGACTAACATATATTATGTTTTTATTGCTGAGAATAGATAAAATATTTTTTTCCGTTTTCGTCCATCGAGCCCAAAATAATAGGCAAACTGGATTCCTTACATTTAACAAGGAAAACATGAAAATACCAGATGAAGTTTTGGATCCATGGTGCCGCTCCTACAAAAATAAAACTGAACACTTTATTTGTTTGCTTAAAATAGTTCATGTTTAGGTTATTGTTGAGTAGTTTAAGAAAAATCACAATATTTTTGGTGATTTTAGTTTTGAAGATAATATTTTTCTGGCCTGGGAGTAACATTGAAGTGATGAAGTTTGGTCATCCTCAACCATGTCTGAGGATCTATGGTTGATATTTATATCCTCACAATTCCATAAATATATTTAAGTATTCCAGTGTAGAAATTGGTGCCAAAGATTAAGACATCTGTAAGAACTAGTCGTACACCAATCAAATCAACCACGATTTCCTTAACTTTGGGGATCCAAAAAATGGAAATTGGACAAATTTGGAATCGGCACCTCCAAATTTGATTGTCCAGAAAACTGCAGTCTGTGCACTCTTAGTAAAAACCTTCAGTTGAGTGTTAAATGAACACATATAACTTTGTTTTAAGATCAGTTTCTGAATGTATGTCTTTATGTTTCCAGGTTATCCAGGTACCACAGGGCAGATTCAAGGTACTTGCACCAGAGTTAACCAAAACCGGGCCTTACCCTGTGGCTCTCATCCCAGGACAGTTCCAAGATTACTACAAAAGGTACATTTAGCTCGAAAGAACAACATCCATGTTCTTTTTTACTTGTTTGTAGAGTAACCGCGTACCGTAAGGTGAACACGACACCCTAGCCATTCTAAAAAATTTTTGTTTTATCATCATTTTCCCTCCCGATGTATCGTTGTTTTCTTCCTGTCAGGTATTCGCCCAATGAGTTGCGCTATTTGCCGCTGAACACCGCTCTGTATGAGCCTCCACTGGATCCAGAGCTTCCTGCTCCAGATTCAGAGCCCGACTCGGACGATGCAGATGAGGCCAAGGACGACAAGAACAACAAGAATTCATCAGTAAGCCAATAGCTTATTGATGGAGACGTAGAAATGTATGATCTCTGCCTAATGTGGTTAAAACAGGGTGTCTATTCTATTCTATTCTATTCTCACCAACTTATCTTTTTCAGCAGTTTCTGCCCCTACACATTAAATAAGATATAATAAATAACCCTAAACAAACTCCATATTTGGTCAGCTAACTGTTGTTACCAACTCAGTGACTTTCTTGGTGTATTTATTGACATTTCAGGCAGAAAACATAGAAAAGGTCAGAAAACTGCATTCGGTGCATCCCTACTTAGCAGCAGTTCTGTGCTATCTTTATGCCACCTCCCAACGTTTTCTTTCATGAAGGATAACTTTCTGGCTTGTTTTCTTAAATTTGTTACCGCCTGTTTCTCCTTAGGACAGCTCATCAGGAAACACCTCAGACGTGGAGAGCCAGGAGGGCGGAGGAGGACATCATCATAAGTCCAAAGCCAAAGATAGGACGTCAACGCCAGGAAAAGACCAGCGCCACTCCCACAAAGCCACTCCAGGGTACAAGGTAGAGGACAAATCCACCTGAAAACTCTTCTCCAACAACAGCAGCAGCACTTTCTGCCCCTCTCCTCTTTCTACTGTCACCACCTCCTTACTCCATCCATTTCTGACCCCCTACCTAGCTCTCTTCAGCATCTACAGTTGGTCAGCCTGTCTCCCAGCTGGAATGTCCTGGTCCACCTCGCCTCACACACACAGTCACACACCAGGGGGTCCTGACCTTTGACTTTTTTTGGTTTTACGATTGACCCCCTCCACACCCTGATCCCCCGCCCGCTTTTTTTTAACCCAACTGTGAGCAATAAGAACATTTTAAAGGAACAGTTCACGTTTCTTTTTCACTGCACTTTTACTTTTTTCTTCAGTGAAGACAAATTTGAACTTTTTTTTCCTTCTGATTGCCCTTAATATACCTCTTATCTGTCCTCACTTGTCAAAAAAAAATTTTAAGACAAGTATGTGGATTTTTTGGCTGCTAATTTTCTCTTCTTGAAAAAGAAACTTTGTTAAAGATATAAGAAAAAAATAAGCCGCATACATTTTGTGGTGGTTTTATAAAGTATATCACTGTAGATAATATTATCGTCTGTCTCTGAAGTGTGCCATGCACACTAATCCTTACTGATTAAATGAAACCCCGACTACCACGACCTGCAGGCTTATTATTATTTCATATTTGGTAAAATCATATTCAATAAATCAGTGATATATTATTTTAAACCACAATCTTAGAAATACTTCACTTTTAAAATGCATTATGGCTTGAAAACAAGGTAAAATCCCACTAAATGGTTATTGAATCAGAATGGAGCGAGCTTTTTCCTGCAGATAGATGTATTATTTACTGATTGATTCCATGTTCTGTTATTTATTGATTTCAAGAAGCAGTGAGAATTTCTACTTAAAAGAAACAAAACCGACTTCAGAAATGTGCAGATCCGTGTTTTTTATGGCCTCAAGTTGCATCGCCAACCAAGTCCTTGCATTATAGAAGTCTGTTAATAATTTGTGTTTTCCAATAAAGTGAAACAATAAATTTACAATGTAATTACAAATGCAATTTAGTGATCAGAAATGTACGTCGACATCAACAAATTAAGATTTTGTGTTTTTGCGGTGATGCTAGCCCTGGTTTAGCCTAATCCACCTGATCCATTTGAACTCTGCCACAGCTTTTAACCTGAGAAGTCCAAAAAAACAAAACGACTCCAGTGCAGTTTTAATTTAAATGATCTGCTAATAGTTACAGTCTGTAGCATCCCAGTCCTCAATATGATGGCGTAAAGAGTAGCTTCATTTAATTGTGTTGAGAATCAGACGGCACAAACTCAACCTGAATTATAAGGTAGATGTTTCCCCATGAGGTCAAATCATAAAGCTTTTCACTTCAAGCTGGATAACGCAATACAAAAAACAGAAATATGGAATAAAATTATTATTTAGTTTTCAAAGAAATATATTTTAAGTCGTTTAATTTCTGCCTAAGTCCATTGTTAATCCAATAAGCCATAAAAGTCGTACTAGTCGGAGTTACGTTTAACTGCATTAGCAGCATAGCACACTTTCTTTCTAGACTGTTAATGAGTGTGAGACAGCGGCTCGGTTTGGACGTTATTTGTCCTGTTGAAGTGTTTCTGACCGTTTTCACACTGTCGCTGAGCTGAGCTGCAGTTGCTGATTGACAGAGCCAAAAAAAAGTGCTTCTCCTTTTCCAACACCCATAAATGCAACATCTTTGGTCGAGCTTAGGTGACGTGTTCCCTTGCAGGTCATTGTGTTTTATTTTTTTATATTAAACGAAAAGAGAACATGTCAAATGTGTGGATAAATCAGCTGTTAGGTGGGTATGAAGGACCTGAATGTGTCCCTTTGACTTAAGCTCAGCTTTGTAGTGTGGGGATGGTCGTTTTCTGGCTGGTTGTTGCAGCATTCAGTGCGTCAAAGTTCCTCAAAGTAAGGTCACTACAACACAATCCTTTTCCTCTTATAGGGAGGTAGATGTAATAGTAGTATTATTTCTATATTTTAAGACTACATAGTGTTTTAAGAAGTAAATATATTTAGATTTTTTGTAACTCTGGTAGCGTTGACAAACGTACAAGAAGGTGGAGTTGGGTTATACCAGAGACATGTTCGTGTTGAAGAGTTTAAAATAATATTCTTACTCAAAATTGACTTTATTTTTCTTTCCGCTAGCAGTGTGCAGCAATACGTGGGGGAGAGGCTGCATACAACCAGTGAAAACTGGGCGGTTTTAAAGCCTTTGTTCACTTTGTTGCTGATTTCTCCCTGCTAATGACAGGAATCGGTTTGATAACGCTACAGCAGTTTTGTATAGATGTGAATTTAAATGTCTAAACTACGTCATAACTTTTCAACCAGCTGTGACACCAGCAGTATATCAATGTTTCTATATAACCAGTACAACTGTTCACTTGTTTGCCTCTGCAGCTGCATGTCAGAGCAACGTGGCTCTATCTAGAGAAATGACAGTTTTTAAAAAAGAAAAAAATAAGCATTTAGCGTTTTGAGAAAGTTGGTATTATTTCTTACGTGTGCATGGTATGCAATATTTCCTGTTCAAATCCAGTGAATTTAGAATAAAGGATATTTACACGAGCTGGATGCAGTTTCATGGATTGCTCCTTTTCCAGTTTCACTGCAAAAGATCTCCAGACAGTTTGGGTCAAACCGAGAATAGTCTGAGCTCTGAGTGGGATTTATTTTTATAATCATGAAGAATAGATTCATAAATACTTCATGACCTGCAGCTCTGGATAAAACTAAGAGTCCACTCTACTGAACCCCATTGAAAACCTCCTGGTTATTCCTCCAAATATTGATTTAAGTTAAAACATTGGTATGATTGTTTCTAAATGAATATCAACTTGTTTTATTTGCATTACTTGAGCTCTGAATGCTCTGCATCTTTTTTGTTATTTTGACCATTTCTCATTTTCAACAAAATTTTTTTTTTTTTTTGGAGACGTGTTGTCAGTAATTTATAGAATAAAAGAACAATGTTCATTTTACTAAAAACTAAAAACTAAATCAGAGAAACTGATCATTTTAAGCAAACTCTTAATTTTTTCCAGAGCTGTGTAAAAATGTATTTTATTATCTGTAGATGAATCCAGATAGACTGACTTAATGAACGTAATCACTTGAAATGAGAATAAGCAGAAAAATGTTAATTTATTTAATGTCTATTTATTTTATTTGGGATTGTTTTTGAATTTGAAAGATATTTATATTTTCTGTCTAATTCAAATTAATTTTTATTGATTCAAGTTTTTGGTTTTCACACTTTTTTCAGTTTTTCTTTAAAATTAAATCTAATCAGTTTATATTTATCTGATTAATGCCACATAATGTGCTGGTATAAATTATGCCTTGCAAAATCATGAATCTTTCCACATTTTATTACATTAAAATAAAAAAGAAATCATGTCATACAGAATTGATGTGATAGATCAGCACTAATTAATACATAATTGTGAAGACATATAATAGCTAATGCTCTATTTTGTTGTCATTTTCACTGTCATTCATTAATATGATATAAATTACCAATAAAATGCTTCAAGATTTATGGTGACGTGACAAAAAGTAGAAAAGTTCTCAGCGTTTTTCTTTTCCAAAGCAGTTTATAGTTCATGTTGTTTCACAATCCTCCATATTTGGAGTTTATTGTAACTTTTTAAAATAGTATTTTAATAACAAAGTGGTTTTTAATGATCTGTTAGCAGGTTTCTGAGGTGAAGAACAAAACGCATCTCAACGTTTCTGTTTCTGCTCAGAGTTTTCGTTTCTCCCTGGATAGTTTTGTTTCATTTGCTGCTTTTTTCTTGAGTGTTTTAAATGTTTCAACACTTCAAGTTGGAGCATGCAGGAGATTTAGCTAAAAGCTTTTTGAAAGTTGTCATTTTGGTACTGAAATACTTTTGTTTTAGAGCAAACTGTGCTTTCCTGTTTAGGTGCAAAGGTTTTAGAAATCTCACCCAGTTTTGCCAAGTTAACAACAAACTGCTTATTATTCATTTTAATTTTTTTTAGATAAGTTCTTAGTTTGTGTTTTGTGAGAATAAAAGCATTTAATTTGCTATGGTACTTAAATTTTTTGGGTTAAATTACTTTGGTGCATCAACATATTGTTAAAAAATGTAAATATAAAGAACTAGTTCACTTTGTTTCTTATTTCAGTGGAGGAAGACACTTGCTTTGGTGTTTGTGTGTGTATCACAATGTTTATACTAGATTATATTGATTTTAATTTCTGAAAAAAGGTGGAAAGCTTCTTGTTGCCTGCGAGATTATTAATGAATAAGTTTTGGGTTTTTTTGTGTTCTTTAAAAAGTAGGCTGCAAGTTTCACCAGAAGTTTTTCTTTTAGCATTTATGACAAAGATAATTTGTCACATCTGTAATTATCACTGATCATTTCTATATTATAACCAAAAGGAAATACAGATGTGGTCAGAGAGGAGTATCTCTAGAGTTAATTCAATTAATTGAGTCCTAAAATGAAATTTAATGCAGCAGGTGATTATATTTTAGAGTAGAAAAAAAAAGTTTTGTTTTTTTTTCCTCTTCTGCTGTATATCCATGACTACAAAATTCAAATGTTTGATTGGTTTTATAGCGTTATTCTGCCCTTGCAGCCTAAGGTCATTCCAAATGCTATTTGTGGCATTTGCCAGAAGGGTAAAGAGGCCAACAGGAGAGGCAGGCCGGAGGCTCTCATTCACTGCTCCCAGTGTGATAACAGCGGTGAGTCTGCAAGCTGCCATTTAACGCCACATTTCCTGCTCTTTGTTTTGTTACTCTGTTCTGCTATGACTTTGAAATTATTAGCTTTATGTGTTTATTTACAATACTCCACATGCTACTGTCCGAAATTCTAATTAGTTTCAATTCTTTTTCTATTTTAGTAGTACTCCTTGCCTGATACCAGGCTACAGTAGACATTTGTTTGACATTTTTTAGAATTAGACATTTTTGCTCAGCAGGAATTGTGACTTAAGAGTTGAAGGATATTTTGTGTTACAGTTGCAGTAAAAATTCAAATGAATATGCTCATTTAAAGGGGACATAATGTACAGATTCGTATTTTGTACATTTTTATATTTCCATTTGTATCTAAAATGCTTCTATAAACAGATCAAGTGCTTCATTAAGAATAAAAAAAAAAACTCCCAGCATTTTTTGATACAAGTTAATAATCTCTTTGGTGTTTGGAAAATGAGATGTTTAAAATAAACTCCAGAGTCACAAACAGCAGACACTCTGATATTACCTAGCAACCCCAGCTGAGCTCCAGCATGTTTGGTCAGCTGGTTTTATTGATGTACAATGGCTGCTGTAAAACACAAGTGTTATGTTGATGACGTCCCATCCAGAAACCATTTTCTGTATGCTTGTTGGTTGTGCAGGAGGCTCCACTTCTGCTTTTCAAACATGTACAGTTGTATAACAGTTTGCGGCCATTTTAAACGACTTAAAGGAACATTTAATTTTCCTTTGGGATAAATAGTGTCTTTGAATTATAATTTTAACGTGTGAATGTAAACATTGAGGATAAAAGGTCGTGCCCAGCAGTAGCTGATTTGGCTTTAAAGTGACATAAAACATCTCAGTTTGGATGGAGGACAATGAGATTAAAATCTCATTATCTAAGAATGATTGTTGTGTCCTAACCTGATTCAGGAAACATAATAAGTCACCTTTAAAACAGCAGAGCTGCAGCTTTAGCTAGATGTACAAGGGTCTGTTCACACACGTCTTTTTTCTGTTCTGTTTGCGTTTCTGTGTGTCCTCCACCGTTCTGCTTTACCCGTCTGTGTGTCTGTGAACCTCAGGCCATCCGTCCTGCTTGGACATGAGCCAGGAGCTGGTGAGCGTGATCCAGACGTACCGCTGGCAGTGCATGGAGTGTAAGACGTGCACCGTGTGCCGCCAGCCGCACCATGAGGACGAGATGATGTTCTGTGACAAGTGTGACCGCGGCTACCACACCTTCTGCGTGGGCATGGACGAAATACCTACAGGTGAGGACAAACGACTTCGTGTGTGTTGATGTTTTGCTTTTCTTCATCAGCTTAATTTGACTATCTTTGATAGTTGTTACATTAAGTTAAAATAAAATAGCTGCGTCAGATTAAATATAAATGTTTTACATAACCAGTACAACTGTTCACTGGTTTGCATCTGCAGCTGCATGTTAGAGCAACTATATCTAGAAAAATTAGAGTTCAAAAAAAGCATTTAGCGTTTTGAGAAAGCGGATATTATTTCTTACATGTGCCTGACATGCAATAGTTTCTGTTCAAATCCAGTGAATTTAGAATGAAGGACCTTTCGATGAGCTGAATTTCTCCTTTTCCAGTTTTACTCCACAGATTTCCAGATAGTTTGAGTTGGACAGAGAATAGTCTGAGTGCAAATGATTTATTTTCATAATTATGAAGAATTGACTCATAAAAAGATGTTTTTATTGTCACTAATAAACCTCAACCCTTGAAATGAGAGTAAGCAGGAAAATGTTTATTGAAAAATATTTAGATTTTCTTTTAGACTTTTGGTCGCTGTGTGAACTGAATGCAGAATTGTTGCCAGTCTTTTAAAAAAACCATTTAATTCAGAAATGGCAGAAGTTCATTATTTTAATCCATAAAGTGTAATAAATTCAGTTTACAATAAAAAACCCATGCTGTTCAAGGTTTCCCTGAGGCAGACATTCATCCAGCGGCCTGTTGTGTTTTTGAGTTAAAAAAACGTTTACATTTGACAACAAATTTGGAAATATCACACTAATCATGTGTTACTGAAAGATTAACACCTGAACACCAACTATAAAATCTTAAAAATGCAAACATTTTAAAAAGACTTAAAAAAGTAATGCTTTGCCTGGTGGGGGCACAACTAAAGCCTGGTGGGCTGCCAGGCTTATAAAGCACTGGGGGAAACCCTGCTGTTGGTCAGATTGCATCTCTTCAAATCACCCTACAGTTTGAGGGCCCAGTTCAAAATATTCATCTTCTGATAAAACTGTTTTTGTTGATTTGTTTGCATATAAATATGATTTTCTCTCCAACATTTATCAGCATATTGAATGTTTCATCATTTCCTCCACTTTCTCTAAGACTTTAGGTTCAGTTAAATTGAACAAAGAGGTTTTATGTTTGTGTTTTTCCAAAAGGTTTAAACATCCTACTGACTCGTCTCAGTTTTTTGATGATCCCTAAGGAATTTTACCGACTACGACATTTTTAATGCCATCATTCTCTTTTACCATTTTGTGCTTGTTTTTGGCTTTGTTTGTGCTCAACAATTCATCCTGTCTTCTCAGGTCTTTGGGTGTGTGAGGTTTGTGACAAAGATTTCACAACACCCAAAAAGAAAGGAGTAAAAACACAGAAGAAGTCTAAATCGGCTCAGAAATGACCAACGTAAAAATGTAGTTAATTTGTCCACAAATCCTCTGTCAACATTTCTGGACAATGTAAATTGTTTTTCTTAAATAAAGATTTGTTTGAACATTGTGTTCTTTAAAACGCTGTATTTAATTAAGAAAGCAAAATAAAAAATTAAATGAGCGCTTAACCTGCTGTTGGTTGGTAACGAAGAGCTTAGTTCATTTTTACAAAACCTTGAATTCATTTCTATGCCTGTAAAACGTAATGGTTCCCAGTGAACTATCCATAAATTTCTGCTGTTATACACTGGTATAATAAAAAAAATCTGGTGCTGAAACTCATTTAAACTCACTCAACGCAGGCTTTTAAAGGACCTACTGATGTCATTCAAATTTTGAAAATTAATTTGAGTGTTTTGCATCTTATTATCTGTGGTTTGTGTTTTTAATGACTCCTTGACTGAGAAATCAGTCTGGGTCAATATTTTTTAAATAAGTGGTGCTATTCGTCCTGTGTGTTTGCGGACACTGGAGTTTTAAGTTTTATTTTAACTATATTTCAGATTTCAGTTTCTCCAACATTCACTGTTCTCACAATCGTAAGATGCAATTGTAACCACTTGTAATTACACTAAAGGTAATTACTCTAACATTTGTTTACATTGAGTTAGTGATTTTGGAATCAGCCTAAATGTAGTGTTTGGATGTTTTTGTTATTATTTTATGTTTGCATTAAATTGTCCTGTAAACTGGTTGTTAAATAGTTATTTGTTGCCTCTAATGTCACAGTGAATGAATTGTTTTTTTTTTAAATAAAAGCCACTCCAAAGGGCTAATTGTTCCATTTTTATGTGTATCATGTTGGACAAACCTTATAATCTCTTTCTGCTATTTCTCCTTCTTTAATACTAATATAGGTTTTTGTTGTAAATTATTCAAATCTCACATTTTTATGTCTTTTTCCTTTACAAGATGGCTGATGAGGTTCTTTGTGTGTTTGGATTGGAAGGGAATTTAACGTAACAAAATGAGAGCTACGTTAGCAGTCAAAATATTACTCTGGTAAAAGGTAACTATTTATGTTTAGAAAATAAACATTGATGTTCCATAATAAAATAAAAGTGGCCAATAATTGCAAAAATAATTACACATAGAGAAGTTGGGATTTAAATACTTAAACCTATTTTATTTTTTGCTTACCATAATCTTGTTTTGAATTTATAAGAAGTTAATCTGAAGTATACTCTTATATACTACATATTTGTTTGAACTGATCTGCACAATGTTTCAGTTTGATCACCAGGTAAGTTACACAATAACAGAAAAAATATAAACTTTTCTACATTGTTTATGTTGCCATGTGTTGTCACTTTGTCTTCTGTAATGCTCACACAAAAGCATGTGGCCAAAATTTTTTATTTTTATAATCTAGTGTTCACTTGGTCTTTTAATTTTTCATAATCCACAGATGTTTGGCTAAAATTGAGAATATTTGAAAATCCTTCCCACTGTCATGATGTTGAGTTTTTTGAGACGGAGTCATTTTTAAAAAATCAACGTTAAGCTATAATGTTTATGTTGGCGATTTGCACAAAATCTAAGATGCAACTAATTGCAAAATAAATTAAAGTTTTTGAAATTCACAAATATCTCTGTCCTGATTTTGCTCATGAATAAAGTGAGTAGTGTTAATGTTACACTGTTATTTTCATTGAATAACAAGAACAGAAGAGTCCCTAAAAAACAATGGAGATTACCCCCCAAAAATCAAATGCTATCATCATTTTACATCAAATGGTAGAAAGGGCGTGCCCACTCTGCTATATAATATGTATATTCATACTATGGAAGAACTAGCTCTGATGGTTTGTATATATTTCTCACAAAAAATTTTTTGGAACTTATAACATGTTCATTATTGAGCTGCGCTACACCAGAAAACCTTCTGACAACCAGATCTGGTAGCGCAAATTAAGAAACTGTAAAAAACAAAAAGTCTGTAATCCAGTAGTAGCTGAATTGCATGTTGTACCTCGATCATCCTGTAGGGGCGCCGGTCAGCTGTGAGTCTCACCAGACGGGCGGTTGGTGAGTGCAGAGAAAGAGACTGCCATACTGCAGTGATACAGCGAGTTTAGCCGAGGGAAGCTGAGTTTTCCCCCTTGCTTTGTTTCCGAGATGCTTTCAGCTCAAGGTTTTGGAGGTCCTGGAAAGATGAAGGAGTATCATTATGCCGGCGCCGTAGAGAACAGATTTTCACCTTACGCTTTCAACGGAGGGTCAGTGGAGATGTTCTGTTAATGTCAGATTAGCCTTGAAGCTAGCTTATGCTATCCGGTTAATTTTAGCAAACCAGTTCAGGAGTTAACAAATCAGGTTTTAGTATAAACTTTACATTTGTGATGTCACGATGTAGTAATGTATTTATTTGATTCATGATGTAAAGTCATAAAAAGGAAGAACGGAGTAAACGCCACACTTTCAGTTTCGGATCTGTTCTGTTAGCATCCTTTAGCTAGGCTACAGTAGTTTGTGTTCACTCTTGATGCTTTAGGGACATTGGAGCTAACCGGTTTCTTCTCTTCTTCTCAGAACCGTACTAGCTGTTGCTGGAGAAGATTTTGCCATCGTAGCGTCAGACACCAGGCTAAGCGAAGGCTACTCCATCCACAGCCGCGACTCCCCGAAATGCTACAAGCTGTAAGTGACTCCTCTGACCATGGATGCTATGAAGACTGACCGCAATAAAAAGCTTCACCTCTCGGCTGATATGTTGTCTTTATGTGCTGAGACTCATTAGAAGATGGCTTTTAATATTCCCAGCAAGAATAAAGATGGACTTAAATCCAACCAAATGACTTAAAAATTCAACATTTTGCTGTATTTATTGAAATAAAAGTACAAGTTATAACGACAAGCTTTTAAAGCCCATCACATTAGCTTTTTGGTGCTAAATGTATATTTAATTTTTTATATTAAAGATGTTAATGTTATGTCCTCACACGCTTACAGGACAGACACAACTGTCATTGGCTGCAGTGGTTTCCATGGCGACTGTCTGACGCTGACAAAAATCATTGACGCCAGGCTAAAGGTGAGCTGTTTTCGGTTTCACTGTGGTTTTGAATCACCCTGCTCTATAAACAGTTTGTTCTGCGGGAACTTGTCAACGTTGCATTTACTTGAATTGGCCAAATTCACAAAATGCTGTATGATACGGAGAAGAACACAAAATTCAGGCACCTGAATTTTGTTTTAGGCACCAAAGTTATACACATAAAATTAACTGGAAACATTGGACATTTTTTCTTTAAAACATTTTCAGTGTAAGTCGTTAGTTTTCCCTTTGCGACTTTGTGCAAGTGTAAATTACAATCAATTTTGGATAAAAACCCCCGAATATAAATCATAATACCAAAGTGATTTAAATATTATATTCACTTATAAAATAATATTTCTCTTCTCAGATGTACAAACACTCAAACAACAAAACTATGACCAGTGGAGCCATCGCAGCCATGTTGTCCACCATCTTGTACAGCCGGAGGTTCTTCCCGTACTACGTCTACAACATCATTGGGGGTCTGGATGAAGAAGGTTTGTATGCTCTTATGCTCAAGAGTTCAAACCGTTCAGCTAGATGTACATGTTACAGTAAACACAGCTGGCTTCATTGTTGTATTTTATATACTTCAGAGCAAAAATTGTATGAAATGGGTCAAACTTCACATCTTATTGCCAATAAACAAAGAAAGCTCTGGTTGAGATGATTCATCAAAGTAATAGTTAAGAATTTTTTATTAAAAGGACTTTCAACTAAGATAGACTCAATAAAAGCCCATTTGCTGATAAACCACATACACATTTGCTGATGGCAGTAATTAAGCTGAAGCTGTATAAAAAAAGTATATATAAAATTGTTAGTGTTTTTCTTTAAGCTCCAGATACAAAATGATGAACTGTACACTAAGGGAATGCTGCATAATTTCATTTTAGGCAACAAAATGTTTATCTTCTTATTGAAGCCTTCATTAATTTGCTTATTTTGATCTATTTGTAATGTATAAAAAGTGATTCTCTGAAATTTTTTCTGTCCAATCAATCATAATCAATCGATTACTGAAACAATAGCAGCCCTGTTATTATTTTGTAGTTATTAAAGTTTTTCCTTCATAATTTGTGGAATTTGGTCAGAAATTATTATTTTTAAAACAGTTATCCTTCATCAAATAGCCTAATTAAATATGGGAATAATTTGTAAACTCTTTCAAAAACAACACAGACTTGTTCTCAGGTGGATCAATATCAGTAGAAATATTTTGTGCTCCATTCTGTCTCCAGCAAAAGTGACGGGTATTTATTATTACATAACATTATTTTGTTTTATTAATGCATAAAGGTTGTCTTTATTTTATTTTTTTCTGTGTACAACCCGAAATATGTGCAACGCAGGCAAAGGAGCGGTGTACAGCTTCGACCCGGTCGGCTCCTACCAGAGAGACACCTACAAGGCCGGAGGGTCCGCCAGCGCCATGCTGCAGCCGTTGCTGGACAACCAGGTCAATAAAAACACACACAGACCGTTTTATTCATCCTCAATATGAACACAGTCTGACTCTTTCCAAAATGCTGCATCACAGATTGGGTTCAAGAACATGGAGGGTGTGCAGCACCTCCCTTTGACTCAGGAGAAAGCCGTGCAGCTGGTCAAAGACGTCTTCATCTCAGCCGCAGAGAGAGACGTCTACACCGGAGACGCCCTTCGGGTCTGCGTCGTCACAAAGGACGGCATCAAAGAGCAGACGATACCGCTGAGGAAGGACTAGAGGACACAGGGTGTCCGTCTGCCTTCAGTTTCCTCTCTCTCTCTTCAACTTTTTACATAAATTGATCCACAGGTTGACAAAGTTGCCATGTAGGTTTGGCTCCAAACTGGAGGGAGGATTTCTGTCAATTCTTTGGTCCCAAATATTCTGCTTATTTAGTCGCCTGCCTTCTTTTGGATCAGCATTCCTGTTTTCCCCACCTGGCCGAGACTCTTCCTCTGGATGATTTCTTATGTTTTGGGAGGAAGCATGTTCAGCTGTTCTTTTTATATTCTTAATAAATAGAAACAGTTCAGGAACTCTCCTTGTCTGCTGCTTGTTTTTGCACTCAGGATTCACTTCTGAATCTCTAAGAAATGACCAGAAACAGACGAGATGGAAATAAGTATCAGTTATTAATATCGACCCGGTTTTATTTTTATAACAGATGCTGCTTCGTTAAAATATGACTAATATCAACTGATACCATAAGATTATATAGCATGTAATTATATAGTTTTAACTTTCTATAATTTTCTTTATAAAATCAATAACGTTATGGACAAACCTGACTTACTATTGAGGTAAAATGTTCTATCAGCAGAGCTTTGGTTTCTAAGTAATGCAAATGGATTTGAAAAGAAAAAGAAGGTCAAATGAAGGCATCAAATGTCTGAATGTCACTGAAATTATTACCTTTTTTATGATGAGACTATTGAGAATACAGAGTATCTTCAGTCAGAAGCTTCTTCAGATTTGCTGTAATACAGACCGCTACAGGCGACCTTTCCTCATCTATTACTCTTTAAAGAATCTGAATTTATGAGCTGCAACATAATTTAATTTCCACTTGGGATCAATAAGTTATTTTTTAACTTGAATAGTGATGTATAACCCCTCTGATGGTGTCATGAATCTAACTATTAAATGTCCAAGCGCCTTGAAATAATCGTATTAAAAATATTTCAGGTTTATTTCACCTGAGAGATTTGTGAATTATATTTTAATTTCTGATATGCCGATTCTACATTTATGATGAAACAAAATATTTGTTTTCTGCTGCATCTGATAAGAGAATCAGTTTGTGCTCAGGTGAAGAAAACAGGCCACTCACTTCCCTCATGTAACAAACACTGGAGATTTGAAAAGAGCTCTGCTTATTTTATTATATAAAGTGTCACAAATGTACATTTATGACTCAACATGGTGTGTTATTAATGTTACATTAAGCATTATTTAACTGTAGAAACCAGAAGGAACAAACAAACCAGCCAGTTACTCTTTCCCTCTTTTTATTAACCCAAGAAAATCAGTTAAATGCTTAACAATTATTTCAACAATCAGAAAACAATAACTCTCACACAAACAGACGCGGTTAGGCGTAGTACTGCAGGTTGGCCTTCTTCTTGGCCTGCACCTCCAGGATCCCCTCCATGTAATCCTCGTGGTTGAGCTCGGTGGCGCCGCGGCGCAGCGCGATCATGCCGGCCTCCACGCACACGGCCTTGCACTGCGCGCCGTTGAAGTCGTCGGTGCAGCGGGCCAGCTCCTCGTAGTTCACGTCCGGACTCACGTTCATCTTGCGCGAGTGGATCTGCATGATGCGCGCTCGGGCCTCTTCGTTTGGCATCGGGAACTCGATCTTCCTGTCCAGACGACCCGAACGCAGCAGAGCCGGGTCCAAGATGTCGACTCTGTTGGTGGCAGCAATCACCTAAAAAAAACACATGGGGGTAAAATCTGGGTGCATTGTCTTTGTAATCATCAGATTAAAATACATAGTGACCAGTTTTAGGTTACTGGACAATAAAAAGTTTTAAGCTGACTTATTTGATCTGCAGAGGTTTTAAAATCAATTTAAATACCTTATTTACTCTTTTAATATCAGGTGAAGATGCCAGATGATTTTTATCAAATAAAGATCAAAACAATCAAAAATCTGACAAATGTATCACTTTAATTGAGAATTGAACTAATATTTTTAAATGACAATTCATGGGGAATAACTATTTAAAAGCAGGATGGTTTCTGTTTGTCAACAAAATCAAACTTCATGTGAATTAATCTTTTTCAAGTCAATTATCTGATTTACACCAAAAGTTAAAAGGGTAATTTGTTCAACATTTTATTGGCAATATTTATATTATTCCATAATTTTCTTTTCTAAAATGCCTCAACTGTGTCGGAGCCAATTAGTGAAGAATTTGACATTCGAAAAAGGCTTAAAAAGAGAAAAAAATGTTAAGTTTGTAATTTAATTTGAATATACAAACATGTTAAAAGCAGAGGGTACAGAAATGTGATTTTTTTTTCAATGTATATTCTGGTATTGTCAGCTTCTTAATTTAAATTTTATTGTACTTTCTTTTTTCTTTCTCGCAGCTTATTTATAAGCCTGTCATGATAACATATGCATCTGGTCATTAAGCTATCTTAGAAATTATTACAATAAACGATAATATTGTTGTTTTGAGACCATCTTCAAATAATATAGTGGTAAAGGCATAATGATGCAAGAACACGTTCTCAAAGATCAATAAACTTTAAATTCAAATCAACATTTAACACTGAAACTGGAAGTCATTTTACATATCCTAAATAAATAAATAAATCAAATGAATTATGTAAACAAAAACAAAAAGTGATAGTTGAGACCAGAAAGAAAACTTTTATCATCCAGTTTTTTGTGGCAAAAGAGACAAAAGAGAAAAATGATGAATCATACAAATGATCTAAAAATATGAATTATTGAGCTTATTTTAATTATTATTTATTATGACAGACCAACATATACACAGGACGTCATTTTTTTCTTAGGGCTGCACCTGCTGCACTTATCTGGCTGACTCTTGATCTTTAAAAAGCCTAACCTGCTGATTTTTGTCTGAAATGCCTTTAAATATAGCAAATAAACCAACAAGTTGACAGTGGAGTGACTGTCGTTGCCTGCCAGGTGAACAGGTCTGTCCGTCTCTCATAGTGGAACAAAAGAGGACAGAGGTTGATGTTCAGACTTTTGCTGATAAGATCTGATTTCAGGTATTGGCCGATCACCGATCTCCTAATAAAATCGGGCCGATTTATGGGCGTTGTCCTGTGGACTGTGTTGTGTGGGTTTCAGCTCTTTTACCTTGACCTGCATGTTGGGCTGGAACCCGTCCAGTTGGTTGAGCAGCTCCAGCATGGTCCTCTGGACCTCCCTGTCTCCAGCCTTCTCGCTGTCGAACCTCTTCGTCCCGATGGCGTCCAACTCGTCGATGAAGATGATGGAGGGGGCTTTCTCCTTGGCCAAGGCGAAGGCATCCCTCACCAGCTTGGCTCCGTCTCCAATAAACATCTGGACCAGCTGCGGACCTGCCAGCTTCAGGAAGGTGGCCTTGGTCTGAGCGGCGCAGGCTCTGGCCAGGAGGGTCTTCCCGGTACCAGGTGGGCCATACATCAGGACCCCTTTAGGCGGCTGGATGCCCAGGTTCTCAAACTTCTCCTTGTGGTTCATGGGCAGGACTATGGCCTCCACCAGCTCCTGGATCTGCTTATCCAGCCCTCCTATGTCGCTGTACTGCTCCGTGGGGCGCTCATCCACCTCCATGGCTTTCACCCGGGAGTCGTACTCGGTGGGCAGGGTCTCCAGGATCAGGTAGGAGTCTTTATTGACCCCAACCAGATCGCCGGGCTTCAGCTTCTCGGCGTCCACCAGCCCGATCACCGGCAGGAAGTAGGTCTGCCGAGTGGAGGTTTTAATGACGGCGCACTTTCCTTTTCTCTGGGAGTCCAGATCCACGTTGGCCCCGTCCTCCTCCTGGTCGTTGGGGTCCACGTCCAGCAGCTCGATCACGTTGGAGACCAGATACGGCAGCGTTTTGTTCACCTTTATCTTCTCCGTGTTTTCCTTGATCTTGTCCTTCATGGCCTGAAGTTCGTGGGTCACACGCAGCACTTCGCTCTTCATGATCTTTATCTCGCTGTCCAGAAGTCGGGTCCGCTGGACGATCTCCTCGGTGGACATTTTCAACACTTCTTCCCCGATTCCGTCCTCCACTTCATCCCAAACTGATTTGTCACTCAGCGACGCCATCTTTGTCGTGTCTGCGCTCAACTGTGACTCACCGGAAGAGAAAGCTTTTTCTTCCGGTTCGCGCCGACGAGCAGCCTGGGGGATGACACGGAGCTAAAGCTAACTTCATTTCGGCTACAGACTGCGGTCTAAGGCAAAGAGCGACCGGTGTGTAAGTCGACCTAACAATGTGGTCATTTTAAACTACATTAAATAACAGAACCTGCGTTTTCACTGTGACTTAAAGCGGTTAGTTATTGCGGCTTCGCGTTCGCTGATGTTAGCTCTGCGGTTAGCATTAGCTAGCCGGAGTGTTTCACAGGGTTAACGCTTTAAACTCTCCCTGCTGGGGAGCCGTTAGCATCGACACGCCATATTATTATCTTAATTATGGCGGCAAACGTTTAGAAAAGTGTTGCAAAAACATTCAAGACTGTAAATACGACCAATAAGAAACGTTCGCCTTGGCGCCACCGCTATATAAATGTTTCGTGTTGCTGGTGGAAAGAACAATCGTGTCTGTTTGCATTTTCAGGTGAGGGATAAGGAAGTGAAGAGCAAGGCGCTGGGATTGAGTGTCTCGGTGGTTTTTGTTGCATTGATATCCTGCTGCTTGGAGACATCTGCTGCGTGAAGAGCTTCAGATCAGCTTTACTGGCTGCTCCCGGGTGGCAGTGTGACAGAAATGGACCAGAACAACAGCATCCCGCCCTTCCAGGGGCTGGCATCCCCTCAGGTAGAGCTCACATTGGTCTCAGTAATTTAGTAAAATACTGATTACAGTCATATGTCATTTTGATGACTGTTGATTGTAGAAAAATGAAATAAATTCAGTTTCTCTGACTATTAGAATAAGACCAGTGAAGATTCTAACTTGCCCCTTTTTTTTAACATAGATTTTATTCATTTAGTTTTTTCTGTTATCTTTTGTTTAATTATTTTGTATATTTTATATATCTTCCAGTTCTAGTTTTAAATGTTAATTGAAATTTAAAGTTTAGCAATCTTTGGGAATGTGCTCCTATGTAATTTTGACACTATATTACCTGAAAATGGCCTCAAAACAACAATATTATTGTTTTTTGGAATAACTTGCCCAGCAAAATTTGATATCATGACAAGCCTGCGTGACATATGGATAAATTTTCCTTTTTCTTGACATTTCGGGTATTTATTTGGTTGCTTTTAAATAGATTTTTAGGTTTTAAATTCAGTTTGTAAACTCCTTGTTTGAGATGGTGCTAAAAACAAAATTTAACTTGAAACGTACAAAGTATCAGCATGTGTTTTTTGTCTAATTGCTTTTTGCATCTACAGTTTTATACTCAATTGCAGAAATGTATATTTGGATGACATCTTCCCCAGAATTGATTTGTGTAACATTCAGACACTAATGTCTGTGTGATGACGTGTGTTCCTCGTTCAGGGAGCCATGACCCCCGGCATGCCGATGTTCAGTCCTATGATGCCTTATGGTTCGGGCCTGACGCCGCAGCCTGTGCAGAATACAAACAGTCTGTCCATCCTGGAGGAGCAGCAGAGGCAGCAGCAGCAGCAACAGCAGCAGCAGCCCAGTGCAGGTAACTGTGATCACTCAGATCAAATTAATCAGTCCAGGGCTCTGAAGTCCTTGAATATGCTTTGAAATCATTGAGGGGAAAATGTTTGATTTCTGCAAAAAAGTCCCTGAAAGTGCTTAATATTTAAACTGCACAGTTTGGTAATAAGGTGCAATCTAACACCTAAGTAAAAGATTAAATTTATTTACAGTTAAAAGCAGGTGTTTTTTTATATATGTAATAAAAACTCTGATACATTTATAGCAAAATTATTTCTATTTATCAAATGCCAGAAAACGTAGAACATTTTTAAAGATTTTTTTTATAACTTTCTCAGTTTTTTGTGTTTAATTTGAGCAGTTTGGTTATAAACCTTAACATGATTCATTCAGATTATTCATTGTTTTGAATATTTGCTGATGGCTCAATAACTTATTGATCCGTGTGATTAAAATAGAGGTTGGCTTGAATCTTTTACAATATTATTTAAATTGTGAGACTTTTTGTTAAACTAGTATTTTGTTCATGTAAGGGAAACATTTAAGAACATAAATTGTTAGATTTTGTTCATCTTGTGATAATGCAAATTATCACACATTATTATTGAAACTTTCTCTTTTTTAGCCTTTATCTCCAGTTTGGTGCTGGAAAAGTTTGAAAACTTACCTTCCAAATGCCTGGAAACTTTATAAACCCTGCAGTTTGGTTTGTTATTAAAACCTTAAATCCCTGAAACTTCAGGCCTTCCAGGAACGTCGGGGCAGACTCCTCAGCTGTATCATTCCCAGACGGCGGCGGGTTCAACCACCACGGCGCTGCCAGGAGGCACCGGGCTCTACAGCACTTCGATCGGCCCCATGACCCCGCTGACCCCGGCTACTCCTGCCTCGGAGAGCTCAGGCATCGTGCCGACGCTGCAGTACGGTTCATACTCATCTGATTTACGTGATCAGATCTTGTCTTCCTGCAAAATGCTACTTTGCTTTCATTCATCTCTGTTGGTGTGAACCGTTGTCTCTCCCAGCTCAGTTCGTGTTTGTTTCTGTTTTCATTTTCTGAGTTCATTAATTCAGCTTTTTTTCCTGTTTGTGATTAGAAACATCGTATCTACTGTAAATTTGGGCTGTAAACTGGATCTGAAGACGATTGCCCTGAGAGCCAGGAATGCAGAGTACAACCCCAAAGTAAACAAACCCAAAGTTTACACATTCAATACGACTTTCTTCATTATCAGCATGTTGAACATCTTCACTGAATCTATTTAACCCTTTCCACAAGAATGACTAAATGATTTGAAACCCTTAAATGACACTGTTATTCTTGTAAACAAGCCAAATTGTTAATTTTCCAGCGTTTTGCTGCCGTCATCATGAGAATAAGGGAGCCCAGGACTACAGCGCTTATCTTCAGCTCTGGGAAGATGGTCTGCACCGGAGCTAAAAGGTCAGAATCCAACAAACGGCATTTATTTTCCAACACTTTAGTGTTTCATCTAAAACGGTCCGCTCACATTTCTCTTCTATTTAAATGTGTTTGTGTTGCTTTCTGTGTCCCTCTCTCCAGTGAGGAGGAGTCGCGGTTAGCAGCCAGGAAGTACGCTCGCGTTGTGCAGAAACTGGGTTTTCCTGCCAAGTTTCTGGACTTTAAGATTCAGAACATGGTGGGCAGCTGCGACGTAAAGTTTCCCATCCGGCTGGAGGGATTGGTGCTCACACACCAGCAGTTCAGCAGGTTGGCTGCAGTTCGTTTGATTCAGCAACCATTTTTAAAGTTTCCACCCGTTTTAAATGAACTAAAAGCATCTTCTGCTTTGCAGCTATGAGCCGGAGTTGTTTCCAGGGTTGATTTACAGGATGATCAAACCCCGAATTGTCCTGCTAATCTTTGTTTCTGGGAAGGTCGTTCTCACAGGTAAGGGCTCTGAAACATAGTTCATACTTGCATCATTGTCTCTGGTCCTGCTTTTTTAGCACTGTATATTTAAATTCAGACAAATGTTGATACTTCCCAGCCACAACAAACACTCAGGGTATAAAATACAATTCACCTAAAAAATGAAACATGGGAGAAAGTATCAATGCTTTATAAAATCCAACACCAAGAACAGACATGTTATCCTGAAAGGCAATAAAAGTAGAATAGAGGCAACAACAGGCTGAATAATTGTACGGTATGCTAACGTTACATGACAAACAACGAACTGAGAACGTGTCTGGTATGTTAACATATTAAGAGTTATTCAGATAACTATAGCATAAATAAAATGCTAGATTACCAAAGGACAGTGCTTAAAAATCATAATGAATAAGAAGACGGGCAGTAAAAAGATACTGGTGGAAAGTCTCTTTCAGGGTGAGTTGCGGAGAGCAGCGCTGCGCCCCACACCAACTAACCGCAACTTAACACCTAAAATAAAATTATTCATGTTGGCTGAAAGAAAAGGTTTGATTTTGCCAATGCGACTTCTTTTAAATTGGTTTAGTGGTCCTCAGCTTGAGTAAAGCTGATCTAGTCCTATTTTTGTTTTATGAGTCATGTGCCTCAAACATGGAGGAATTAATTACTAATTTGTGTTTTGTTTTATTGTTTTAAAGGAGCCAAGGTGAGAGCAGAAATCTACGAAGCGTTTGAAAACATTTACCCCATCCTGAAAGGTTTTCGTAAAACTACGTAGAACCTGGAGGGTTTTTTTCCCAACCTCCCCAACCTGGTTTCTTTTTATTTTTTAAGCTGCATCAAAGTGACTCATTGATGTTGAACTCTTTACATGGACTAAACGGGATGCTGAACACTAACCGCATCATCTGATTTCTTTTGTTTTGTTTTTCACCCTCCAAGGAATTTTTAAAAAACAATTTTAAGGTCCATCTTCAAACGTCTTGGTTAAATTCATTTCCATGTTTTCTGTAGTTTCAGGTTTCCAGTGCATCCTCACATCCCTGATTTGTATATAGAATTGTAAGAAAATGTAAGATATTGCTGATGAATGGAGAAGCACTCAGAAGGGGACAGTTCCTGGTTTTATTTTAAAATGTTTTAACTATTTTCACATGCTGCGATTTTAGCATTTCCTTTGCTCACGTCTGAAGTTTTGATACTTTGTGTTGAAATCAGTCTCCATCTTTGAATCCTGATTTATGTTTTTATTTTTGGTCCAACCAAATGCTGAAGTCGGTTTCTGTGTTTGCAGTTGCAGTTAAAGTGATTCAAACCAATTTGTTAGTTGGTTCTGCAGCTACTGGTCCTCTTCAGGTCAAACAGAGGGAGCCTTGTATTTACATAGAGATGTTTTAATGGTTAAACTGGAGCTAAACATATTTTTTTATATTCTAAATATAGAGAAGTGAGTGGCATCTCAAGGTAGATGCAGATAAGAACAACTTGGGACTCAAGATTTAAATGTGAAGGAAAAATTCTGCCTCGCATAAATATGGTGGCAAAATGTTACAGATTTAGTAGATAAATGTCTATTTTTGCCCATGTGAAAGTTTGAGGATTTCCAAAATGTTGAAGACATTTAAGTGAAGTTTTGGGTTGTTTTCCTGCTTCATGTCTGTTTTAAACACAGTTTAACTCTGCAGCCATCTAAACGTTTTCCTGTCAACAAGCTCAATGTTTGCTTCATAGTTTGATTCAGATTTGTGCATCGACTCGTTTTGCAGAATAGATCAGGAAATGTTTTCAAATTGTCTGAAGTTGTCAATGTTCTGCAACAATAAATCTGTACATACTGCCTCCAGTTAAAACTGTCTTCTTTTGCAGTAACACTATTTTTATTAAGTCACATTCTTATTAAATTTATTTAAGTGAATGAAACGATTGTTCGTTTAATTATGAGAAACATGTTAAAGTTTAACCACATCTGAGCCTGATTAGCATGAAGTAGGCTAAAAATATTTCAAAAAGCAAAACATGTTCTGATCTAAATAAATTCAAAATGGGAGAGAAAAGTTTTATTTTGGACATTCAAATAGTTAGAAAATTGTTACAAATCGGTCAGAGCCATCATCCAAAAATGAATGAGGCAGAAAATTCTGAAGAACATCTGACCCGAATGGATCAAAACATTTGGTCTTTTGAGTGGTCTAATTAAAGTCCAGGGTTAAATATATTTGAAATGTAATACCCTGAGCGAACAAATATGCCAAATAAGGTTAGGTGACATGGCTTAAAAAATATCTACAATTTTACAGCAAGACATATTTCTAATTTCAGTCTCTACTGCTTACTGTTTCCTTTAAAAATATAAAACATCTTCAAAAAACCCTCTTACTTCAATCATTCTTTGAGTTGAGCTGAATTTAATTTTCAAATAAATAGCTGTGAAGCACACTTGTCTAACAAAACGGCCGTTGTTCTGAAAAATTTAAACCCAAAGAGTACATTAAAAAAATATTACAAAAGTCAAACAGAAAATTAATTAGGATAAAATCGATTCATCAGCCAGCTCTGATAAATCGAAGTAAAGTTTTCAATAAAACTGTATAATTATTAAATACCAGCTTATTTTATTTTTAAACTGAAATAAAAAACAATCTCAAAGGACTTGAAAGTGTCGATTTGAGTGCTTTATCTTCTGTTTTCTGCGACCACAGCCAGCAGGTCGGCGCTACGTGTCTCTTTGCTGACTCAGTTCAAAGTCCTGCTTCCAGACGAACTCCGGGCGGTACTGGTCTCCCTGGTCACAGCTGGCGGAGCAGCTGTAGACCGTAACGGTTCCCCAGTCGACGCTGGCTCCGGTCGAGTCCACGCAGAGGCTGCTTAACAGCTGAGGCATCACCTGGGCAAACAAACACACCGGGAAACGAGCCGGCTGGCTTTGCTGCACGACTGGACTCTGTTGACGTTTTAAACGTCACCCAATCGGTGACGTTTGGAAACGCGTACGTTGGTGGTGCGTTTAAAGACTGCTCGGAAAATTACCTCACCGCAGCTTTAGCAGCTGTGCCGAGGACGAAACGAGAACCAAAGGTATTATATCTATAATTTCTATATGACTCTGAGTTTTATAAAAGCGTTATTTAGTTCCAATTAATTGTAGTTTTCCACCATTTATTACCTATTTTATTTATCAGTTATTTTCGTCCCCTATAGTCTACACTACTGTGGAAAGGATTAGCTCGATAATTTGTGATTAATTGATTATTGTAAACTAATTCGGCGATCTATTAATGTTTACTTGAGTGTAGAGACTCACAAAACTCAGAGCAGTAATTAGGCCAAAATTGTACATAATAGATAGCTTTTTTTAGATAAAAAAATAAAAATTTGTCTGTCAAACATGTTCTATTCAAAAATTGTCAAGTGGTGTAGTTTAGCTGTCAAAAAAATCACTATTTAATCTCTATTTGTTATCGAATTATTATTAATAATTAATTCAAAAACTAGTCAACAGATCAGCAATGTGACCAAAACAGAAAGAGGTGAGATTTTCATGTCAGCATTTTTTTTGCTGCAGATACATTCTTTGCAATAATCAAGCATTCACTAAAGAAATGCTGTTATTGCACAAATGTTTGTTTTCTTATTTAAAAGGGATTTGTTTGTTGAATTGCATCTTTGATTTATTTCTAAAACTGTATGAAAAAGGCAAAATGAAAAATCTGCGGAATGTGCTACTTTTTTTAAAAAATTCAATTAATCGTCAAAAATAGTTAATAGATCAACTGATAACTAAATGAATCGGTATCTGCTGTCCTAAACTACTTAGAAAATGCATGTAGGGATCTCAGGAGGGGTTTCATCACCAGGACCCACCTGAAACTCAAAGGTCCTGTTGGCGCCGCAGCTGCATGCTGGGATCTGCTCCACTGCAGGGACGTGACTGGATGAGACCCAGAGGGGTCGGCCTCCTCGACTGTAACGAATCACCTGCATGTGAGAGACCGTCAGCGTCAGGCGAACACAGAGAGAAACAGAGGAAAAGTGTCTGCTGGCTGATTGAGCTCAACCTGGTGCGGCTCGGAGGCGATCTTCTTCTTGAACCGCTGGAACACTTTGTCGTCTTCAGTCTCGTGCAACGCCATCTCCTCCAGATCTGCTTCTGCCAGAGCTAACAGGACGGCAGCAGAAAAATTATTCACATCTGTGGTGTCATATTTGAAATGATCTGCTTTTTGTTGCTTCAGCCAGACCTGCAACAAACTATTATTTTAGTTATCGACTGCAGATTTTAAATACAATATACAATACAACATTAGAAATGCATTGAAAAGATGCAAATAAACAATACAATTCTGTTATTGCCAAAAATGTTATAACCTTTAATGTACTCTTGCTCATTTGTTAATTAATTTTTTTGCATTACCAATCAATAATTGGATAACAAAAGGTGATTAATAGGACATAATCAGGTGAAGCAAAACAGTGGAGGAGATCTTATTTTCAGATTAAGATTTTTTTTTTACGTTTGAATGCAACATTTATATATTTTTGGCTGAATTAGTGCTTTACTTGCATCGTTCTTTTGAATAAGAAAATACTTCTTTTTTTTATGAAGTGCAATAACATTTAGTGAATGTCCACTCTTTTGTAGCAAAGGATGAATTTACAGATTAAATACTTATAAGACCAGCATGTGAAAAGCTCTTCATGCCTGACTTGACATGAATAAAGTCTGATGATTTTTTTTAAAATCACCAATTAATGATTGGAGAGCAAAAGGTGTTTAATAAGAGATTTTTGTGGGGCTGGTCTGATTATTTCGGTAATATTTTCACAAATAATTTCAATTAGGTGACGTTAAAACTGTCCTGTGAGAAGTTCTGGGTTGAACATACAGCTGTGGAAAATATTCCACTTCAAATGATCAGTTTCTCCGATGTTACTCTTTATCTGTTTGTTTGAGTAAAATGAACATTGTTCTTTTATTCTATGAACTGCTGACAACATGTCTCCAAAATTCCAACCAAATATTTAGTTTTTATTTGCAGAAAATGAGAAATGGATAAAATAACAAAACAGATGCAGAACATTCAAATCTCAGATAATGAAAAAAAAAAGTTCATGTTCATTTAGAAACAACAACACTAATGTTTTAACTCAGGAAGAGATCAGAAATCTATATTTGGTGGAATAACCAGGAGGTTTTCAATGGGTTTTATACAGTGGACTCTTATTTTTTTTACAAAGTAAAACAGTATTTATAGAAAAATAAGATTTTTTTTTATTTAAAATGCATAATGGATTTTTTTTTTCTACAGCTTTGTCTTAATTACTGCTCTAAATATGATGTTCTTCAGCAAACAGCCTTTTTTTTGCATACTCCAGTTAGTGATTCAGAAATTACTAAATTAGTTGATTATTTCAATAATTGATTAATCACTATTAACCCGGTTAATTGTTTCAAACATGGCTGAAAACTTACTGTCAGACAAGGAAGGACCTTCAGTACTTTTCTGTTCTTCTTCCCCTCCACTCTGTGCGTCGCCTCCTTCCTCCTCTCCCTCTTCAGGCTCAGTGACGAGCTCAGACTCGGGGAACAGGAAGGGAGAGACAGAAGCCGACGGCAGCGCTACAATCAGAGAGACACAGCAGCAGAGAGCGGGTCAACCCTCCGGGCCGTGGGTCGGTTCTGGCCTGCTGGGTGGACCTGTACCTGCGCTCAGGCACTCCTTCTTGTGGGAATGTTTCCAGTGGACAGTCTGGTGGTGTTTACCGCAGTAGGTCACGGTGTGGCAGCGGGAGCAGGCCTTGTTTCCAGGGCAACCACACACCCAGCACAGCTTGACTCCTGAGACGGATAAAACGTTGTTGTCCTCTTCAGAGACGGTCTGTGGTTCATCATCTGGACACAACGGAGACAAATATTCCAGATTATGAAAATTAATTTGGGTGGGATTATTTTGTTATCTAAAGTATTGAAAAAATTTAAGTACTTTTGACCCTCATTCAAAGGCGATCTTTTACGATTCCTTGAACCGTAAAATTTGCTGTAATACAAAACTTCAGTAACTGAAGAATTCGAATTAATGGGCTACAGCAACATGCAATTTCCCTTTGGGATTAATAAAGTATTCCTTGAATTTAATTTGAATAAGCGATGTAAGAATCCCTTTCATGAGACTTTTAGAAAACAAAGTGTCTTTAGTCAGAAGCTCCTTCAAACTGTTATTTTTTTGCAAAAATACAACATTTAAGCAAATTTGGGTCGGGTCGAACAAAAACGAGTCGCTAGCAACAATGAACCAGCGGTCTGTATTATGAGTGTATTATAAGCCTGACTTCCTGCCAGGGTGTGTATGTGTCCAGATGAGGATGAGGATGTCCAGAAACTGGCCACGGTGAGTGGGGACTGGTGGGCATAGTTGCTGAGTCATAGAACCACTCAGCATCTAAAGGGATATAAAACGGCTAATTTTCACTCTACAACACGCAAAAAGGTCCTAATTTTTCAATGTAGTTTCCTAACTAGACCATAAAAACTCACAAGAATGTTTCAAACAAACCTGGAGGAGGGTCGTAGGAGTAGAAGTCATTCTTCCTGGGGAGCTGACTTCTGAAAACTGATGTGAAGGAGAAACCATTAAAAAAAAAAAAAAGCTTAGAATGGCACTGAATAAACCAACAGTGAATGAAGACACATTCAGACTTGTTGAAAGCGGATAAAGTGAGAAGTGGTCAAATAGAAACGTTGTAATAACAGCACCTTTCAGGCAGCGGCTGTCGTTGTGGGAGTAACACTCAGGAGTTCTGCAGCAGAACAGGAAAAGCGTCCTGTGGAAACTTCTGTCCTGACTCGAAATGGGTGCGTAAACCTGCAGAAACGACCACAAGGTACAATTCAACACTGAGGAGAAAATTACATGTTTGTCCCAGAAAAGCATGAAGTCCTCTAAAGTTGTCAGGACACGTTTTGCAATTTCTTTAAAAACTGTGGAAAATTTTTGACTGGACTTTAAGCAACGTGGATTATGACTCTCCATTAGTTATTCAGATTTTGGGAACTTAATTCCAAATGAAATGTAAAGTGGTTTCAAATGAAAAAACTGTATTCAAGTGAGCCAAAACTGTTTTCATTTGATTAAAGTCTATGTAGCAAGCTTCTTAAATTGTTTCTGGTTTTCTATTAGATGTGACAGTCTCAGCCCTTGTTTTGTCTGTACACTGTGAATCTTCCCGAAACTTAATAAGCTCTCAATTTCCTTCCACTTAACTACAACATGTTGTGATCGGCTTCTTTAGCAAAGACATGCTGTGTATCAAATCTATAAAATAAGAGTTTATGGTCTCCATTTTCTCTCTGTTTAGATTAATCACAATGTTTCTTTATCTCTAAATTAAATTCTTTGTTATTGTTATCATCGATTCACCAATTAGTGCATACAAAACAAACCTTACAGACAAACAAACATAGGTACTAATCTACAAAATAAACAACCAATTAATTAATTGAACAACAACACAAATGAAAACAACTTCTTTCTCTACAAATGACACTAATGAACGAGTCTTGGAAGGTTTTCCTCCTCCAGGTTCAGACCTGCAGCAGGAAGACCATGGGCAACCCGCATTTCTCACACTCCAGGTCGGACTGGCGGGCAGGCCCCTCTGGCTGAGCCACGCCGGCTTCCCTCCGACCTTGCTGGGGAACTGCGGAGACTGGAGCCGCCACGGTTCTGCTTCTTCAAGGAAACCCAGAACCACCTCGGGAGAGGACATGTTTTTCACTTCTAAAAACTAACTTGATCAAAACAACCCGCTGACACAGAGAAGGCAGATACTCCTCTTCAGAAATCCCCACAACACACTGACGCTGATGCAACTGCTAAAGTTCTCCGTGAGGAAACATTAGCAGCGGTTTAGTTCCGCGGTGAGCTGTTGAATTAGCGTCGTCCACTAGACGGCGCCATTGCTTCTTTTTATTTAGTGAAGATTTAACAATTAAAATTAATCCGTACATCAAAAACAATACTCATTTTACCACAGAAGTATTTATTACCCAAATTTGCTTAAATGTTGTATTAAAAAAAATTAAAATAAAAAAAAAACAACTGCTGGAAGTATTCATGACATAAACAAACTATGACTGAATTGTAAACAACATTTCATCAGAATTAACTTAAGTTTAATCTTAATGATGCTGAGAAAATGGGGTTAAAATCCACTCAATTGAACAAAAAAGTTATATCTTTCTTTAAGAATCTTCTGTTGCTCAGAATGAACTGTTACTGCTTTACTCTTACACTGAAAAAAATATTTTAAGAAGGTATTAAAACATGTGATGTATTTTGTGTGTGTATCTAATCTAAATATTTGACTTCTGTTTGTTTCACAAATACTTCCAGCTTAAACGTTTCATCTTGTATGGATACTATGGAAATAAAGTAGAACTTATTTTAAGTTACAACTTTTCAGACTCATCAAACCCACTTAGGCTCAAAACTAGCAGAATAAGTCCAGTACTTTGTCTTTTTTTGTTTGTTTGTTTGTTTGTTTGTTTGTTTTTAAGATAGTATTCTGATTACAATTATGTGTATGCTGTTTAAAAATCAAACTGATCTCCAGCTGGGATTAATTTAATCAGTAATTATTATTCATTTCTGGCAATGAGATAGAAAATAATTTGTCAAATGATATGGTTTTTGTAGTAGGCGTTCAATAGTGATATATTTAATAAATAATGAATGGATGATTCATATTTAAATTAATTACATTTACATTATCGAGTTAGGGAACTCCCAGCAGAACGATACATTTTCCAGAAGTTATTGCAATAAATTATAATATTCTTGTTTTGAGATCATTTTGAATATCAATAAACTTTAATTTAGGAAAGAACACTTTAAATATTCAAAATAAAGAAACAAAATGACCAAAGACAATAAAAACCACAAACAACCAAAACCATGTATGAAAAGGATGATGGTGACATAGATTCAAACTGTATTAGGCTACTGCAATCATCAGAATGGAAATAATCGAGAAATTATAAAAATAATTTTCGATTAATTTAAATATCTTGCTTTTTGCAACAGGCTTATTCACACACACACACACACACACACACACACACACACACACACACACACACACACACACACACACACACACACACACACACACACACACAGCACAGCATCGTGATGTCACGGAGGGGGAGTCTGATTTGGGACGGGTCTGTGTGCCGAACGTCTGGACGGACTCACTGCAACTGAATGATAGTTGAATCTCCTCCTTTAAATCGGGATCTTGTGGTCAATAACTGACCGAACTGTGTGAGTCCAGAACTTCAGGTCCGGATTCCCCTGGGAGAAAAGTTCAGGCTGCCTTCCTGTTCTTACCATGGACGCCCAGAGGAGGCTGACAGCTTATTGTCACTAGACCCCGTGGAGGAGAAGAATGGACCGAGTGAAAACTGACCCGAACGAGGTGGACTGATCCCCGCCATGTCGCCCTCCTCTCCCTGCCAGGAGGGCTACAGGCCGGCGGGCCGGCGCCGCCCGTCCCGCCGCGCAGGCTCCGGAACAGGGACGGGGGCTCCGGAGGGAGGGCGCGGCGGGCGGCCGCTCCGGAGAGGCGGGTGAAGTGTGTGCTGGTCGGGGACGGAGCGGTGGGGAAAACCAGCCTGGTGGTCAGCTACACCACCAACGGATACCCCACCGAGTACGTCCCCACGGCGTTTGACAACTTCTCAGGTAAAGGAGCAGAGCTGCGCGCAAAACTGCAGGAGCAGCGACACTCCAGCACATCTTTACGCAAGTAAAAGTTAAAAGTAGCCATCCGAGAAATTACTCAAGGAAGAGAGAGAAAGTATTTGGAGAAGAAAAGCTACTCGAGTAACCGATTAATCATACAACAGGCAAACCAAAAATATGTGGAAATATTGGTATTTTAAAGACCAAAATTATTCACCTAAATAAAATAACATCGAAAAGACAAAAAAAAAATCTAAATCAGTTTCTTTTAATATAAAACTTATGAAATTAACAAAGTTGTCGGTGTGTGTTTGTGTCTGATCCAAAAATGTTACTCAAGAGTAGAGATGCTTCATAAAAACATTACTTTAGTAAAATAAAAAGTACTTCAGTACCAGAAGTACTGAAGTAAATGTAACTAGTGGATCGAGGAAAAACTTTGTGAAGAATAATTAATCTGATCTGTTTTTATTTTACATTTAGCTGTAATTATTTAACAAATACTCCAAACATCTCACTGTCTCTGTAAACATAAATGTGAATCTAAACACTTATCATAACTCTATGTTAATAATTATGGCATATATATATTTTTTAAATCATATGATATTTGGATTTAAAGTTAATTTCTTCAGCAAAATGTTTCTATTTTTGGCTTCATTTGAATAATTTCTGTGTTTCTGTTCAGCGGTGGTGTCAGTGGACGGACAGCCGGTGAAACTGCAGCTGTGTGACACAGCAGGACAGGTGAGTGAAGACACACACAACCGCCTTACAGAAACACACACACTGCCTTACAGAAACACACACACCGCCTTACAGAAACACACACACTGCCTTACAGAAGTATTCGCGCCCCTCAGCTTCTTCACATCATTATCACCACAAACTCTAAATTTATAATTCTTGGCTCCAAAATGGACATAGACGAAGTTTTCAGATGAAAATCTTAAAAGTGTGGCATATGTTTAACATCTGTCCGTATTTTAAGCACCTTAGCTTATCACCAAGTGAGAATAGGTTCTCACTTGGATTTAGGTTTGGACTTTGACTAGGCCGTTCTAACACATAAAAAACAAGTCTTTTGGAGCTTCTGTCAGGTTTTCTTACAGAACTGTGCCAGCTGTGTTTAATCCCATCCCTTTTACCTTCAGCTCTGACCAGAGGCAGAAAAGCAACCCCACAGCATGATGCTGCCACCACCATGTTTTGTGGCAGCGTCTTCCGCACAGTGTCTGCTGTAGCTTTTTTTTTTTTGTTGTTGCTTTTCTCTCACTGAGACTAAATTACTCAAAGGTGGATTGTTTATTAACTATAAACAACCTGCAAGGGTTGTCAGTTGTTTGCATTGGATTTTATTTTTGGGTTTTAGAGTAAAGGGGGCTGAATACAAAGACATTTCACATTTAACTGGCCGCTATAAATGAATTAATTGCATAATAAATGTAACTGAGCTCAATAATTAATATTTCTTTTTGAACAGGAAGTTTCAAAAGAGTTGGTTTTGTTTATTGTTTTGATTGTGTGTGCTTTTTATGTTGTTTATTGTTTTTGATTATTGTGTTGATCTATTTTGGATACTGGAACATCTTCTAGTTCCATCATTAAGTGTTCTTTACAAAAGTTTGTTGATATTTGAAAGGGCAAATTTGTATTATTTTACCATGAAAATGTTCCCTAAACAACAATATTATCATTTATCGCGATACGTTGTGGGAAAATGTATCGTCCAGCAGAATTTGTTATTGTGACGCTCTTGCCACATTTATAGGTTTTTAAAACATGTTAATAAGGATGTTTGATTTTCCTTTCACTACTAAAGAATCTAATCAAATCTCAATAAAACAAGTTAAACTTTGGCGTTTTAATGTGACAAAATTATAAAACTAATTCAAGATTTTATAAATGTTCTGGACTTTGTGGCTATTCTGTTGTTAGAGCTTACATGGCAGCCATTTATGCTTTTTTGTTCTTCCCATTTTAAAGTTTCTAAGGTTTGGTGCTGTGAGGCAACAGGATGTATGTGACCCATAAGGGAAGGGATAAAAAAAAACGTCTGGAGCTGAAATAGGACACTGTGAGGTTGTGCTTTCGAATGGTTTTCCCCCCGGGACGTTTTCACACAGCGGCAGATGAGTTTTACTGCTAGAGAGCAAACAGAGCTGTTCGCTGAAACAAAGAGAAGTGGAATTATAAAATGCCTTAAAGTGAGGTCAGTTCATGTCCAGGAAGCTGTGTTTGATTTCCCTGGAAAAAAAAAAAAACAATCCCTCGTAGGCAGGAAGTGATGTCATTTAGTCCACAGCTGCAGCAGATGATTGTCTTTAGAAGATAGAAGAAGATCCATATCATCCTGTGGGACAAGCTGCTTCTGGTTGGAGGTTCTGAAACCGCTGCTCTCGGCTGAAAGACGCTCAGATATGCCCGGCATGCCGAGCTCCACGTGTTTGATAAGAGAAACTGATACTATAAAACTCACAGCGGGGAAAGAAGAGCTTTAGAAATGAAAAGAAATCCTTCCTTCCTAAACAAGAGTTTAATCTATCAGCATGTAAATACTGGATGTATGCAGAGAAATAAAGGGAACAAACAACATTATTATCTCAAATATGACCACAGATGAAGAAAGAATTACAAGGAAGAGGAGGAAGAGTTTTTGAGAGACTGCAAGGAGAATTTAATCCAATTTAATCATCAAAAAATGTCATGTTGTGGCTTTTAATTAAATATTTACGTTTCTCATACTTCACACCATTTGAAGGTCTGAGATCAGTCTCAATTTCCCTGGTTTTTCCAAATTCTTTTAACACAAATTCAAATCAGTTACATCTCTTTTGCGCCTCTGAGCATTTTATTTTGTAGCAACGGGGAAATTTGAATTGATTGTTGACCCCTGTTCTATTTATATGCAGTTTCAATTAAATACATTGAAATGTGTGATTTTAATTTCTCAAAAATGCAGAAGACGTTTGCTGATTTCTTTGTCTGATTCTCTGTCATTGAACCAAAGTTTGCCTGACGTGGTTTGGTTGCGTCCCTTCTGTCCTCCAGGACGAGTTTGACAGGCTCCGACCGCTGTGCTACACCAGTGCAGACGTCTTCATGCTGTGCTTCAGCGTCGTCAGTCCCGCCTCCTTCCAGAACGTTCCAGAAAAATGGGTCCCAGAGATCCGTAAACATGCCCCCTTCGCTCCCCTCGTCCTGGTGGGGACACAGTGTGACCTCAGAGAAGACGTCAAGGTGCGCAGTTTCACTCAACCGATCACACAACAAAAAAAATACTGCTTTTAATGGCATTATAGTAAAATATAAACACATCCGGACGAGAACTGGAAACCTCTTTAGAGTTGCAAAAGCCTGGAAAATGGATTTTTGTGCAGCCTGGTAAACAGTCCCTTGTCCAATGCTTGATTAAGAATAGTTGTTTTTTTGGAGATGTGAACTTCAATGACGTATGAGGCTCATTGTAAATAGCAAAAAAATAAATAAATAAAAAAAATGTAAAAATCAAAAATGGCTAGAAAACAAACTATGAAGTTTTGAGTTTAATCTCAGAAATTTAGAAAAGAAAATTTTACTTTCTGAGTTGGAAAAGTAAAAATTTGCTAGAAAATAACCCAGACATTTTGACATTAATCTCATAATTTGTTTTCAGAAAAAATTACAAATGTCCCAGTTTTTGATAAAATTTTTTTGCCAGAAAGTCACTCTTTACATTTTTATATCTAAGACGCTGTCATAGTGATCTCTGTTGAAGTTTTAAAGTTTACTCAATTGCTAACATTTGTCCGTGACGTCTTTGATGCGTCAGATCGACGCTAAGAAGCTTATTGGATATTCCCTGCACTGTAAACGACCGCCCTCCACCGCGAAGACAGAGGCGTCAATCCAAACATCATTGTTAATTCAACATTTGGAAACAAAGCTAACACTGCCACTGGTTCAGCTACAGACAAACCACAACTCAGCGCAGAAAATCAAAGTCATTGTTCACAACTTTCTCCTTCTGTTCTCTGATTGGTTGAACTCTACCGGAGAAATCGATTTCAGTGGGAGAAAGTCCAGACTGAGTAGTGAAGGCAGTTTTCAGGCAAAGTTTTATTGGTATAACTACTTAAAAAGAAATAAAAAAAAAATAAAACTTTAAAATTCTCAGTATTTCAGACATTGAAAACAAAAAAAACTAATCAATAATTATCAATACAGACAAGGCTAACACTATGTGAGTCATATTGTCCAGGGGAATTTGCGCTGTTAGCTTTTAGCCACATTTAGCATTTGACTAAAAGGTTGTTCCTTCCTCATGTCTCGTCATAAACTGTTGTGGTTCTCCTGTGGCAGAACGTGGAACAGTTTGTGGATAACTCTGTCGACTTCTTCCAGGTGCTCATCGACCTGGCCAAGTACCGGGAGCGGCCTGTGGACCCCTCGGATGCCCGGGACTGTGCCATGGAGATCGGAGCGGTGGCCTACATGGAGTGCTCCTCTCTGACCCAGAAGAACCTGAAGGAGGTGTTCGACACGGCCATCCTGGCCAGCCTGCAGAAATACGGCTCGCGGAAACGCTCGAGAGGCAAACAGAAGCAGCGGAAAAAGGCGAGGCAGACCCCGGACAAGATGAAGAGTCTGTCCAAGTCCTGGTGGAAACGGTACTGCTGCGTGGCGTAGAGCAGACCCGGGACTGGATCCGGCTCTGATTCTGGGCTGGAGGTCTAAACTATATAAAACCCTGACTGGGACGTGGAATATTGTGGATGAGATTTACTACTGAGCTTTGAGTCGCCCGGAGGATTCTCTGGTGTTTATTCACTTTGACTGGTTAAACCCCAGTTCTGTTCTGGGACCAGTGAAAGATGTGACAGAGTCATGTCCAGGTTGCTTTTCTCTGGATTTCTGGTCCAAATATACGAAGGAAAAAAATTAAAAAACAGACAAAAAAAACCCCATCTTGGTACAAATAGATCCTGCCTTTTTATGCATCCCAGAGGAAAACTGGAATCTTTGTTGGATCTAATTATTATAATGCTGATCTAAGCCAAACAACACACTGTCAGCCGACTGTAAATTGTTCCCAATTCTGGACTGGTTTAAAATAAGACCAGAAAGAGAGTCGCCCTCAGCCCAGACTTTGTCACGGGGGATTTTATGACCCAGACATGAAGTCAAAACAAGTCCATCCTGACGTTCATTCAGACCAGAGCCATTGTTATCATGATGAGAGGACTCGTTGAGGAACCACATCCTGATTTTACACGTTCACTTTTGATCATAAATCAGCTTTCAGTTTGGTCTTAAACAGAACAATTTGTACCAACTTCAGGCTTTGTTTTTTTATGCAAGAGCTCAAATCATATCTAATCTTGATACGAACTTCTGCACATTTTTGTCCTATCAGAAGACACAAACTGTTCCCGTTTTGATCACAACTGAGATTTACAAACAACCCACATTCTTTAGGTCTTTTTTTTCTGTGGCAGCAAACAAACTATTTCATGTCTCCATATTGAAGGTGATTTATCATCTTTTCCTCTCAAACTCATCAGGACTGGCAGTGGAAACAGAGCGAAGCCGGTTCAGGTTTGTTAGCTGTGAAAACGGATCGTTTCTTCTGCACGTGTTTGACATATAACTGAAACAAAGTGGTTTTAATATTTCCTCTGCTATATGTGATTTATCCTTTCAGACTTGACTATGAGCGTTTGCTGAATCAGATCCTCCATGGTTAAATCTAAAACGAGCTATAATTAATTCATAATGCATTTTTCTATCTTTGTTTCTTAAAAAAAATATTTTTTTTCTTTTATAGTACTGGATATTATTGTTAGTTGCTGACACTCTGTGTCTATAACACATCAATTATCTATAAAACTGGTGTTTTTTTCTTCCTAATATTTCATCAAATGAAAACCACAAACTTTAATGTTTTCTATTTTATGCGACAAACCAAGACACAGTGGTGCATCGATATGAGGAACAGAAGTAAATCATCGTTTCAGTTTGTTTCAACAGATGAAAATCTAAAAAGTGCGGTGGGCATTTGTGCCCAGCTCCTCTAAATCAATAAAGGGGATAACGATGCATCAAAATATGCAAATAAACAAACATTTAAGTCTGTCTTTAATTAAAAAGACAAACATTTTATTGCCTTAAATGCAGTAGTAGCATTATTTCACTTGTAGCAAAGGATGCATCTGCAACTCAAACAAATACAAGCATGTGAAAAGCTCAGCCTCTTTTAATCAACTTAATATCAATAAAATGTAGATGATCTATTGACTATTTCTTAAATTAATAATTGGACAGCAAGAAGTGATTAATATGGGATTTTGTTTTACAGAATTTGAACCAGGTGAAGCTAAACCTGCCACTAGAATACTTATGGGTAAAACATATTCACAAATAAAAGGTTATTATTTTTTAATCTTGAATGCCAAATGCATACATTTTAGTACAGTTTTGGTTTAATTACTGCTGTTTCTAATGCAACTCAATGTGTCGATGTTTAACTGCTGATAGCGAATGCTTTGTGTGTTGCAGGGAGAAAAGGCACAATAGGTTATTTGTCTTGTGGAGCAAAGTGGGCTAAAGGTCACACACTCTTATGATAGCTGGCATTTCCTGTGTCAAGTTTAACAGAAGTTATTTAATTCACTCCGGTTTAAGCGTCTCAGTGGTGTTAATCATGTTGTTCTGTCTCGCCTTTCCGTGTCAATCAGCAGAAAATGCCTGACTTGTTTTTTAAAACGACGTTAAAATGAGATGGTTTTAAACGTCTAAATGCTGCGATCCTGTAGATTCTGCTTTATTTAATCACCACAGAAGCTACTCTGATAGCAATAAAGCAATGCAACGCGCGACAACACTGGCACAAATTCACTTGTGACGCCATCTTTTGAGGCTATGAAAGGTTCGAGGGTTTCCCTTGTTTTGACTTCTTCTCAGGTGGTTGCTGCAGCGACATGACGGACGAAGGGCTTCGTAACGTGGAGCAGATGGCTATCTGAACGTGGAGGCAGAAAACAGATGTGATGAATGCTGGGGTTTTTCTGTTTTGTTGAAAGTAAAGCATAATTATTCTTTGTTGCTGTTGTTGAGGTTCGTAGAACTGTGTGAGAGCTGAAACTTCATGACTTTGATTTACTGGGTGTTGTTGCGACGGGCCTCCGCTGTACGCTGGCAATGTTTAATACGTGACTCAGAGACGCGGCGTCAGCCAGCTGGTGTTTGGTCTCATTGGACGTGAAGCAAAGAAACACAAAAATACACATAAATACGTCTGATTTAGGGCACAAAATGAAACTGGTCATTGTAATCATCTATGTCCAGGGCCGGACTCACAGGGATAAGGGCCCGGGTCTAGAGCCGGTTTAGGTACCCCATCTAAAAAAGAAAAAACAAGCATTTTACACATGGAGATTACAGGTGATGAATAGGTAGGCCTAAACATCAACAGGTTTAAAACCTCCCAGGTGAACTGGCCCCATGTTTGTCCCCAATAGATGCACTATAAGTTCAGAATTTTCAAATATTTGAGTTTTGTATGCATTAGCGTTAGTATCAATCAAAAAATGCCCAAAAAACACATTTCAGACAGTCTTATATGTTTTATGCAAGCTACAATGTAAAACATTAATTCATTACATAAATCTTTGGGGCCCCCAAAACCTGGAGCCCTGGGCTACTGCCACTGTAAGCCCATTCTGAGTCCGGCCCAGTCTACGCCCTGTGACTCTGTGAGTTCAAACAGAAACGGATCTAATCTGAGCGTTTGCAGATCTTACAGGGGCCACCAGTTCAGAGCCTCTTTCAGAAAAGCAGCTGACCGCGGCCTGTGTGAACCACCGCTCCTGTTTTCACTGGTTGAAAAACAAAAACAGACAATACGCTGCTGCCATCTGCTCATCTCAAGCTTGTCGTTAATCTGGAAATATCAGTGAAAGGAAAATGTGTTTGTACAGATCTGATATACTCTGAGAAATAAAGAATATTTGTAATAAAGACGTGGTATCTGAAACCTGTTGAAGAGGTTGATTTGTTGAAAAAATTAAGAAATAAAGAATAATAAAAATGAACACAGAAACTAAGATTAAAATACCAATTTAAAACACATTAATAGGTGAGATTGTTCATGTTTTAAATGATTTAAAGGAACTAACTGCAGTTTCTTTCATTCTGGTCCTGGGGACACTACATCAACAAGTCTGTTAAAAAATAAGAAAACTAAACACTTCATGTCTGCAAAGCATCTCTGGAATATATTTACACTCACGACATGCAGTGACATAATAACTGGTGGAACTGGATCCATTTCTCAGGACTGTTTACTGGTTTATGGTGATTAGCTAAATGCTCTCTAACCTTAAATTTTCAATTTTTTCCTTTTTGGAATCAAAAGTTTTAATACACTTTAAGCTGGGAAAAGTTGCAGCTGTTGAATAAAAGTGGCTCAAGATTAGAGCCTTGAGGAACTCCACATGTGATCTTTACTTGCTAACATTCAGAATGACACACAGGGGTTCTAGTTTACCAAATGAAATCGGAACCAGTTTTCCAGTAGCCATACTGGTGTCAAAACTTCAAACAGGTGTGGGTGAAAGCCATCTTTGAAAGTGCAGAAAAGAATTTTCTTGTGAAAAAGGAGTAAATTTGTAGATAAGCTGTCTTTACTGACCAATAGTCTTGCCAAAGTGTGAGTGTTCAGAGCTCAGAGTAACCTTGTACCACCATGTAGTGAAAGCTGCAAAATGTTACTGAGATAAGATGAACAAGTTTACAGCAAGAGTTATTTCTCTACCAAAATGATTTAATCACTTCTCAAAAAAAGAGTCTGACTGAAATTATCCTCTAAAAGGTTTCTAAAGAAAACACATTCACTGCAAAAATGCACTTATTTTTGGTCTGGTTCCCAGCACAAGCATCTTAATACATTCAAAATGAGCTTGTTTTCAATCAATAATTTCTTAATATTGATCAAAAAGCTCACTTATCCTTGCTATCAGGTAATTAATCTGCCAGTGGAACTAGTTCTATTTAATCAAAATTAAGGAATTACTGACTTAAAACACACTCCTATATTTTGCTTAAAGATTATCTATAAGTTAGTTTGGTCTTATTTCAAATGGATTAAGATGTTTGTGCTACAACTAGGCCAAAGATACTTGGTAAGATTTTGTGTTTTTGATTGTTTCCTTTCATTTTCAGCTCAAACATGGCTTCTCCTGACATGGTTTGGTGCAATGGAGGTTGCTTTTTAAAGTCAAACAACCATGCTGCGCTCAGCTGAACGTCAGGAGAGATGCAGGCCACGCTCCAGGACGTGACGACACAAACACAAGTGTACACACACAGAATGTCACCCGACTTCAGTCTGGATCACTGTGAGGAGACTCACCGCTTCCAGGCAGCTGTCGTTATGCAAGAGCTTTTGAAGGCTGTCAAGTGGTGTTTGGTGAGGGATCTGTCTGATACGCAGTGTATCTGATTCACTGCGTTATCAGACAGCAGTGAATCATGAGAAGAACCACTTTGTTCTGGTTACATCAGCTGTCCTTTGAGCCCCAGTCACAGCTCTCTGGTGCAAATTAAGAACAACAAGAGGACTTTTTCTTAGGCGTTTTAAAATCTGCTACAAATCAATGACACATTCTCACTTAAAATGTCTAAAAAAAACATAAATCTCCACTTAATAAAAGCAGCACAATAATGCTGCATATTTTCTAAAGCAGCAAAATCGCTAAAATAAAATTTTTCATAACAATTGGTTCCCAACATCATGCCTTGCAGATATTTTATCGACCTTTAATTTAATAAAACATATGATATATCAATATTTAGCCAGAAAGTTTAACTTTTACTTTCCTATTTAATTTTTCCATGTACAGGAAGGCAGGGGAACAAACACAAAATAAGTTTTATAATTTATTCTGAGAAGAAAAACATTCAGAGTAAACACATATATTTAAATTGTGCAAAAGCTGCTAGAATTCAAATTACAGTTTAGAGATTCAGTTCTGGCTGATTGTATAACTTTATGCCTTCTCTCTCTCTGTGTGTGTGTGTGTGTGTGTGTGTGTGTGTGTGTGTGTGTGTGTGTGTGTGTGTGTGTGTGTGTGTGTGTGTGTGTGTGTGTGTGTTGTTGCGTAATATAAAAAGGAGGTGGAGTGACATCAGTACTTTACAAGCAGAGCTGAAATACAACCCTTTGTTTTCTAACAAGCTGTAAATACAATCGATGTGTGTGTGTGTGTGTGTGTGTGTGTGTGTGTGTGTGTGTGTGTGTGTGTGTGTGTGTGTGTGTGTGTGTGTGTGCAGCCAGCTGCTCTGTGGGAGCCGATGTGTGTATCGACTTAAAGTAATGAAAGAAAGTTGGAGTGGAGACAGCAACACATGGAGGAGAAAACAAAATGAAGGATACAAAAAACTAAAAACAAATTAACAGAAAGTAGCAACAGTGACCAAAACATGATTAACCAAAGGGAACCATGTAAACATAGCGAACATTTTCAACAATCAATCAATACAGCGGGAGCAAAGTTTCTCATTTTGAGGAGTGAATGTTGACAAATCAGCAAATGGTTCAACTGTTTCTGTGATAGCTGACGATTTATACAGCTTCTATTGAGCAGCTTTAGCTTCTGCTAACTCAACATTATGGATGAAGAAAGCAACAACTAAAACTTGTCTTTACCAGGAGGCGTTACAAAGCGGTAAAACCAGCTGTGCTGGAGTTCAGCTTGGGTCACTAGGTGACGGGCAGGATCTACTGATTTGTTACATCCATGAGGTTTTTGAAAAAGCCCCCATACACCAAAAAACATGAACTTATTGCCAAAAACCAGAGTTGTATTGTGACTCGTTGCATTTATTTAAGTGATTTTTTTTTCTTAAATGTTCTATTAGGAGTATTTTTACCACGTCGTATGTTTTACTTTTACTTTAGCAATTTTATCATGAAGTAACATTATACTTACTCGAGTAAAATTTCTGGATTTTCTGGATTGAAGGAAGAACAAACATGTTTTGATCAAATATTAACCAGACTGAGACTCCTGCAGTTTTCACTAAAGGTTCATAAGTTTTACATTGAAAGAAACTGATTTGGAAACATTTTCTTTTGCCTGATTTTATTATCTTTGTTATTTACGTAAACTATTGTCATTTTTGTCCTGAAAATAACAAATATTTTAACTTCATATTTTGGTCCGTCTTATTATGTAATTTTTAAATATTAAATTACTGGATTTTATATTTAAATCAAGTACAGATAATTTGAGTAATTTTGAGGATGCTTGCGTCTTACTTTCACTTTAGTAAAAATATGTTGAAATAGTGCTGGTATTAATTGAGTGTAATCTTTGGGTACTCTGCCCACTGTTTACATCATCCCCAAAACAAAAGTAAAAGACCTGGTGATGGTCCTGATAGGAGTCAATCCAAAGTTTTTCTCCAACAGCCAGTTACCCCAAAAGCCACATAAAATAACAGTTTTAAAAGCCCTCAGGGACAAAGAGCTGAGTTTTTAGTGTTAGTTTGTTTTTGTCTTGTGTCCTGATGAAATTAACTGTTATAGTCAGAGGAACCTCATTTCCTCTGATTTTATTTAAATTGTTTAAACATTATTTTAACTTCATTCACAGCTTTAAAGGGGTATAAATGGTCACTGTGACCTTTTGATAAGTGAAAATGATTCTAAAATGTTTTTAATCTAATAAGTAACCTATTATCTCAAGGACGGTGCTTGGTTAGTATTTCTGTGACTCTCTCACCTAATTCACACATAGGAAGTTACAGTTTTTCATTATTTTTGATTAATGAGCTGCTTCATCTCAAACTTTGGGCCAGACGCAGCCTAGTTTAAATCAGCCACTTTAAATGAAAACAGCTGCACAGGGAGCTAATTCTGTTTTATGCGTTTAATCGCTTCATATTGAGAGAACAAATGAGTTTGGGTTTTTTTTTCACGTCAATGGTAAATGTTTGAAATGAATTTATGTGTATTGTTTCTACAATATAAAACTAGAGTAATTTGAGGCCTGGTGAGGATTGAGCGTTGGTGTTATTTTGAGAGTCTGGATCTTTTCTGCAAATCATCTCTGGCAACAGCTGCACTTTCAGCAGGGTTAGCAAAGCATCGCATGTAAATATCAGTCTATCTGCCATGACGTTGGCTCAAAGTTAGCGTATCAAATTATTGTGTTTAAAAATAACCACAATAGACAAACGGCTTAAAACAGGGTCACTAAAAAGAAAAACTGAAGATACCGCTGGACAGTTTCTCAAGGCGAGTTGCACAACTTTTGTTTTTGAACGTTACGATACGTAGCAGATCTCGGTCTGTGGCTGTGCTGAATGAGACACGACTGTAAAGAGGCAGTGAGCAGCAACGCCCCCCAAACTGCATCTTAACACCTAAAATTAAATGATTTATGTTGGCTATCTAGTGGCTGAAAGAACACTTCTGTTTTTGCAAACACAACTTAAATCTGCTTTTCTTTTCTTCTAAATCACAAGTAGTCCTAAAATGTTTATCAATCCACACAACCATTGTAGTGAGGAATTTCAATGTTTTTGATCATTTGAAAGCTAAAAATACAAACTTTCATCATCTGTAAATAACTCAAAGCGTCCCGAGTTGACGGGTTCTTGGTTTCATTGTGGCGAGTCACATTTATAAAAGATAAACAATATTTCTTAAAATGAACAAAGGAAACTATAATAAGTGAATAAAGAGACTAATATTTTAATTTCAGGTTGTATATATGAAGATGTTGTGTTACTGAAGGGGCAATTTCAAGTTAAATGTTTGTTAATTGGGCTAAGTGGTCATTGGGTTGCAACAGTCTGAGAGATTGATCTAGAATCAATACATCCTGACTAATCAATAAGGCAGTTATGATCCAGAAAACAGTTCTCACTCAGGTTGTTTTTATGTTGAAGCGAAGGTGTCGGAGAGGGGGTTGCATCCCCAGCTGTAATGTAAACACAGCAGTCAGCTGTTGTCAAATAGTTGGTTCCTCTGCATGTGGCACAAGCTGTTACAGCCAGACAACTCCGTGTGTGAACTTTGAACCCTGAAGCAAACACCAGGCAACGCGACAGGGAGCGGCGAGGAGGGGCTTTCATCAGGAAACGCAAAAAGAGAGGCGAGAAGATTTGGACGGACTCAGAGGATAAAGTGTGTTTGAATGACTGAACTGAGATAAAGCACTTAGGCAGCAGTTTCTCTTGTTCAGTCAAGATTCCTGAAGGGTTTGTCAGCCTGAATCTGTTCAGTATAAAGATAACAGATTACAGGAATCTGCCACTTTCAATTAAAGCAAACTATGTAAAATCGACTAAATAAAAGTTGTCTCGTAGCAGTCTGTGTGGCAGTGAATTTGAAGAAGCCTCTGACTGAAGACTCGCTGTTTTTCTAGGTCATAATTTCCACTGATACTCAGATATCTGACAACTTCTTTCGATCGTCTCTTTCTCTTTTCAAATCTGTTCACGTTGCTGAGACAGAAAGCGAAGCTGCCTATTGATGGACATTTTTGCCCCAATAGTAAAACAATAAGACTTACAGAAAAAAGACAAAAAAGGGATTAAACCACCAACTTAAAATAAAAGCAATAGAAATCTCTTATCAAGAGTCTGAAAAACCCCCAACATGTGAATTTTGCATTAAAGGAAGACATCCCATTTACAAATCTTTCTGCTTCTGACATAAACACAGACTTCTGGGAAGCAGGGATTAGTAACTGATCTTTAGAGGTGGGTGAAAGCAGCTTCCCTCTTTGGCCTCCTGAACCAGATGTAACCAGCTGGTACACACAAACACACACAGTGACCAGCAGGCTTTTGGCCAGAACTTTTGTCCTTTGGCTCCAGCTGGGTGAGCGGACTCTTAACGGAGCCAGGAGAAGGAGGCCCAGTTTCAGCTCTGCTTCAAGACATCTTCATGAGTCTTTGCTATAGATGGCAACAGCTCAGCTCTGCAGACGAAACTTTTCTCCAAACTTAAACGCCGGAGGAGAAAAAGTTCTGTATGAGAATGCAAGTCTGAGTTTCTCATAAGATGTTCAGATCTGTTTGTTTAACCCAGAGCATGCAGCTGGGGGAGAGAAAGGGAGTGATGTTGAAACTCACAGAATGAGGGGAGTTGGGCTCGTCCCTGAAAACGCAGGGAGTCTGATGCGTTTCTGCTGAGTCCTCAGTTTATTGCAGACACGCCTAGTTTGGTCTCGCTCGAGAACGCAACAGCAGCTTTACTGTCAGAACCGACAATCAAACAACTATTCGATCAACGAAAGAGCTAGATAAGAACAAATGAAATGAAAATAATTACGATTGTTTTTACCATTTCTTGTTATGCATGGCTCAATGTGTTGGGATAATTCCTTCAATTAACAAAACAGCCACAGAGTTTTCCAGCAATATTTCAAATTACTCATTTTTACACAGTATTGGACTGGAAAGGAAATCGCTGGCATCGAGCGTCACAGACGACTGGAGCTCAAATACTTTCTTCTGTTTGTTTTGGTAGAACGTTGTTCCATTGCCACAGTTACCGTAGCAAGAACCCTACAATAGTTCCAACAAACAAAGATATTTGTAGCAGAAGATTATTACTGAAACTGTTATTACTGAAACTGTGAGTGCTAAAGTTATCAGAGCCACGTCTGTCATGAGACAACCGCTCACATGATGGGGTTTTGTTGCATGTAGACCACCAAGTTGTCCAAACCGGTCACAAGACAAACAGCCAGAATCAAAACCTTTCATATCACAAGACCTCCTCAGACTGAAATCTCCTGTCCTCGAGTCAAAAAGTGTCTTTGAGTCATGGAAGTGAGTGTTGGTCCGTTTGGGTGCTGCGTTGGAGCCGCAGCAGCTTTCTGCAGCAGGCTGAGGACGTTGTGATTCTCCGTGGCAACGTGTCTGACGGCTGAACAACGCGTCTTTCACTGACATTTTCACCACAAGGAAACCTCACTGTTGAGAGGTAATCGCAGTAATAAAGTTAAAGTGCCTTCTCCTGGAAATGCTTAAATTAGGTGAGCGCAAGTAACTCTAAATTAATTGTGCAAATCTGTAATTTGCACAATGAATCTACAAAATGTATATTTGTAAATTAAATTATTTAATTCAATCTACAAATTAAGATATGTTTTTAAAATGAAAATAAATTTGTTTTCATTTAAAATAAATTTTACATTCTATTTAATGTTTTGAGAGGCTGAAAACATTAATAAAATACAGCGGATATCGGTTTTAATTGTAAATCTCAGCAACATTTTGCATATTTTTGAATATTGTAGGATGTAAACATTTCCTCAGGCTCTTTGCTGTTTCTGTTCATATCAGACTCTGCACTCGTGACCAGACTGAATGGAGGAGATAAAGGAAAATGTGACAGAGAAAAAAGCTACAGCAGGATCATGTGCCGAAACGATAAGAGTGGACAGGAATGAGAAAACCACAGAAATATTTGCCAGACATCTCTGGATGTCGAGATGCATTTAAAGCTATGCTGAGCAGAAGCATGACAAAAAAAAAAAAACATAGCAAAGTCACATGATTATAATTGTTGTTTTTCTTTTGCTTGTGAGGATCAAATGACAGAAATTGACTTTAAACTTTAAACACGCTCAAGTTTTCAGATGCAGGTAAAGTATTTACTGGGAAAGCTGGAAAAATGTAGCGCGATGTAAGAGCCACACAAAGTCTTCAAACAGCTTCTTGTTTCCCAGTATCCCTTATCTCTGACCATTACGGGAATGTGTGGGTTTGTCCTGCGATACAGGAAGTGCATCAGCTCCAGTACACACACTGCATGAGTGTGTGTGTGTCCAGGGGTGTTTGCTAACGTTTGTGCACTGGTGAACTCTACAGTGGTTGATTTAAAGCCACTAAAGATTACAACAAGGAATCTAAAACTACGCAATGAAATGAATGGTATGTATTTGTCAGACAATATTTACTATAGGGCTGGACGACAGAGCTGAAAAACTTATCACAATATTGGGTTTCATATTAGTCAATAAGGATTTAGTATTTTGTTTGAAATCTGAAATGCTGCCGAACTGGTGGCGAGACTTTTATCCACATTTTTTGTTTTTAAGGAATGATGAGGCATGGGGCAAAATGGTTACTGAACAACATGTTGCTTGGTGACCAAAGAGTGAGTGAGTTGGTTGATTCCACCAAACTACATTAACTCAACATAAGAGGTTGAGCAGCTGAAGTTTTTCCTCTGCCTACATCTCCCAGAATGCCGTGCGGTTCTGGATTGGAGTTTGATGAATATATATCAGATATATTACACATATCTACTGATATTGATTATGCAAGTATCGTGACATATATTTTATTGATTTATTATCCCTAATTAACCAATTGTTGTGTGAACTAATGAGACAAAAAGAAAACTTTTTTTTTTCCAAAGGTGTGTTATCTTGTAGCATATTATGAAAAACAATATTATAAATAGTCAAAAATGGTGGTGGCAGTATTATGGTGTGTTGCTGCTTTGCTGCTTTACTTCTTCAGGATCCCAAATCTTTGTTGTAATTTCTAGAATCAGAAATCTCTGCTGTCTTCCAGAAAACCTTGAAGCAAACTGAGGTGATTTAGCGGGAAAATGATTCAAAACACACCAGCAATTCACCATCCAATGAATAGAACGAAGGTTTACTTAAAAACTTAAAGGAGTACTAAAATGTTTACAAAGCAAAGATATTTACATTTTTACATGCATTTCATCACATCATAGAAGATAAAGTATCCAAACATGAATCAAGTTTCCTTTAGCAAATGTCTGGTAAACATTAAAGAGCAGAAAGGCCGGGCAAGGTTTTAATAAAATAATGTTTTTTGGTGGCCTAGTTAAAGTCTGATTGAGATTCATACTTGAAGCCTTCCAATGTGACAAAATGAATCAATCTTAAGAGTTGGAAAACCCAGAGAAACGGATAAAGCTGACATTTAACTCAACATTGAAACACAGACTTTGTTTGGCTGCATTTTGTATTTACTCAGGTTATTGTTATCTGATATTTACACAGTCTTTGATTGGAGCAGAAGAAATTTGCAAAAGAGCAACTACTTTTTCACACAGGTTTCTTTTCTGTGCATTTTTACCAGGATAGTGATCTAAAATGTCAGAGGAATTTGGTGGGAGAGGATGAACATGAGGACAGGAAAGGAAGACAAAGTTATCAGAAAGGAAAGAAAAGATTAGAGGCCGCAGAGGAAGGATGAGAAGGTGAAGGAAAGGGGAGACAGGAAGTGGATAAAAAGTTGAAAGATGGTACCAAGTGACGGGAAAGCGGAAAAGATCAAATGCATTGTGGGAGTTTTTCCACACTATCAGTTTATCTGGCATGCTAAAGCTGACAACACGCAGCAACAGGAAGTGGATGACGCTGATGCGTCCGGCTGACGGCGGCTGTCTGAATCCTCTGCAGATTCAAGCATCAGCAATACGGTCCAACCTGATGACACAGAGTGGGAACATAAGTTTATACTTCCAAACCTTTGAGTATGTAAAACTAAAGTTTTCATATTATGCTTCAAGGTGTACAGCCTGCCTGTTCTCCTGACCTGTCACCCTGTGTAAACATTTGGTTCAATAAGAAATAAAAACAAAGCTCACCCTGAGGTGCCTAGACTCTGAAAATCCCAAATGATGCAAGCCTGGAAAACAGAACGCAGTCATGTATGATGCAAACCTGACAGTAAGGACTGAGCCAGATCGAAGCTGAGTGGACTCAAACTTCTTCTTCATGCCAGTCAGTACTTTGACTGTCCTTGTGTGACCACAGGAATGAGTCTGTGTTTCTTGCGCCTTGGCTGCAGCGTTGCTGACGCCCGTGCTGCGTGAGGGCAGCTGGGTTAGTGCAGTTTTTAGGAAGGACAGAAAAAGATTGTAAGTCTTGATGAATGCCTTCAGTGTCTGAACTACAACCTGTTATTGTGGTCCAGCTTTCTATATGAGACCCGCTGGCGAGACGACACACAGAGTTATATGAACAACTCCGGGTCCAGTTTGGTCTCCTGCGGTTCAGCCTGACCAGCATTCAGGTTTAAGAGTCTGGAGACGGGAGCAGATTCCTCCGCACACAAAGCCGGACCTCGTTAGAGTTTGTCCATGGAAGCAGCGTAGAAAAGGAAGCAACATTTATCTACATATCAGACGTTAAAATCTGCTTCAAAAAGACAAACGTAAAAACAAGAATATAAAATCTGCTAGCCTGGTGAAACACAACTAATCAAATTATAAGATATTTGAAACAAAAAAACTAATCAATAATTATCAATATTGAATGATATGAAATCATTTTATTGTGATAAATATCGTCCAGCCCTACTTCAAACTGTTTACTATACAGTGGGCCAGTCAAAGGAGACCAGAACAGGACTGGATGCTGCATCAAGAAAAAACGCAGACATTTTTGAGACTAATCTTAGAAATTTAATAGAAGAAACAAGGAAATTTGAGTATGAAAAGTAAAAAAATTGATTAAAAAAACCCCTCAAATTTTAAGATGAATCTAAAAAAAATTTCTTAAACTTTGAAATTTTTGAGTTTCAAAAGTCAAACTCAGAAATATTCTTGTTTTTGTCTGGAAAATCTCGGAGACCTTTTTTTTTTTTTTTTAGCAGATATTTTCTCCTGTTTTCTCTCCAATGGCCCTTCCTTCTTACACAGGAAGGAGCAGAAACTTAGGCCAAAATACTCACCACTGCAGTGGCTCAGAATCAGAATGATCACGTTTTGCCTGCGTTTGTGTTTTAGGATGAATCGGGACAAACAATGCCACAGAAACAACAAAACTGCTCATCCGTGCATTGGAAACCAACAAAAGGAAGTGTAAAAGTGTGTAGAAGGAAATGCGTTGGGGTGTGTTGGGAGCCATTTTTAGATCCCAAGGACAGTGGATGCTTCCTGTTTGGCTTTCTATTGTTCCTGCAACGACAGCAGTCCTCAGGGAGCAGAGTTAGTGTGTCCAACATCTCATGATTTTACATATCTGATTAAATAGATATGTAACCAGTGGGTAGGTCTCATGATTTGTTTTGTCCATAATGGTTTGATGTGACTGGTTTGTTTCACAGCTGCTCTCTAACTGGGTGGAAACCTGCTGACTCTTCATGCCACAGACCTACCTCTGACCGCTTCAAAGCGACATCTTCACGAACTCAATATTTTTATACCGCCATATGGTGGAGAATCAGGATACAGCAGGCAACAGAACGCAGAGTGGAGACAATTAAACCAGGGATGCCCCCTGGTGGCGGAAAAGGGAAACAGCAACTCATCGGTGACTAAAGCAGCAGTAAATATGTATATATATATAGATATATATATATATAAATATATTTGGTTAATTTTACTTCAGAAGAGAAGGGATTAAGAAAATTGATTTTTCTCAAGCAAGAATAATTCTAGGATGTACTTATTTCAAAAAATGTTTTTTGGGAACCATAATGAAAAGTCAGCAGCAATGATTGATATTCTGCATCCAATTAGCACATCTTTGGTTATACAGCTCTGGAAAATATATATAGAGCCCACTGCACTGAGCCCCATTGAAAACCTCCTGGTTATTCCTCCAGATAATGGTTTCTGAACTATTCCCAAGTTAAAACATTAGTGTTAAATGAACATGAACTTGTTTTCTTTGTATTATTTGAGATATAAAAGCTCTGCATATTTTCTGTTATTTTGACCGTTTCTCATTTTTTGCTAATAAATAATAAATGTTTGCTTGAAATTTCAGAGACATGTTGTCAGTTCACAGAATAAAATAATGTTAATTTTACTCAAACATATAACTATGAGGAGTAAAACCAAAGAAATTGATCACTTTAAGTGGTCGCTTAATTTTTTCCAGATCTGTATAAAATATACTCTGCTGCCAGGTAATGACACCATTAAAAATCAATTTCTTTAGGAAAGCAAGTTGCAACCATTTGAGACAAACTCGACCTCAAAATAAACTCAAACTGGTTACTTTCCTTTCAGTAATGGAAACGTGAAACCCTTTTGAAATTTTGGATCTGCAGTAATTTACACTTTACAAAACATACATCCCATTTACTGTGTTTCATGCTTAATTTGTTGTGCAGAAAAAACTCAATTAAACCTTTTTATTTTCTAAAAAATGAGTTATTTTTGTGGTTTGAGTTTGGACGCAAGCAGCTCCAAAGCTTCAGAGTGTGAAGCTAAAGGACCAGAAAGGAAAATAACCATGATTGTCCTTATCGCAGATAGAAAGTCAGCTAAATTTTAATTCTTTCCATCAACAGAAAACGGGCCTCGTCATCTGAAGTCCGAGGTTTTAACTAACAAATTCTGCATCTCAAAATGCTGCAATTACTTTTTTAAGCCACGGTCTCTTTGCCTCTGTACATTTTATTCAAAACTATATTAATTTTATTTTCTAGAAGAAACAACCAGAATTTTTTAAGGCATTCATACACACAGAGTAAATGTGATTATTTAAAAAAATGTATTTGTATGTACTTACATACTGGTGTCAAAAGAGTATGCACCAAAATGTCACACTGACTCACAATTACAAAGAAAAAGCATTTCTTTCTTTGATTGCAAGTATTGAAAAACCTATGTACAGAAAAAAGGTTACGCTGACGAGAGAGTACACTAGAAACTTACAGTCACATCGATTTAAATCAGACTTCTGAAAATGAAAACCCAAAGGAAAAATAATAACAGTTACAGACTCGGTGCTCTGAACTTCAAAATGTTTCCGTCTCAAAAAAATAACCCTGTGCTTTCTTCCTACAGTCCAGCAGCAAGGTTTTATCAGAATGTGCTTATGAAAAAGAAATTCCTTCTTTAAAATTTGCCACAGGACTGATTTCATCCAAAAGAAAAAAATATATTTTTACGTAAAATACATGTCCTAAAGATTATCCTTAAAAGGTTTTACAGTGGGAACAAAGGAAGGTGCTGAAGACGATCCGGTTTTCCTGCCGTGGAAATTTGATGAGCTTCAAAAACGGCAACATTTTCCCCACATGAACATTTACAGGCTTTTCAACAACACAAACAAACCAGGAATGAGAAAAAGGCATTTTACAAGATCAGCAAGACAAAACAAAATTATTAATGAATGATGGATACTTAAATGGAAAGATAGATATATGAAGGACAGGAGCAAATAACCCATTCCTCTCTTTGTGATGAGCGAAACCAGAGCCACAGGTTGGGATTTTACGACAGAGGAACCCGGAACACGGAACCGACACATTCAGACAGACACGCAACGACCCGAAGTCGGAACATGATGCGCCTCACTCACTGACAGCAGCTACAGGAAACTCCCGCCACCTTCAGGGACACAGGCGGCGCGGCGCCACAAGGAACGGCAGGTCCGACAGCAAAACACCAATCAGACGCAGGCAAGTCTGAACAAAATCGATCAGGGAAGCGACTGGAGCCTTGAGGAATAATCTTATTTCTGTGGACCGGTTTCCCTTTTGCGCTGGGGCCTTCATTTGAGAAATTCATTGAGTTGGCCAGACAAAGTCTGAACCGATAAAATAAAACGGCTGCAGGGCGAGTCGATGTGGAGATCCACCCAGAGCAGAGCACGAGTGATAAAAAACAAAAGCACACGATCTCAGGGGAGCTGATGTTGCTCTCTGTGGCGTCGGGGAGGAAATTATGTCGGTGAGGTAAGGATTTCATTTTGTACAGAATGCGTCTGTGGTAGCGTGAGACCAGCGGCTCCCTCTGGGGGAGTTCCTCTCCTCCTTTAGTCGCTTCTCGCCTTTTTGCTGTCGTTCCCGTTCTCCTCCGGCTCCGCCTCCTCGCCGCCCTCCGGCTGCTTCCTCTTCTTCGTGTCGTCCGACTGCGCCGGGTGCGCCCTGAACGTCACGATCATGCAGGTCATGTTGTCGCATCCCGTTCCGTCTCCAGACGTGTCCGGCGCCAAGCAGTGGTCCAGGAGCTGTTTGGGATTTAAGTGAAGAACCGGTCAGAAACCCATCAACACCTTTGGACTGGAAGGAATAATTAAGGAAATTCACACAATGGAGAGACGGAGTTTTCACTAAATAATAATGGTAATAAAAACAAGAAATACAAGAAGAAACGCCAAATGATTGATCATTTCCTGGTTTCTATACTTTATTATTTGTCTTTGAATGTTCAGGTCGCCAGTGTGTCGCAGTCTGCCCAGGAGCGAGTACCTGCTCAGTATATTTTTAATAATTCTTTGATTTTTAAAAAATAAAAAGCCAGGCAGCTGCGCTAACCCAAAACTGGTAATTTAAGATACAAAATTTCAAGCATATGCCTATTTTTGTTTCAGCATAAATTGATTGAATTTATTGATTGAAGTTTCATTTGTTAACTCTGTCTTTTCCTATCGGGTCACATAATTTGAACAGAATCTCAGTCTGAATAAAGAAATTGTTTTGTGATTTAAACATAGTTTCTGATTTGAATCATTTTATTAGAGATGCAAATCTTTAAAGTGGTTAAGTGACAAATCAAGTCAATTTTAAAAAATCTAATGGATTAAATAATTGCTGGTGAGAAGCTCTCACCTCTTCCACGATGGAGGACAGGGCTCGGGTTTGTCCGTCCTGGTCGGGTTTGATCCTCTCACTGATGAAGTCCACCACCTCCTGACTGCTCAACACATTCCTGCAGTCATAGAAAACGCCCTTAAAGACTCTCCTCCATGCAGGTTTCCACTATAAAACGCATTTATAAAGTTTGACGCACCAGATGCCGTCGCAGGCGATGACCATGAAGTCGTGATCTTCGTTCAGTGTCAGAACTTTGACGTCGGGCATGGCAGAGATCATCTGGTCCTCTGGCGGCAGCGACTTGTTCCTCTTATAGAAGTGGTCGCCTGAAAGTCAACATCAACAATCTGCATTGACCAACTCGCTCGTTTCAGGAGGCAAAAACAAGTTTGAGAAGAGTTGAATTAATTTCAGCTTCGCACCGATGGCTCTGGAGAGGTTCAGTCCTCCGTTGACCCGTCCGTCCATGGTCACCTTCCCTCCAGCGTTCTTGATGCGCGTCAGCTCCACCTCGTCCTCCGGCTTGTGGTCGTAGGACATGTCCACTGCTTTGCCTGCAGTGACAGAAACACACGGCTCTTTTTATTTCATACAAAGCAGCTGGAAGTCTTTAAAGGAGACACCTGTTCATTCCTTGAACAGGTTCAGTTTATGGCCTACGCAAAACATTTTCATTATATTTTTGCACAAAATGATTAATAGATTATGAGATTTTATTCTGCTCAGTTCTGCCTGTTTTGAGCTCCTCTCAGATTGAGCTGTTTTAGGACATCTTGTCACTTTAAATCCAAATAAGCTGCTGCTGTTCCCAACTCAATGTTTACATTTAAAGTCATTTCCATTTGCACATAAAAATGGCTTCAAAATGATGCTCAGTTATGCAACTCTACATCTTTGAAAAGCAGAAGTGGAGCATCCTGCACAACCAACAAGAATGCAGCAAGTGATTTCTGGGTAAGTCAACAAGAAAAGCAACTGATCAAATGGGTTAGCACTCTACTTGGGTTGCTAGGACAGTTCGTTTTCTAGACACCAAAAACAAATTGCACAAGAACTTCTGGGTGTTCTTTTTAAAGCACAACCAGAATAAATTCATATTAGTCCACCAGAGGGCGCTGTTTTACTCCAGAACAATATGTAAGGCGCACTGTCATTTTAAGTGCACCTCTTAGTCCAGTAAATATGGTACAAACTTTTTTATTTTTCATAAGTTCCATTTAAAATACTTATCAGATTTCTTAGCCACCTTTTCTTCAGAAAAAGTTTGTTACAGTTAACCATTATCTCTGAAATACCACCTTAAATCTTTACAACATCTTTAAATTAACGGACGTCTCCGAGTTAAACAGCCGGAATCAGCTTTCCAAGTGGGATTGGGCTCTTTGTGTGTAATTTGTAATCTTAAAATCTATTCTTATGTTACGATCCCTCCACATTTACAACTAAACCAGCTAATAGCATTCAGACAAAAATAAACCAGAGGAGAAATCAAGAAAAATCCAGAACATGGAAGCAGCTGGAACCAACCCGAGATTGGTGAGGGTCACCATGGCATCGCTCAAGCACGCTCCTGCTGCCATTTTACAACAAGCAGAGTGGATTTACCTCGTTCAGACACGACGCAGCGCGAGTCGCCGGCGTTGGCCACGATCAGCTGCTTCCCTCGGATCAGAGCCACGACGGCTGTGGTGCCGCTGTCCGAGCCGGGCTGAAACAAACATGGAGGACGGGCCGACCCATTAAGGATACAAGAACAAAAACCATCTTAACCAGTCAACTAAAAGCCCCCCAAAAATCAGATTTTTAGCTTCAATGATTTGTTTTTTAAGAAAGTAAAACTATGAAGAACATGCAATTCGGGTTTAGCTGAAACAGATAAGTGGTTTGTTTAAATTACAACTGAGATTTAAAGATTTTCAATGGCATTTTGGGTATTTATTGGGAGAACATTCTCAACAGCCTTTTCTTATCCAAATAGGGACGATTTCATTTAACGTTTATCGAGCTAAAGTCTTTTCATAATAAAAATGTAGATTTTTCATGGTAATTTCCAAGTATTCAAACTCATAGATAAAACAAAAAAAGAATATATAACACTGAAACTGGAATAAAATTTAAATATCCAAAACAATAATAATTAATATGGATAATGAAGCCTTGGCAACCAAAATAGCATTTAAAAAAGTAAATAAAAATTTAGCTTAGAGAAGGAAAACAGGCAAAAGAGGCAGGTAGTGCAAACCAAGTGCTCTGTGTCAAATGTCACCGTTTCTCAAAATGCCGGTTTTTCAACAATAATAAAGGAGAGTGTCTCTTTAAAGACTGTTGTCCAAGTTAAAATGATTGAGCTTACTTCAACTTATTGTGCAGTTAATTGATTTATTGCTTATTGTGATCATTCTTATGATGATTATTATTCATCAAGAGACTTAAGGAAACATGTAGTCTTATAACAAGTAGTGTTTTAATCTGGAAGTATTCCTTCAGTGCTAATGAGACAACAGTTTGGATCAAATGAGTATAAATCCCTCCAAAGTGGCTTTCTGTTGCTTTGCATTATGGGTCTTGTAGTTTAGCCTCTTGAATTTAAACAAAGAAGAGGATGAATCCAATCTGTATTTGTGAATCTGTAATGAATCCACCTAAATATTCAAATTTAAGAGAAGAATATCTCGTGTTTCTACAGACCTCTTCTTTTCCATCCATTCCTGGTAGACACATCTCCTCCTCTTCATCCTCAGAGTCTTCCTCTCCCTCCTCTGTGTCCTCTTCCTCCAGCTCACTGGTGTCTGCTTCTTCCTCGTCGCTCCCATCCTGAGAGGAAACAGAAAACGTTGAAGCAAAGCTCAACAAAGTGATTCAGTGTGAACTTTCGCAGTTTATTCTGGTCCGCTCTTCTCACCTCTTCGTCACTCCCCTCCTCCTCCTCCTCTCCCTCCTCAGACTCTTCACTGTCGTCAAAGAATCTGGATTTTGAGTCTCCGCTAGCTTTTGAGGACGCAGAGGAGCAGGAAGGCCCGGCATCTCCTTCTGCTTTCACAGCTTTCTCCTCTCCGTTGGAGCTTCCCTTCTCTCCGCTCTCAGCTGCAACAAAGTGCAGAAGAAGAAGAAATAAATCTCTACTTTATGAAGACCTCTGGACAGGTTTTGAACATTTTCACAGTAAAATTCAAACACTTGGGTATTTTTTTTCAGCACCACACTTTGGAGGTAAAAAATACAAAACAACTTTTGCAACTTTCAAATGTTAAAATGTATTAACATTTGAATTAACATTTTCTCTAATCAATCAATTGGTGACAATGTTTGAATTGATTTGTCCCTTTTTAAGTACATCATCAACTAAAGTCAACAGATTCCAGTTTATTATTAAAACTGTGCAGTTTGAATATCAAGCATTTGAAGGACTTCATAGAGAAATTAATCACTTTATAAACAAACACCTGATTAAGATTCAAGTATCTTCAAGGGTTCAAGCACCATATGAACCCTGAATGAATGGAGGAAGGTAATTTTACCTGAACTGCTCCCCTCACTGCCTCCTGTTCTCCGACAGGCTCTCAGTTTGGACCCACACACCGCTCCTTCCTTCACTTTCCCATCACCCTCCTCCTCGTCCACCTCTCCGTTCACCCCTTTCTTCTCAGGATCTTCTCCTTTATCCTTCGAGACCTCTGCGTTCTGGGCGGAGGCCTTCTTAGCTGCACCGCTGAGGAAAATGGAGGAGAAGCTGAACTTCCAAGAACTCCTTCCTTTCTGCTGCAGTAAAACCTGTGAATGTGGTTTCTGGAGTACCTGGCGGCTGCCGCTGCATGTTTGACGGCGTTGAGGTTCTGGCCGTAGCGGACCAGCAGCTCCTCTATGGTCATGGTGGCCTCCTCATGGAGCAACGCTGCCTCCTCGTTGTCCACTGACATGAAGAGAAACAGGATCAGAGTCAAACTATGCTGATGTTGTTTCACGTTTCCAGTCATCTGAGGTTTTATGAGCTTACAGTCGTCCTCCTCTGCCACCTTCTCAGACTGCGGCTCCTCGGCGGGGCGGCCGGAGATCTGCACCAGCTCCTTGATGACCTCCTCTGTGGTTATTCTGCCATCAATGGCTAGAAATGCATCCTCCAGTGCCTGCAAGCATGAATAATGTCTGCTTTGGAAAATGTCCTTAAAGCCGCAGTATGTGTCTGTTATAATTATTTATTTATTCTTTTTACATTTGTTTAAACTTGTTAGCATACGAGAGATGACCTGCTGGATTTTTTTAAATTTTAATTTTAACTCCTCTTCTACCAGTGCCATCTAGAAACAACCAATCAGAGGCAGGAGGTGGGTCTTATTGCTGTCAATCACGGCCCCTCTCCTACACTGCATTGATCATAGCTTGTTGTGAATGCTAAGGTTAGTTAGAACAGCTGTTTTTCTGTAACGGCAAGCTGTTTGGCCGGCGTATGCACATTTAGCAGCGCGTTCAAGATGTTGATTGACAGCGCCAAGACCCTCCCCGCTGGCTCTGATTGGTTGTTTTTGCATCTCTTCATTGGCAACACTGGGAGGGCGTTGGAAGAGATTTATCATTTCACTATTTCAATAACGTTGTTTAATGTATTAACCAACAGTTACACATGTCAGTAAATTATTGACTCAAATATTAATTACAATAATATATTCCAAAATAATCATGTAGAGGTAAACAACTTTCATGTTCAAATTAAATGCTTAAAAATAAACAAAGAACGTAAAAAAAAAAACTCTAAAAATGTTCTTGCTAAGTTATTTGGTATTTAGCAAATAGAAGTCATTTTGGCAATTCTCTAAATAAGAAAAGTTTAATCTGATTTAACTTCAGACAATGAGAAAAAAATGTGTCTTTATTAGATTTATAAAAATACCTAATGTTTTCCAACTTTAAGATTTAATAAAGTGTTAGATTGCACTTTGTTGCAAAACAATAACAGCCTAAATAAATATTTTCCAAACATTTGAAACAAAACAACTAATCTTTAAGCATTTTCAAGTATTTCAAGAATCTGTACAAACCCTGGATTAAAAAGCCGAGTTTTTAATGCTCCAAACACATTCTGTGTGTGACGAAGTGATAGGAGATCTCATTTGAGATGAAACAACTTTTGAATTAGTTTCCAATTCATCAGCTCCTCACCTTCTGCAGCTTCCCGTCTTTGTAAGTCCTCTGCTCCTTGATGATGTCAGGAAGATACTTTGAACAATACAGAGCCACCTCTTCACCTAAATGACAGCAGCAGGCGATATAAACGCTCAGGACAGTAGAGCGGCATGTAAAGCAAACAAAGCAGATCACCATGGAAACGACAGGAAAACAGCTGAGCCATCATAAAGTAAATTGACTAGAACAAAGTTTGCTTATCAGGCAACAAAATTTGCACAGGTTTCCCCGATTCCACTTTAGAACAACACTTCTTCAGATTTCTTAGTTTCAAATAGTAAAACATTCATTATGTAAAAATTCACACCAAATGTTTTTACAGTGGCCTGGGAAGTGAAAACTAGCTGAATAAAGAAGCACATAACACTGAAGCATCTGCAGCACCACAGGTGCACCACAGGTGCTGCAGATGCTTCAGGTTTTACTCATGTGACAAAGATTCATCTTTATGCAGCACCTGTGGTTTCAACAGACAAGATTTTATTAAACTATTAATGCTGTGGTATAAAGATGGTTTGTTGTGCGGCACATTTGAGGTGGAAACATGCCTGGAGGAGTTATCCAAACAGAATTGACAAATTAAATTAAACACACAACTAACCAACATGAATAAAGCAGCAACTTCATAAAATTAAATAGAAAATGTAGCAGCATTCAAAATGCAGGAAACTGAAATGTAATCTGTAAGGATTGTGTCATTAGAAGAACATATTGAACTACACGGAGAAAACAAATGGAAATATAAATAATCTACACCTGGAAAATTTTTAAATCAGACTTCAAACTCTATTAGAGGAACTTCGATTTCACTTAAAAAGCTATACTTTAATTTAATTACCTCCATGGCCATCATACACAGCAAACATGGCTGTCTCTTCATCGAAATCTGGGATGCAGTTGTGAGCGTCCTGAAAAAATTAAATGAATCAAAACATTAACAAAAGGCTGGTGGGAAAAAGTGGCCAATTTTATGTTTAGAAGTGACAAATACATTTTATAAATAATATCTATAAAACAAAGATAATAGTTTAAGACTCAATCTCCTTGAGCCTCTCCTTCCCAACATTTGCAATGAGATTCTGACCAAAAGAATACAAACATTGCATGATGATTACATTTTTTTTACAACCAATATGATCTTATCAAACTGTAAAAATGTCTAAAAAACATGCGTCTGAATTAATTTTGAATTGAGATTCAACAATAATTTCCCTCTGCACACAGATGTGCAGGATAACTGCAGCGAGAGTGCAGCTCACCCAGTTGCACAACATATCTTTGTTTTGCCAGCATTTGCACCGTGCAATTCATTAAATGTACGTTCTCTTCTATTGTAACGTTTTCCTTACATTTTCTCTGCATACCACAAGAACAGCAAAGAGAAAAACGTGCTCAATAAGGGGAAATGTTATAACATTCTTTGTGAAGGACAACCCAAACAAAGGACCTCATTCAGCCTAACAATGTTACGCTAGATGGGGGTCCGTGATCAAGTATGGATCAATTTCCTCTTCCATTGCACACCTAAAGATGGTGATGTGATGAAAGACCTGGCATTTCTACCTAAATTTATGCTCACTGTAATGCATAGCAAGTGATGGAAGAAATGAAAAATGCCCCATGATTGAGTAACCAAGGTTTCCCTCAGAAAAAAAACTTGTGAAGCCTGGTGGTTGGTGCTTGTGCAGTCATTCATTCAACTCAGAAAAAACATTTTTTTGAGTTAAGGAAATTTCAAAATATTACTTGGTAATTATGTGTTATTGAAAGATAGGAAGCTTAATACCTGAACACCAACTATAAAGTCTTAAAAAATGCTAACATTTCAAAAAGACTTAAGTAATACTAAGCCTGGCGGGGGAAAGTAAAGTCTGGTGGCCCACTAGGCTTATAATACACTGGGGTGAACCCTGTGAGATATTTTCAACTCTTTGGACAGGTTGGTGATTTTATTATATGTTAAGTGTCTGTGATTTATTAATATTTGACAATAAAATACTTTTAAGAATGAATACAAAAAATGTTACATGCATCTCTTTGGCTATAAATTAATCAATTTTGAGATTTATGTTTTCAAATGCAAAATTCAAGATTCAAACAGCTTGTTTGAAGTAATTAAATGATATGCAGATGTTTTGCTTTAATCTGCCAACAATATTCTTTTAAATGTAAGTTGGCATGTGAAAATAATCTGATAATTAGTGTTTCATGTCTGATAGATGGATCCCAGTTACAGGAATCGCTGATATCCAGGAATGCCGGTAAACAGAGGATATCAAGAGGATGGGATGTCCCACCAAGTCAGAGGGTTTAGTGAAATGTCTGCATAAATGCTGCTTATTTTAAAACACCTCCTCTCGACATAATCAACAGGCTTTTCACATGTTTTTGATGCGCCGGTCTTTTAATCAGTGGAGGCAGCGTTCTCATCGTTCAGTGAACGAGCTACCGCGATGGTTGAGCGGTGAATGACTTTCTGCCTCACCTCCATGGAGACCCGCCAGCCCTGCATGGCAGAGAAGCCGTAGCTCATGCTGGTGTTGCCGCCGTCGGAGGAGGTCTTGGTCGTGTTCGGCTGCGACAGATATGCCCCCATGGTCTTCGTCTACAGTGGCTTCCCACCGGGAGAGAGGACGACAGCACACGTTAACTCCTTTTATGAAGACACGGGAGTATCAGTGGGGGAAGTTTGGGCTCATTTGACCAGCTTCGCAGGTTACCGCCGCTAATCAGCTAGCTGCAGTTAGCAACAGCACAACAAAAAGTAAAAAGGCACCAGCTCGGTGCTAACAGCAGCCAAACCGGCTCAACTTCCAGGGGCTGCCGTCAGCAGCCTCCCAGAGGCGGCACACTGAGCCGCGGCAAACCTACCTTTTCTGTCCGAGCGGGTTTAGCTTATTAAAGGTGAAGAGGGTAGATTCACATAGAAAATATTACACGTGTAGCGATAAAAGCCGCTGTCTTCCCCTCCCTCTCCTTCTGCTACTGCTACTTTTACTTCCTCTTCTGTCCACCTCCAGCTGGTTAGTAAACCATTTGTAAGGCGCATTACCGCCACCTACCGGACTGACTATGAAGTACGCCATGTACTGACGTACCCCTGGAAAATATTCATGGATTATTAGAACCATTGTATGTAGATAAAGGAGTAAATTTCAGACCAAAATAACTGAGAAATTTTCTAGAAAATAAATTGGAAATTCCTGAGCTCCAAAAGTCGAAAATGTACTAGAAAAAAATCTCTGAAATTTTAAGATTTGTCTCAGAAATACTTAAAGAAAAAAAAGACATTTTTGAGTACAAAGTCAAAAATGTGCTAGAAAACACTCGGGTATTTTGAACTTAATCTAGAAAACTTTCTCGAAATAACCTGGGCATTTTTGAGTTTAAAATGTTGATTTTTCAAACTCTGAAATTTCCTTGTTTTTCTAGAAAATTGTTGAATTTAAGATCACTTTTTCCAACAAGTCAAACCATAGACTGGCAGAGTTGGGTAGTAACTGGTTACTTTTAGAAGTATTTTCACAATTCAGTACTTCTTTTACATTTTTATTTGAGTAACTGTATTAAGAAGTATTACTCTTACTTGAATGAAATTTCTGTTGAGTCACCTCCAGTACTTTATAAGTAGAATTAGGAGAAATGCCATTATGAATCAGAGAAAAGCAGATCATGGTTAATTGTTGGATAAATTTAATAAAGATCATCCAGTTAAGAAAGTATTAGAAAAGTGTTGGGAAAGAGGACATGAACAAATCAATAGTTTTTGGGTGAGTTGGAAATGATAAAGCAAAAACATTGAATGTATATAACAAAGACTTTAGTCAACATTAGGGCTTTTGAGACCTTCATTGATATGGAAATAAATTAATGGCAGATCATTATCAAATATTAAGAAAAGAAATATTAAAATATTGGCCAAGAATTTTATAATTGAATACAGAATAAATATAATGATTATTTAAAAACTGATACTGATAGTTTGAAAGATCAAAAAACTGAAGTGGTTCCTGAATTAAAGATTAATATTTCAAGAATAACACCTAATGATCTGAGTCCATATGCAGTATATTTATGTACTATATCACTAGATTTAGAACGGGTGGAGAATACTAAAATAAGTAAAATAATAGTTTGTAGTGATTCATTATCTGCTGCTCATGTAGGTATTGTGGGTAATAAAGGAGCAGATAGGTTGGCTGACAAGGCTGTTAAAAAAGATGTTGACATGCCAGTAATGTTTTTCTAAATCCGAAGGAAAAATATAGTTTGGAAAGAAAGTAATAAGTTGTGAAAAATTAGGAGGGATAATGAATGGAAGGCGTTGAAATCGGATACAAAATACAGTTGATGTTTTAAGAATTAGAGGTGGGAGGAGATAATTGTAAATAGAATCAGAACTGTTTTTTTGAATGGAACTCTTTTTAAGATGGGGAAACATCCCACTGGTTTATATAGTTGGTGTCATACTGTAGAAACGATGGAATTTAATTAGCTGTAGGAAATATGAGAATCAAAGAAGATCACCGAAAAGGAAATACGTTTCAATGGGGAACTGAAATTTGGGGATGTGGTTGGTCAGTTAAATAGTAATGAGGGAAAATTGGAGATTTTTCGTTTTTTAAAAAGTAATGTGTCATCGGAGGATTCGGGGTTTCAACAGATGGCGGTAGTGCGACAATAATGGATGCAAACTTCCGTGAAAGCATAAAAAGAAGAAGAAGAAAAAGCAGCAGCAGCAGCAGAAGAAGAAGCGTCGCCGCCAGTTCAATATGGCGCGGGAAACGGAGTCAGAAATGAAAACTGTCGGGGCAGACGAGGAAGAAAGTGACCGCTTCTCTTCTTCGGGACTAAAACTGTACGAAACGCAGTTTTTCAGCTTCACCCCTCAGACCTGCATGGTTCGGATCTACAGCTCCTTCCACGAGAGCCTGTGCGACATCCTAGCCTTGGTGGAGAAGGTGTGTGTCAGGGAGCTGAAGAAGAGCGGTGCCGACGTGCCCGAGGAGCTGCTCCGGGCCCGGGCCAGAGACTGCACCTACCAGCTGCAACAGTTCCTGGAGAAGCGCTTCAAGCAGCTGTCGGAGCGGATGGAGGCGCTGCTAATGAGCCGGTGTTTCACCATACCGCCGAACGTCCTGCTGCCCGAGGACCAGCCCCATGAGAAATACCCCGAGGCTGTGCAGGTGAGGGGAGGGAAGGGTTAACCCTCCTGTTATGGTCGTTTCTGGGGATTTGACCCGGGAAGTTTTTAATCATGCAATAGTGTCAGAAATAAAAAAATATGACGGATTTTTATTTCTCAGAAATTTCTCATTTACTCATTTGGACATGAAAGATGGAATTAAAATTGTTTTTGTCCACTGGAAAAAACCTATTCACAAAAAAATAAATAAATAAATAATTTTCTTGAAATCAATCTTTGGTAAGAAAAAAAAATCATATTACATTAGTTTTTTTTTCAGTGGGTGATCTTTATATTTGAACTTGAGACACATAAACTGTTCAGGGTCAACTTGACCCGCTGATTAAAATCAAGACAAATGACTCATGCAGAGAGTATTTATGTTTTGCTCAATTTCTGCTGTGTCCACTCAGTGTGGGTGGAGTTTGTCCACGGGAACAGGAAAGGTTCCCGTTAAAAGTTGCATGAACATCTGCTTTCTCGCAGTAAAGAGAATTGTGAGAAATGGGCTTGTGTGTGTCCACATGTGCATGTGTGTGTGTCGTGTTTGTGTGGTAAAATATGGTTCATAGCTGCAAGGAAACGCATAGAATTGGACATTTTTTAAAATATTTTTTTGCACTTAACTGCCGGGCCAAATTGTCCTGAACAGTATCTATGTAAAAAGTAAACGCAGGGGGTGGTGCAAATGTGTAAAATGAATAAATGTTCAATTTCTATTTAGAGTGCACCTATTAAGACAAATAGAAAAAGTTTCATGCAAAAAACAAAATACTTTCTTTCAACTATTTTTAAATGTTGAAAGTATTTTCAACGATAAAATCGACTTATTGCCCAGCTCTAGTCTTATCTAGCACCTTGTTCAGTAACAAATAATGACAACATCTGGAGTTGTTTTTCAATCGTTTCTGCATGTTAAATCTAACTTCTCTGTTGGTGCTGTTCCACCCAGGAAGTGCTGAAGCTCGAGTCGTCGATGGAAGACCTCCACAGAGCCTACGAGGCAGAGGTTTGTGCCAGACAAGCTCTGCTGGCCGAGCTGGAGGAGCAGAGGGAGGTGCAGCAGCAGTTGGACGACATCCTGGCCTGGGTCAGAGAGACGCAGGCAGCCTGGGCGAAGGAAGGGAACGGAAACTTCCAGGAAAGCTTCCGCCTCGTCATGCAGTCCGTAAAGAAACTGCAGAAGGCCGTCAATGAGGTTCTGGTCCACAGCAAAAACACTGAGCTGAGAGCTCAATTATTTACCTAATGTAAATAATTGAGGTGATGTTTTTAATGTTTCGATAGCTGTATATGTATGCAATAAGATGATAGAAGCAGAAGTTCACTGATTTCTGAGTCGATTTTTTAAACAAGAAGTAATGCCATTGTTCTCCAGTAGGGGGCGCTGTGGCCATGTGGGACTCAGCTTGGAGAAATGCATCTGTCAAATATGTTAGTCAATATGTTGTAATTACTTGGATTTTGCAGTTAAATAAATGAAATGACCGTCAGATAGTGGATTTTGATGATTTGAATATTTTTTCTTTTGCATTTTACAAACTGGTTCACAGCCCAATCCTTTAATAATTTATTATTTAATTGCATTTTTTTCATACACCAATGCATCAGTATGTCATCATGACTATTGATCCTTCGCGCGTGACGTCACGCTCTTCAGAACTCCGACATGACGGACAACCTGAACTCATTTGAAGCTAGCCTGAGAAAACAGCTGTACCCTAATATCGCTTGTATTAATTTCACTTTAAAAACGGCCACAGGCTGATGCGCGGTCGGGTGCTGAAAAAGACAAGGTTGCAAACCAAACTTGTCTTTTTATAACTTGGAATGAGGGGAAAATATGGCGGTGACGGACAGCAGCCGTTAGTCATCATGGCTGCCAGCCCTCGGCGTCACCGCGGATCTGCAGTGAACATTTTCTACAAGGTAAGAAGATTAACGTTTATAAGTATGATTGCAAAGATATCAAATATCGCACTATGGAAAAGGTACGCGGCTAACAGTAACCATGGAGACAGTTTCGCACCGTCATGTAGCCTAGCATGTACGGAAAACACTGGTTAGCATCTCGTCTTTTGTACGTTTTTAAAGTCTGCCCCGTTTATGACATAATGATACAAATCATGTTTGAATTCAGACAAAGCTGGTAATTTGATCAAGACTTCAGGAGGGAGGAAGTATGGGTCGGTTTCTAAGCTAGCCATTTAAAACGTTTGTAAATACCGCCGACAGTTAAACCCAACCAGTTGTGTGACGTTCACAGACAAATTAGCCAAGAATGCTACTTATTCATTTTGGAAAACAACTTCGGTTGCTCTGTTCACCGCGATAAAGCTAACCGCCTCTTCGAAAATGTTTTTTTGTTTGTTTTTTTTTTAATTTTTTTTACCTCTTCGAAAATGTTTCTCGCGCCTCGAACGGTTCGGTGACGTAGTTCCAAACGGCCAAGAGTTTTACTTTGTTTCCTCTTTTGATTCCTGGTTCTGTTACCTTTTGTACTCTCAGTGTGACCTTATGTGTACATAAAAGAAGAATATTTATAAAAAAAAAAAAATTAATGATGACCCAGAAAAGATCATCATTATTGTTTATTTATGAGGGCGTTTTATAAACAAAGTGTGGTTCAGCTATATCAAAAATGAAGGGAATAATAATAATAGTAATACTGTAGTAACAATATATGTTAGGTTAGAGGTTTTGTGCCATAATATAAATTATTTGTACAATACAGCATCTTTCAAAAGAGTCTATTATTAACCACAAACTTTAAATTCATTTTGTTAGATTTTTCAAAACCATATTTATTGTTGATATTTTAATTTAAACCAACTTTTAAAGATTCCAGGTGTTGGGTGTTGCGGATTAGATATAAACTCTGTGATGCAGGTATTAGATGATCTGGATCTGTCCCTAATTAAATGATGAAATTAAAAAGTAGACAAACACAATGTAGTGTAAAGGATACAAGGTTTTGAATTCTAGTGAAATGTATCCACTTGTTGAAGATTTGAGGTAAAGTTTAAGGGTAGACTTACAAAACAATACTGCAAAGCTTTGGACATCTCAGAGCAATGTTTACTTCACCAAAGAGAAAAGAGTAACTCTGGAGGAGATGCAGAGATCCTCCACAGTGTGGAAAAATTCAACGTAACCATATATACGTTTTCATCAATAGAGGGCAGCATGTGCACACTCTCCATTGTTTACACAGTAGTAAAATGTTGAAATTCAGACTGAAATTTTTTTGAACAAATTATGTCAAATGACACGTCAATGGGAATGATTATTTATTTTATTATAATTTTCAGTTAAAATAAGTAGACTTGAAATAAGGTAGTGTGTCTTATGCACGGGGGAATTTTGTTCACTTAATGAAAGTTTCTACACTTAAAACTGAAGTATTTTTCATGTCTGATTTTAATTTAATGCTGTGGTGTCACATCTTTGTGGAAAAATAAAGTAAAGCAAACTTTTAATCTTTCGTTGAGCGAATACTGAAGGATAGTTAGACTAGTAAAGCGGATGAAGCATGTTTTCTGTCTAAACCAAGTAAAGCTGAACTAATTCGGTGGAGAAACAACAACAGGTCGAATGCAAACAGGCAGCATTTGTTTAAGCGTCCTTCAGATGTGTTTGTGTGTTTGCCAGTTGTGGGCGACATGAAAAGTGATGAGTCCAAATGGAGAGGTGTGGGAAGCACTTTCTGTTTTTAGAGCTTTCTGCTCCTTCGAAAGCGACTGTCTGGAAATAACATCTAACACAGCGGGCGTTTAAAATAAACTGGATTGTTGTTGTGCTTAATTTTACTCTTTTGAAATCAACTGTAACGGATGTAAAGTCCACAGAGCTGCGTTCAGAGTCGGTACTGCTCATATTAAACACACTGTTTTCTCTTCAGCCATATTTTCAGACATGAAACCTCTAAGTAAAAATGTATCCAGCCAGTCGATAGTTTATGAAATGTCATTCTTTGATTTAAAAAGAAATTGGTGAAATATTCATGCATTCTGTAGTGTCTTTCAGCAGCGGTGAAATCCAGTCATACAGCAGCAAAGCTGTCAACGTGTTTTAGAAGTAAAAGTAGAAATAAGCTCTGCCTCCTCTCTTGTTTCTATTGATTTTTGTCTAATTGTTCCAGAGATTTGCTTCTTACTCTGTGGTTTTATTTTTGTCCTGCATCTTTTTGATGATCCTTTAATTCATGTAACTTTTCTTACATGACGCTCCAACCGCTTGATCAAAATTCTTGTCTTGCTGTCCAGCCGTGAAGACTTTTTATTCAGACAAACTACTGTTTGGTAAAAGAAAATTACCTCACGGTCTAGATGAGTTGTCATTCTTCAATCTTTGCTATTTCAGCGGTATTAAATTTATTTCATATCCCTGAAATGTCATGATCACAAACGTTTTATGTGACAGTGACATTCAAGAAAATGTTATCAGATTTTCACTACAGTTAGCTTCACATCTTTTGGGGGTTTCCTGTACCAACGTTGTACATCTAGAGGCAGTAGACTTTGACTGGACCATTCTCAAACATGAATATAGTTTGCTCTGAACCATTATTTCCTACTTCTGATTGTATGTTTTGGGTCGTTATGCTGCTGGATGACAAGCTCAAGTCTTTTGTAGCCTCTGGAAAGCTTTTCTCAACCTTTACTCTGCTGAGAGAAGCTTCCTCACAGCATGATGCAGCCACCACCATGTTTCAGATGAGGATTGCTGTGTTCAACCATAACTTTTTTTATTTAGGCTAAAAAGTTCACTTTTGGTCTAGCAAACATTTAGAAGAGCCCATTTTTCCAAATGTTTGCTGTATTTGCTTGAATGTAATCTTGTGCCATTTTATTGAGACATTCATGCACATTTGTATGTGTGAAAATGTGAAAACCATGCAATATTTTCTTTGTATTTCACTATTATATCCGCCTATCACATACAGTTTAATTAAGCCCACAAAAGTTTCAGTTCGAAAAAGACTATTGTTATAGAGTTTTAATATACAATCAGACATGGTAGAGAACTCAACTCTTGTTCTGAAGTAACCATTCAAGAAATTACTCAAGTTATAGTAAAAAGTATTTTATAAAAAAAATGGCTACTTGATTGATTATTTGATTAAAATACCTGATTCTATGCTTCATTTAAAAATGTCAGACAGAAGACAATGTAAAATGATGCATGAATTCTGATATTTTAAAGACAGAAATGGAAAAAATAGGGCAAATAAATTGTTACAAAATAGCAAATTCAGCAGATTTCAACAAAGAGGTCATACTTTAACATAAGCCGTGTCCGAATTCAGGGGCTGCATCCTTCGAAGGACAGAATTGTCCCAGTTACATCATAGCGTGGCAACAAGGTCTGTCCGAATACAAAGACTCCTTCCAGATTTGAAGGATGGGTCCGGTGTATCCTCCACGGCCCACCATATCCCAAAATTTATTGTGGGTCCAAGCCGGGCGTTCCGACAGAGCGACAATAGCGGTGAAGAGTGACAAATTAGTTTGTTATATTACACTTTAAATGGCACGAGATTTTGTACAACGTTTTCAGGCGACGATGCAAGTGTGTAAGTCTCAAATATCTGCTCTGTTCACCAAAACATAATCTTATTGCAATCTCACTATTCATTTGCAGAAAATAAGTAACGGTCAAAATAAGAAAAAAGGGCTTTCAGACCTCAAATAATGCAAAGAAAACAAGTTAATATTGATTTAGAAACAGCAAAACTAATGTTTTAAGTTCAGAAATCAATGTTTGGTGGAATAACCAGGAGGTTTTCAATGGGGCTCAGTGCAGCGGACTCTTCAGGTTTTCCTGTATTAAAACTGAGAGTGTTGAAGGAGGAGGGGAATCCTCACATTGCTAGTCTTGGCAATTTGTCCAGAAACAGTGATAATTATATGCAGCATCAGCAAGCTTCACTGAGTGAACATGAGCTTATCTGCACATGTTTTCAGTGAGTGTGTGCAGAAAGTGTGAGCTGCGGCGTGTCTTCATCCTAATCGGGAGCTCCTACCTGTAGGCCGCAGAGTGACTGAGCGTGTGAATCAACATTAGTGTGTGAGTGAAGACAACATATGGACAGTGCCCTCCTTCCTGTTGGGAGGGGACGAGCGTGGCTCTCTGTGAACCACAGCCTCACCTTTGACCTCTCGGGATCACACAAAGAAAACGGCGTGCACACACGGAGACCCAGATACCTACACATACGTCCTCAGATATATGTCCAGTCCCAGCCAGCCAGCTGTCCCCACCGCCAGCACATCCTGCGCCCAGAGGAGGGGAGAGCGGCTGTTTGCTTAGGCCGAGAGGGAGAGCGGCTCAGGAATCCACTGTGACTTTCTTTAACCCACGTGTCACCCAGCAGGAAAACCAACACACCGCAGCAGAACCTCTTTTCCTTCTTTAAACACATGTTGCTCGATGAGATGTCACCAGTAAAGAAGAAAAAAACAGATCTGGATGATCACAAGTTGACTGGAAAGGAGAAAAAAACCCTCCAGGAACTTTGGTTTGTGGAAATTAAAAGATAACTCGAAAACAATCGAGCATAGCGACTTGTCTTTCTTTAGAAAATTCTTAAAGCTGAATAACTTTTCTCTTAGACGCGCAAATAAACAAACAAAAACATTTGAATCCCTCCAGACCGACCAAAGTTTTATCCAAATAATTTTTTCTCCCCTTTAGCATTGAAATAAAGGCAAAACATTTTTTTGACAAGATTGTATTAGACATACTGAACTTATAGATGTATTATTCTTCTTTTTCATGTTTATGAACCTTTTTATTAGGGTAGAAATGATGTGAAATTGATTTGCCCACCACTCAACAGCTTACGTCAGCTGTCCACAAATTGCAGCTCTCTTGTTTTTTTGCTCTGCATATTTTTGGTTATTTTGATTATTTCTCATTCTCTGCAAATAACAAGTAACTTATTGCTCGGAATTTCAGAGACATGTTGTCAGTAGTTCATAGAATAAAAGAATAATGCTCAAACATATAATATCAGAGAAACTGATCATTTTAAGTAGACTCTTAGTTTTTTCCAGAGATGTCTGTTGTAAACAGAGATGGGTTAGTTAGTTAGTTAGTTAGTTAGTTAGTTAGTTAGTTAGTTTGTTTGTTTGTTTGTTTGTTACATCTACGAGTACTTTTTTTTTTTTTAGAAAAATATTCCTTTAGCAGTAGTTTTAAAACATAGTATAGGGTTGAACAATATATCTGAAAAAATATTTGATATTGGTCACTATTGATTTTTTTTTTTTAATATCTGAAACTCTCCCACACTGGTGGCCTTTTCTGATCTATCCAGTTTTCACTCCACACTGTTTTTATTATTATTAATTAATTAATTAATTCTTTTTTAAGCTTATAAGTAAGGCACAGTGGCCAATACTGTGCAAGTTACTCAGCAGGTTGTTGCTAGGTAACCAGAGAGTGAGTGAGTTGCTAGGTAACCAGAGAGCGAGTGAGTTGCTAGGTAACCAGAGAGTGAGTGAGTTGCTAGGTAACCAGAGAGCGAGTGAGTTGAAGCCTCCAGCCTTCTAACTGACTTCTAAGTCTTTATTTTCCGATACTAACAGTATTTTTACTTTTTTTTAGTTATATTAATATGAAGTATTGCTACTCTTAAGTAAAGTTTCTGAATACTTTACCCACAGGGAGTAAATTCACTGTAAAAGCAACAAACATGTTTTAACCAGACAAGATCACAAACCTAGAGTTTTTTTTTTTTTTCCAGAGATGCATTTTGGGTAAATTATGGTTGAACACGGCATTGAAGCATGTCATAATCAATACTTGGGTTGAGTGCTGTATCTGCCAGATGCCCTGTCCCCTATTTGTAACAAGTGCAGAGACAAAGGAGTCAACGATCAGAGTTTTCACCTATCAATGCGCCACACCTCCTTCCTCACGCTGCAGTTGTTTTCCATTGTCTTCTAAATGCCTTTGCAGTGAATAGCGAGGACAAAAGAAGATAAAGAGAGGAGCAGCAAGAAGAAAAGCAGAAGAGTGAGGTGAGAGGAGAGGTGGGGGAGAAAAAAGAGGTAAGGAGGAGAAAAGCAGCAGCTGTCAGGTGTCAGGAGTCACAAAGGACCATCTGTCCATCGAGTGCCATCTCCCCCAACACACACGCTACGTTAAACTTTCTTCTTTAAATCAATAAAGATGCTTCCACATGGCTTTATCTGTCCCTCCTGTTTGTTGCTTTTGTTTTAGTCAAACAAGTTTCATCATCAAAGTGTGTTTGAGTCCCTGTGTGTTAGCTGAGATCCAGCTTTGGATGATTTGTGGCTTCACCTCAGCGGGGAGCCGCCGACAAAGTCCTGCTGACGGCCCAAAGCGAGACCAGGAGATGCCACCACGACGACAAAACAGGCAGGGTGTGTGTGTGTGTGCGCGTGTGCGAGAGAGAGAGTGGTATGCTGCTTCTCCTCTGAACTCAAGTGCCTCAAATACTTACCAAGAAAGACTTGAGCGCACGCACACACACCGTGCTGACCCCCGACCTTTCACCTCCAACAATCTCTCTCTGGGGAGTTTTTTAAGAGTGTGAGCAGCGCTGGGACGACACATGTTAAAACTTCACACATGCAGCGACTGATCTCTGTAGAAAGAGCAGAGCTGGGGAGTAACTAGTTACATTTACTCAGTTACATTTCCTGAAATTACTTTTTAACTTTACATCTGGAATGATGTTGAAATATGAGTGGTACGTGCCAGAAGTCTTTAATTTCAATATTTGTCTCTGAAGGAATTAGTGTAGTTGCATTAATGGGTCAGGAGTATTTTTAAATAATTTTTTTAGCATTAAAAAAAAAAAATATATATATATATATATATACAAATGCAGGTTTTAACAAAACATTTTCTTTTAATCTACGTAATTGTACTTTAAAAAATTGACTACTTCGTCTTAGAAAATATGTTTTTTAGTTTATAATCCATACACACACTTAGCTTTTTTTATTCAATCATTGCTGATAATTTTATGTTATTTTAATTATATTTAATTTGAATTTGAACACTATCTGAAATGTTCACTGTCGACTCATTGTAAAACCTTCCTGACAAACACTCCACACTGTTCAGATTTGTTTTTGTACAGCGGTGAAAACTTTGTACTGTCTTTAGCTTTGTGTCTTACAGGAGCCCAGGAAAGACATTTGACGTTTGTGGTTGTAGTGTAAATAGTAGAAAAATGTACTTTTTGTGGCTTTTGTTTGTGCATTTTTGATTATGACAAACTTAGAAGATGGCATTAAAATTGAAATATTGACCATTTGCTTTTATGCCTTTGTATTCTGTACTAATATATTGTTTGCTCTCTAAGTTTGCAAAGATTAGCACCAGAGTTGGGTTGAACCTTTTGGAAAAAATCTACTTTTAGGAGTATTTATTACAACACTGTACTTTTTACTTTTACTTGACTAAAGTAGAAGACGACAGCAGGAAATGACAAGACGACAATGAAGCTCCATGTTTTTTAATTAGAAACTAATTCACCAGTGATTTTTATTGCATTTATTTAATTGAAACACCGCAATTGCAAAATTTGTTTTTTTCAACAGTAGCAGAAGTTCGACAAGGTTTTTGCACACATTTGTAAGCTTATCAACTTGAAAAGTAAATATTTGCGCATAAATCTGGCTGCCATTTTTTCAGGCAGGTGTGACGCAGATGGCAAAGGGAAAAAGTTTTCCACTTTTAAAGGTGGCAGGTTTGATAAAATGCACAAGCAAATCCTGATTTAGTTTGCAAATTGTCAGGATTAAAAGTTCTGAGGGGATTTTGACAAAAAGTTTAAAGAATCAGACCCAAAAAAAAAATCACCTGCAGTGGGAAAAATCATCTAATCTTGAGAAATTACAAAATAAAGGAGATGATTGTAGATTTTTGAAAAAAAAAAAGAAACAATTTTATCATGGGGCAAGAACACTAACTGCTTATTTATTTAAAAGAAGTTCAGATGTTAAGTATTCAGGTGCGCCCTCACACACACGCTTGTCCCTAAAATCGACTCTCTGTTTCGTTCTCCCGCTGCTCTCTCCTCCACCACCCTGTTCTTCCTTCCCCATCCTGCAGACAGAAGGCGGATGCTGCCAAACACTTCCTCTCTCCCCGAAGTCACTTCCTGGCGCTAGAAATCCATTTCCTGCTCACAGATACCACAGCAACTCTAAAAGCATTTCTCAGGAATTTCAGCCGTTTTTTTAATCACTTTCACACCGGCTCACTCATCAGTCCAAGTGTTGGGATTGTTTTAGTAATTATGAATGTATAATAAGACGCTTAATAAATGTGAAAATCAAAAATATCTGAGATATTAATGATTTCGAATAGCATGATGTATTTTTCTCAAAGTCCTTGTTCCTGTTGCTTTTTTTATATTTTGTAACCTTAAACTGAGCACAAACGGTGTTGCTAATAAAATGTCGGGTCTAAATGAACGGTGGTGATTCACAGGGGAAGGAGTGAAGATGAGGCAAGTAAGAATGAAAAATATAAAGTTCTTGGCAGGAAACAGGCACGGCTTCCTGTGATGTTAATACCACGAGCCTGCATGACAGAGGAGATCCCCAGCACACACACACACACACACACACACACACATGCCTGTAGCTAATCAGTGGCCATGTTATCTGGACTCACAGGGGGGGAAGTGTTTATATTTGTCTTAAAGGCCGGACCACCATGCAGCGCTGGAAATGACACACAGAGCATTATCGATAAGCACACAGGCATAGATTCACTGCGACATAAATCCACTGTACCAGACAGGAAGCAGTATTCACTGTATTTGTAAAGGTGACAAACTGTCAACTGGGCCCACATTTCCCGTAAGCTGCTGATTTTACAAAGGACTTCAGGTCTAAATCTAAATTTAGACTGATTGGGGGGTCTGACAGGAAACTTTACTTCGTCTTATTGTTGTTTTTAGGGGTGAGGCACAAAAGTCTTACTTTGGTCTGAGAGAATGGTTCTGCTCCTAATTCTGTGCCTACAAGTCTTTATGTGATTTTTTTAAGCTGTTCTTTCAGGAAAAAGTCGTGAGGTCAGACACTGATGTTGGACAAGATGGCCTAAACCCCAATCATTGCTCCAATTTATCCCAAAGATGTTCTGTTAAGTTGAGGTCAGGGATCAGTCAAGTTCCTCAACGCCAGACGCTCATCCATGTCTTTGAGGACCCTGCTTCCTAAGGAGCTAAATTGGGACCATAAAGTTTGTTCAAAAGAAAGAAAATTGAAGGTGAAGAAAATGTTTGAAACTCAAAATAAATATCTGAGCTGAAACAAAACTTTTTGAATCTGAAATAAAATGTGCAACTTGAAAAAATGTTCAAAACTACTTCTCAGATTCAAGATGTTTTTTAGTCTCAGATTTTTCTTTCTTGTTTCAAAACTTTCTTCAATTTCTTCCTGGTCTCCAGCTTTATGTTGAGTTTCAGAATACCTTTTCAATTACAGATATTTATTTTTCAGTTTTATTTTATTGTTTGAACAAACTTTTATGGCACCAATTTAGCTCTATAGATGTCAGGACTGGTGCAGGGGGTCACCTCCAAACTGGAGCATGAAATTATCAAAAATAATTTCATAACAGAGGGTAGACTGCACCCTCTGCTAACCCCTGTTAAACAAGAAAAAAAAAAGATCTTCCTTCCACCAAACTACTGTTTCCCTGGCAACCACCAAATGAGTTTGAGCTAATCTGAAGGTAGCATAAAGTTTGGAGGTGTGAACATTGACATCTGTATAAAGTTTGTGATTTTGCTTTATTGTGCCATAAAGTTTGTTCAAAAGCAATATTTCTTCCAGCAGAATATTTAGCAGCAAGAAAAATAACCACGAAAGGACAGATATTTGACAGATGGCATCTGAGCTCCTCAGAGTGACACATTCTTCTATAAATGTATGTAGAAACTGTTTTGATGCATATAAAGTAACTGCATTTTATGGAAACATTATGTTTGCGCCTTCCAAGTTCAAATATTCTCTACATCTAAGAGTAAACACTTGTTATTGGGGACAATGCGACATGGTTGTGATTTGTAAAATTAGAAACAAGGGAATAAAATGTGTGTGTGTTTATATGTGTAAAAAGAAATATCTGTTTTGGATCATAAACAACTCAAAAGCAGTCAAATTCCACATTTCTACCCCCTATTATTGTTTTGAAGCCTTTTCTTTCAGTCAGTCTTTATTGTGCAGGATGCGGTTGAAAGCGTTTGAACTTCAAGTCGAGCAGAATAAACGATACCAAAACATTCTAAAGTCGTCGGTTGTTTTTGTCATGATTTATTGTTTTGCTTTACCTAAGAAAAAGTTTAAAAAGGCACAAGTTTCACAGAATCAAATAAGATATAAATTCACTGCTTAGCCTTTGTTTTTATCTAGCGTAAAAAAACACAATTGTGGCTTTTCTTTTCTTTCCTTTTTTTTTTTGGCACATGTTTCAAGTTTATATTTATTTTTCCTACTTTTCCAAAAAGCTTGCTTTTAGTTGTTACATAAGCCATCCATACTTACTACTGAGTGAATGAAATAAAGAATAAAATTAAACGAAACGTGTGCAATATCACCTTTTGTCATATATTGTATATATTTCGTCAAGACATGCGAGTCGGACACCTCTCACCTTCCGTTCCTTTAACTACGTTTTATTTTAACAATATTATAGACGTGAAGTTTGTCTAGATTTGTTTATTTATTCCTTGAATTCATGTCAACAAGCTGTTTCTCCAGACATTTATTTGCGCTTTAAGTTCTGTCTATTGGCAGTTGGTGGTGACGGCTCCTCCCCCTTTTTGTTGTTGTTGTTTGTGCCTGTGGTATGTATTATAACCAGCTGTTTTCATCACAAATATTATATTTTAATATGTATTTTAGACATATTTGGTAATATTCAGTGTTGCATGAGTCATTTTTCTATGTTTTGTATGTTTTTTAAGTGTTATTATGCTTTTTAGCTATGTTTAATTTTATAACTGCTAACTGCTCATCGGGAGATATTGCTCTGTAGTTTGTTTATGGTTATTTATTATGTTTCATTTAATGTATAGGGGCAGAAGGTGCTGGACCACCAACTTGATTTCCTCTTTGTTAGAATAAATACACTAAATGTTTCTGTTATGAAGTCGAAACCACAACAAGATCTACCAAATACAGAGCAACATACTTAATTATGAACTGGGAACAAAATTAATGTGTGTTTAGTGGCCGTCACTGTACCAAGCCAAATGGAAAACCTGGGAGCAGAACTGAAAAGGTGCGCAAAGTTTTATCATATATGTCAGAAGGAACAAACATGAAACATAAGAAAATCAAAACATCTGAAGTCAAACAGAATAAAAGTTAAATTTACCAAATACAAATGTATATTAACCATTGAAATAAAGAAAATAAGCATTTTTTCCCCCCATTAATTTTCATGCTATTTAGCAAAAGCAATCCTATTTGACTGAGTTAGATTCTGCTTCAGACAGTGAGAAAATGTTTTTTTTTTTCTTTCATGTGGTGCATACAAATATCTGTTTTTAACGGTGTACGTTAATTTAAAGCATTTTCTCCATGTAGCACTGATGACCAACTGGTCATCCCCATATTCTATGTGAAATAGTACATTGTTTACATGCTGCCACAGACAGGAAGAAAGGACATAATATCAGAGTATATTGTCTGAAAGGAAGCTCACCATACTGGAGCTTCTGTTTGTTGTGTGTTTTTTTTTTTTTTCTAATTTAATTGTACGTCTGCTGGTGTGTTTGTTCATTGTTGCTCCAAACTCCTCTCTCCCATCTGCTGCTGCTCATTAGCATGGAAACAGGACCAGGAGCGTTTTCACACATACACACACTGGCCATTAATCAACAAGTCAGACCGGGGTCCATTCCCACACATACACACCACACACACCAAGACAAAAGCCAGCTCTCACACACACCCAGCCCTTAATCACACACATATCCCAGAGCACACTTTGCTTGATCTCGACCACTCCTTTCGTCCCAGCGGATCAGACCTGGCAACCCAAATTTTTGTCCATCAAATCTGCCGTCCCTGTGATGTCTCAATCGCCTCTTTCCGTCCAGGGATGACTGCTCCCTCGTGGCACTCTGAGCGAACACAGGAAGATTTGTTCCCATCAGCTGTTTTCTCCTTTGTCTTCATAGGTTGAATTGGCAAGTATTATTGTGGGAATTTGCTGTCTAATTTGTCTGGGCGATCATGAATGGCCACATTGATGAGAAGAACGATTCCCATGAACTAACAGCAGGAGAGAGAGCGGCGTTTAAAGACAGACGGGCGAGGTAACAGAGTCACAGACAGAAATCACTTGAATTGTGCTGGTTTAAAAATAAATACATTTACAGATTGTGCTCTATGATTTATGGAATAAAACTTAAAAAAATAAAAGAAAGAGATGGAACAAGTGAGCGAAACCAAATCATTTGGTTTTTCACCGATGTTGTTTTAGGTTCAGTCAACATATACTTACAAAACATGACAATACAAAATACAACCAGAAAAAAAATAATAGAATACAAAAACATCTGAAGTCCTGTGAAAACTTACTTGCTAGTACTGATTTCTTCTGAATTTCTTGCTTTTTTTTTTTTAAAGATCTATTTTATTTTATGTTCATATGTATTTGAAAAAAATAGATAAAGTGTTGGATCTTAAGAAACAACAATAAATTCCCAAGGCTATATTTATTTATCTATAATTCTAAGTTGTCTTTGTTCAAGAAGTCCTGTGACATTTGCAGCTCTAAGCACATTTAAAGCAGAAACGACTGTAAATACTGCAGACCTCTGCTCTGGACTGTTTCATTTTATTATTATTTTCATTAACCCAAATATGTTTGATAACCTAAAACATTTAAGTGTAACAAATAAGCAGGAGAATTTTTTAAGGAGATGAAATACTATCCCACAGCAAAAACCACACAGGTAAAAACATATTTATTTACACCGAATAAAAAGACAACACTTTTTTTTTTCTCAAGTCTGAAGTTAAATCTGACCAAACTTTTCATGTTTTATGCTTCTTAGAATCACCAAACGTATTTCTATTTGCTGAATGCCACAAAATAGGTGAAAACATTTTTTATGTTCTAACCTTTGTAACTTTTATCAAATTCAAAAGTTGACATACATTGGTCAGTATATCAGGGATAACTGTCTTTTAATCTGTATGACGTCTGATTGGTTGACTGACACAATTGAGTTAATGGGAGCCACACCTGGTAATTTAGTTTAATGCCACATCTAAAACACATTTCTATCTTGTTGGACACAATGGGAAAGCAAAAGAAATCAGCCTAAATTTCAGGAAGCTGCGGAGGTCTGGTTTGTCCTCGGGAACGTTCATCTGTTCAATTACATCAAGTGTAGACGTGATGGGAACCTCCAACCATCAGAACGCTCAGCATGGAGACGACATGAATATCTTTTGGTTTACATTTGGTATGCAAGTCATTACATACCAAATGTAAACGTTTATATTTGAGAAGAATTTCTTAAAAAAAAAAAAAAAGATTCAATTAAATTTTTTTTTACTGATCCCAAAGGGAAATTAATTAAAAATATGAATCCAAAGTCTTGTTTTGTCAGGTGGAGCAGCTGGTAAACTGGTGAAACGTTTAGCAGTGTATAGTGTCTGTATCCGAGCAACAGCGAAACTGATGACATCACCTGCATCGGTTAACAGCTGAGGGTGTACGGATGTAAACAGCCGCCAAAAACAACTCCTGGTTAATAAGGTGGAAAATTTTCTCCTCAAGTCTTCATTTGGCAAATATGAATAATTTTGTTAATTGTAAGTGAACTAAAGCAAGAGAAGTTTAGTCTGATTTGACTTCAGACTGTCACAGTGAAGGAGTTTTCACACCTGATGGTCCGAGTAGACTGTTTGAACTGCCACATTTATTCCATTTTCAGGGTCGTTTGACCCAGTTAGTTTGACCCAAACTAAACCTGTTCCCTCCGTCACCTGTGGTGGCGCTGCACCAAGAACTGCTGAAGGAATCGACACAAAACCTCTGAAGAAGACCAGCGCAATTTCCTTCTTAATTTAGTATTGCACAATTGCCGCTGTTAAAACTAATTAAAATGCAACAAAACGCCTATACTATATGATATATTTCATTCTGTTTGATGATAGTTAGGACTATTGCCACGTTCTACAGAGGAGGCAATTAGTCCAGGTTGTTTTTTATTGGAGGTTTAAAAGTTACAGTAGCTGTAGTGGGATAATAAACTGGTAAACAGGTGAAAAACACCAGTAAACCACTTATATTCTGCTTTTCCTTGCTCTCTGTGTTGGCTTTTTGTGGACCCGTTGCCGTGGCAGCAGGCATTACATCTCCGCTAACCCCAAGAGCAAAGAGTAATTTATTTCCCAGAATGCACTGCAATTCAGGTAGCTTCCGGCTTTCACAGTGGTCTCCAGTCCGGTTGCCTTCACACTGCATTCAAACCGCATCAGAGTTCACTTCAACCCAACACAAGTTTTCAGGCAGAGCAGAGTTCATTTGTTCGACCTGCACTAAAGTTGCACATTCACACCTCCACAAACGAACCGGACTTTGTATGCAAACAAACTAGAGTTTGATTAAAGTGGGTTAAACAGGGCTGGTGTGAATGCACCATAAAATAACAAGCCTTTTTCTTTTTATTCGGTGTATCTAAATACCTGATTTCAACTATCTTTTAAAGGCACAGGAGAATGTCCCTCTTGTCTCTGTCCTCATGTATCCCAGCCTTTTCTTGTTTAATGATTTATCAGTTAAGCCTATTTTACTTGTCACATGCCTGATGTCTGACAGGACCTGTGAAAGAGACCTCTGGAGATTGAACCATTAAAAAGAAATTTGATCTCCACGCAGCAAAAAGAAAGCAACTGACCAGTCGCCTGCTGTGCTGTGGGCCAGTGAAAGGCAGGTAAGGCTTCTGTCTCTGCTCACCTGCTGCTAAAGAGCGGAGCTGAATACAATTCAAACTCATCAGGGAGAGATAGAGAGACATCTGCCGTCCCTCTATCTCTCTGTCCCCTCCTCTGTGTCCTCGGTAGCAACATCTGCTTCCTCCGCTGCTCTTTCCCATCATGCGGTGGGCGTGTCCTTTGTGTTGCCCCCCAAGCTTCATTGTTCTAGCCAATCATTGTCCTCCCCAAGCTGTTCCCACGATGCACCAGTAATGACCAGAAGGTGCTGATGGGAGCTGGTGTCTCCGAAGGAATGACTGTGTCCCTTGCAAAGTGTTTCAGCCCCCAAGGGAGAGGAGACAAAAAGCAAAACATAAACAAAAACAATTCACCCAGAGGCAGCAGAGGAACGAGGAAGGCTCTAATTGCTAATTAACCACACGCCAACCTGTAATTTAAAAAGAAAACGTGTGACTGTAAGAGAAGTGGGAGTGGAATATCATATTAACAGAGACAATCCTGAAGGAGATGGAGCTCTGGGAAAAGATCAGAGCCTCGTCCCTGGGGAGCAGCGACAGATGAAGTAGCTGAATAAGCTGTCTGTCATTGTGTGACTAGGACTGCTGTGGTCACTTCGTTTGTTCAGACTCAACAATGGAGGATGGCTGAGAGAGAAACCTCTGTTTTCCCACAAGATTTAGCCTAGAAAATCTCTAGTCAGGGATGCTGAGTGTGTGTAAGGATTTGTTCCGATAGTAAATTGAAATGCTAATAATAGACAAGAGTGGTGAGAAGTATTAAGTCACTAGATACATTTACAGTGACCACATAGTTATGAAAATTAATTCACTTAATGGAAACACAACTTTCGAAGCTGAAGCACTTAATAAAAACAACCATAATCTCTTGAATGCAGTTGTTCCGTGTTCATAGTTGATTGAATTTGATTGGTTTGTTTTGATTCCTATAGTGATTCTGTAATCAATATCTCAAAGATAAATGAACAACATTCATTGTGTTTTGGTGATGATAGAGCAGATAAACTAAAACAAACTAAATATTTTACATCCCAATAATAAAATGTAACTTAAATCTAGTTTTCTCTGCACTCATTTATAGATTGTTTTTAGATTAACATGTGTAGGCTTTTTATTCACTCATTTATTTATTTATCCTCAGCCATATTGAATTACTTACATAACTTTTAGGTATATTTATACATAATGATGCATAAATATGGTGATATTTGTATTATTAATATTTAACACTTTAGATGGAGTAGATTGCCAACAAAAGTAATTTCCTGCTTGCATCAATGAAATATGTTCTATTATACTGCAGTGAAGATATTGCCGTAATAAAATGAAAATTCAATTAAAAAATATTTTATTGATCCCAGAGGGAAGTTAGCTGTTGTTGTAGCTCATTTTATTTGAGCTCTTTTCAGTTAGAAACTCTTCAGGGTTGCTGTCGGTGTTGATGGCTGCAGGTTCATTATTCTGAAAGTCAAACTTTCTTGATCATTACTCCAGTAAGAAAACCTCCAACTGGAAAGGCGTCCAAAATTTTATTTGACCTTGGAGGGCATTCAACTTCCAGATTCAAATGTAAAAACATGTTTTTAATGGAGCACCACTTTTAGAACATTTCCCTCATGGTACATGTAATTTAGGAATAAGCATTAGCCGTTGCCAAGTTGCAGCCTGATGCTTCATTAAAGTTAATAAAGTCTATTTTATATAATATAAAACTTAAGTTCATAAGTACCACAGCTCATTCAACAACATTCAAATGCTGCAGAATTGCCATTTTTCCAACAAACATGTTGTTTTTAATGTGATGTTCCAACATAGAGTTAAAAACCTAATATAATAATTTAACAACTGAAGATATGTATAAATTATACAGCTGACACACATAACATACAGTTTTCCGTAAAGTTACATTATGCTCATAATCTTTAGATGCAGCAGTTTTGTTTAGTGACAAATGCTAACATTAGCCACTTTGCTCTCTGTTTTGATATGACTTATTGATAATTTGGCATGTTAGATGTAATAGTGTGGTTTTAATAAATTATTTACTGATAAAACTCACAGGAAACATTATTCTACTTTATGGTCTGGGCACAGTTCTCTCCCCTACAAGCTCAATCCCAGATTTAACAGAACTATAATGCAAGAAAACGGGACACAATGGGAAGAAACTGGCATTGAAAAACTGCGTGTCTGAATGTGGGTGACAATAACCCAACAAAGATCAGATGACATCAGATTGTTATCAGAGATTTCCGATGTTGATCATTTAAATATGCTGTGAATAGGATTTACAGATTTGTTTCAGAAAGCTGGGTGGAGGATGAGTTCATGACTTTTTGTCCATAACAGAGACATCAACAGCAAGGGTGTCCAAAGAGCGGCCCAGGGGCCATTTGTGGCCCCCGAAATTACTTTGTTCGGTCCTGGACCACAAGTCAAGGATGCAAAAAAATTGGCCAACAAAATAAATAATTGATGGCCCAAAAAATATGGAAATTGCCTGTTCGCTTAATAAGGCAACAGTTGGAAGCCGTTTTTTGTGTTTTTGATCTTTAATGATCAACAGATTTTATTTTAAAAATGTGTTTATTGTTGGGCAAAAAAAAAAAAAGAAATCAGAATGAACACATTTTTTCATTTTTAATTTAATAAATTTTCTGACCCGACAGTAGCGTTCTAGTTTTGGTCTGGAAGAAAGCACTGATTCCTGGGTAAGATGCATTGAGATATTCAAGATCACATTCCTTGCAAGTTGTGACCTGGACTAGAAAAACGATATAATACAAATAATTAAAATAATCTTAATTTCTCCAATTATTTTGCTGCTACTGTGGATAATGCTTTTTTATTTCAACTATTATATCATACCTGAATGCGATGTGACTGTTTATTGATGTATACTGTGGAGCGACGCGTCCCTTCACGTAGCTGAACGGAGGCACACGGGGAGACGAGCGCGTCAAACCACGACACATTTTTCTACAGCAAAACTTTTATGAGCTCCTTTGAAGCAGATGTTTCATTGTCAATCCACAGAATGAACAACTCAAACACTTTTATGCAATTTTAAATCTTTAATAAAATAAAACAACTGAATTTCATGTCTTTGTCAGGGAGATGAGGGGATGTGATGTATGAAAGCTATTTAGACGGTAAGCTGGTGATACCAGATATGTTCATGCAAACAAAGTTTGTTTTCTTCTCTGCGTGACATTAAAACAGACTAAACCTTTTCTTTTTTAGTTCAGAAACAAAACCTTGGCTTGAGTCAAACATTTAGGATATGCTTCCTCGAGCTTCTCATAATAGTTTTCTCTAATTTTAGCCCGTTCCTCCTGGCAGAACTCGTGTAACCAGGACACTTTTTCAGCTCTTTCTACACGTTTCTGCTGAACTGAAACCACAGCTTTATGACGGCCAGTCCAAAACAGCGACTTTAGCATGTTGTGCAATCTGTATAACTTACTTTCTGATATATTGGGTTCCGTTTATCAACTTGTAAGCCAATTTCTGCCCATCTTTAACTTCCTAGCTTGAACTGTTATTCAACATTTCCACATAATATTCTTTCCTTGTGATTATGATCTATTTTGTAGAGTTGGATAGTTGGGTTCTCCAGATTCGCTGGCCTCCTCCTACAGTCCAGTGTGTGTTTGTGCATGGATGCTTGTTTGTTCTGTGTGTCTCTATGTTGTCCTGTGATGGACTGGCGACCTGCTAGAGACAGACATCAAAATTTAAAATTATTTTAAGTGGATCTATGAACCAAAATTCTTATTTTGCCCATTTTTATACATCCATCCAAATGGATTTTATGCATCCACTTAGATGTATAAAATCCAACAGTCCACGCACTTAAACTGACTCATTTCCTTTCCCCCCTGTCCCCCATTACTATAGAACAGCCTTTACTGCAAAAGGTGAAGAAGAAGAATACAGAAATCAGGAGTACAAATGGCTAAAAAACAAACTGCGGCTCCTTTTTTTCTCCTTCGCCTCTCTGCGCTGCTACGCCAAAGCTAGCTGCCTAGCTAGCTAAAGGCTAAACAGCTTTTCTCTTCCGGTCGTCGAAGGACCCGGATGCAGACCCTCTACTGCGCTTTCGGGACATTTTCAGACATTTCACATTTGAAACCAAATCTGATTTCAATCGGAATTGAGTCACTTCAGGCTGCAGCGTGAACGCAGCCTATGTTAATGTTTTGTGTAAGGAATTAGACATTTCAGAAAGCTTCTGAGCGTCAACGTTCAACGGTCACTGCGCCGTCACCTAACGACCCCACCGAGCAACCCCTCGCCAAGCTGAGCTCCAGAGCGTTGGCTCGGCTGGTTTTACCCTGTATTCGCTGTACAGTGGCTGATGGGAAAGACAAGCGTTTTGTTGTTGACTTACCATTCAGAAACCAATTGCTGCACATGCGCGGCTGCATAGTTGCGCATCTCTTGAAGCCATTTTTTTATGCTTGAATGTAAACAGTCAGTTGGGGGGCGTGGCCAGCAGCCGCTCATTTGGATTTAAAGTGACAGCTCATTCTGAAAGGAACTCAAAATGGGCAAAACTGAGCAGAACAAAATGTCATTATATAAGAATTATTTTGTGAAAAACTGAAATAAACATGGTTTGTATAGCATGAAGGCTTAAATACAGAAGCATAATCCAATTTCAACAAAACTTTTATCATGGTATTTTTGTTTGCGTGTGTGTGAATGTGTGTGAGAGACACAAAGAGATTGTTTGGGAGTGTAACAAGGGAGGAGGAAAAAAGTTCCCACTTGGCCAGTGACTGTCCTTTTGTCTGGTCACCTGTCAAACACTCCAGCAGGCATTAACATGGATTTTTGCACATGGGATTTCAGATTGCACCAGCAAACACACACACATATACACACACTTAGATTTTCTAAAAGATCTGCAACAGCAGAGGAGAGTGGAGAGGGGTGCCTGAATGGACAGATTAATCAGATTATAGCAGTGACACACTTAAACAGGCTGTTCTCTGGATTAGCCACGGTCCTGCCTACACTTCACCACAATGAAAAGTGCAAGAGGAGAGATCAGACTATCACGCGAAATACACATTAAAACTTTTAAACATGTTTTGTTTTGGTTCCATGTCCTACAACTTCAATAAAGCCACAACCTGGACATTGGGAAACGCTAAATATTAGCAGCAGATGAAAATTAGAAGCAAGCCCTGTTGAGTGAATGAGTACTTCTCTATATATTTGACCATGAAGAAGTTTCGATTTCACCCCAGAAGTTCAAAGAGTGCTGCTCTTTATGTGCAGCAGGGCAGCATATGGCAGCCAGTGACCAGGGCTTTGTCTGACTACTGACACCAGATAGATGCCGCGAGGGAGGACACGAGTGTTTGCGACTGTTTCAGGGGCCGGAGGACAGCCTGACAACAACAAAGGACCAGCTTTAAGCCTGTCTCCTGTGATTTTCCAACTCAGCGAAAAGCTATTGTGGCACTGAAAAAAAGTTAAGTTAAAAAGCTTAGCATGGTATGTGCTAACAACTGCCTGCTGCTCATGTAATACAAGCAAATACTTTCTGAGCAGCCACAGTGGCAGTCTTTGGAAGGGCAACCGTCACCGTGTCTGCAGCCGGTGTGCAGGTCACTGGTTCAACGTTCTGGTCTCCAGAGCCTGATAGGCTGCATGGCTGGATGGTCCAGTTAAGGAGGCGCTGAAAAAGCTGCAAACCCCCATCAAAATTACAGCTTTTTGAGAATTGATGAGAAACATTTCCAAACTTTTTTCATACAACTTGTGACACGAATTCAGCTACAAAACAAACAACGCTGTTATGGGGGAGAATAGGAATTAAAGACCTGAAATAACTTACTTGCATTAGTGTGTACACTACTGACTAAATTATTTTTGTGAAGCCTTGTTATTTACTTTACACATTTGGTCTTCTTGAGCTGACACCATGAACTACAGTAACTCCAATGTACCCTGAATAATTCATTGGAGTCGTAATTGGATTTTCTCATTTCCATCAGCTACACCCATAGTTTCTAGAATCAAAAGATTCAACTCTTCAGTCAGGAGAAGAGTTAATTGAGGTGCCAGTCAACACTGGAAAATATCTCAGGTCATTTCTGAGAACATGTATTTAATGGTGACCTATTCTATTGTGCTTCCTAGAACAGGTTAGTATGGGTCTGTACAAAACATGTTCATTAAATTTTGAGCACAAAATCAATCTGCTCAGTTCTGCCTCTTTAATAATGAGCTCTTTTAGGATCTCTTGTTACTTTAAATCCAAAGAAGCTGGCCGCGCCCGCTAACTTCATATTCACACTTCCATGTGAAAATGCCTGCAAACAGAGGCACAATTATACAACTGTACAACTTTGAAAAGCAGAAGTGGAGCCTCATACACAACCAACAAGAATGCAGCAAGTGGTTTCGGGTGGATCCAACCAAACACTTGTCTTTTCCCGTAGCCATTGTCGAGTGTATGTAGCAGATAAACCAACTGACCAAATGTGCTGGAACTCTGGTTGGATTTCTGGGTGGAGAGCTGGGCTCTGCTGGAGTTGCCTGTTAAATGTGACTTAATAATGAGGAGACTTTTGAAACTAAAAAAAATGACTTAATAGCCAACAATCATTTCATGTCTTTTTCATTTTTAAAAAATACTTTGGTTGTTTTTAGAAGCAAAACCAAATGGAAGTATAAAAACCTGCAAAATGTCAACTTTGCATAATTTGTCCCCTTTTCAGCACCTCCTTGAGTCTATAACATGATGATTTAAGGCCTGGTGAAGCAAAATGTGGTCCAGTTGTACTTATAGAAGTGTCTGTTTATAATTGTTTTAAAAAATAAGTTTTTTGAGGGTTGGTAGGTTTGGTCTTTGGACCCTACAGACTAGCAGTTAGCTACATCATCCAAAGATGAAAGATGAGATGCTTGAAATCTCACTTCAAAAATCTTGAGCCAGACCTTTAAAGCTTTTGTTAATTTTAGTGTGATTTACAATGATTCAGTTTGAAAACAATGTGGAATTAAATGACTCTGAGACTTATCAGGCCTTCTGCATTCACTTTTAAAAGTGTGAGACACAAACTGTAATATAAAAGATGATTTTTAGGACATGAAATGAGGAAAGAATAAATGTAAACTACATGTCACATCGATTTGTACAGCGCCTAAAAATGTCAAAATATTTGCGAGCAACACAAGGTTGACCTATTTTTTTATGTTGCTGGTAAAAATAACGCAGAGTGATGTTAAAGAGTTGTCCTTAATTTTTTCTGTTTCTTATTTTGAGATCAGTCAGCCACATTATGACTTCTGTGTCTCTGTGTTAATGTGACAAATGTCAACACTTAATCCCGTTCTTCTTTTTGGTAAAAGTTCTGATCATCCGTCATCCAGTTTTAAAGCCTATCTGGTGTGTGTTTATAAAAGAATGCAAACCATATGAGTTTCTTTGATGGCTGCCTCTACTCTCTCAGTGGTCGCTAAATGGGACACACACACACACTTACACACACATTTATATACAGAGCGTAGTCAGGCAGGGGCAACTGGGACTAAATCCAGACTGGTGGTTTCTATCTCCAGCTATAAATACCCCTCTTCTTAAACAAGATCACACACATGAACTTGTACTCAAATAAAGACGCTCATAGACAAAAAGAGATCCAGTCACAAACACATTAAGGAAATGAAACACACACATTTGGACTAACATTCGGATCCTCACAGAGAAATGACTTTGGCCTCAGAGGAGGCTTGCTAAGCGGTCTATGATTATGGGGTGTGTCTTTGTCTCATTTAGTGGTTCCACAAGGAGACAGTCTTCTGCTGTGTCAGACAGATACACACACACAGGCAGCCCCCCCACCCCCCGCACACACACACACACACACACACACACACACACACACACACACACACACACACACACACACACACACACACACACACACACATCATGCAAACACTACTTACACAATCACTTAGTGATGGCAAATCCCTCTGCCTAAATTTGTTAGACAACTTTTTAACGTGCTTGTGCTTTCATTGCCGTCTTCTGGGTTAATCCAAGCAGTACTGCCTTAGCATGAAAATATTTTCCAGCACCAGAATAGATTTCATTTCTCTTTTATTTTGGAAAAATATCACATTTTCCAGTTATAAAAATGACAGGCTTTGTACATACGACTTTTCTCTTAAATACAACACAGTCACAGTGGTCTCAAGTGCCTAACACATGCATACATACATACTTACATACATACATCATCTGCCAAATAAAAACAACACGACTTAAATTATAACAGGATTAACAAAAACAGCACAACAAAATGAAGCAAAAAATAATTACATAATTAAATTAAACGCATACATCTTTCTTTAGATAACAAATAAATTTAGAAAAACAAAACAAAAGATTCTAACCAGCGGCAGGAGGAGTCATGGTGCCCTTGAATTGGCTGATAGTGGAAGACTGGGGCGGGAGAGAACAGTGCATACATCGACACCAAAAGCGGCCATTTGCTTCTTCTGTACACACACACTTGCACACACACATATGCACACACACCTCTATAGTGCAATGAGGTCTTGGCAGTTAAGACTTTATAGCGCGGCCTTGTTCTCTTGGAAAAACATTATTACAAAGTCGGGGAAAAAAAGAAGCCAAACAGTCAGGTTTAGGTTGAACAAATGTTTTGATAATTAAATATGATGCCTGTATTGGTCTGATTTATATCCCTTGCCCCAAGCATTGCCCTTTCTATCAGACGTTTCAGGGCTCAGAGGCCAGTATGGCCCAACAGTATCCATGGTGGATCGATCTGCAGTCACTACTGGAGTTTTCAGTTCTCTGTTTTCTGCTGAGAACCAGCTCAGCTACATCTGCCAGTGCTGTAGAGTTGAAGGTGTTCGGCTGTCCTACAAGTGGTCCTAAACTTTAGATGATCTGATATGCAAAGTTCTGCTTGTGATTCCTTGAATGAATTTCTACAAATGGTCTGCCTAAAATTACGGGGACTGTTGCAACAGCTCCACACTCCACTCTGCAGCACTGTGCAGAACATAAACTACCGGAAATCCAGGACAGATTTTACACAGCAATGTAAAACCACAGCACGTAACAGTACTACAGCAGTACTTTAAAGGTTTTCAGTACACTAAAGGTACTACATTGTTCATTCAGTCGGTACATCACCGTACAATATCATCGGTCAATATCCAAGTCAATGCTCCGCTGCTTATCAGGAGAGAACAGTTCATCCACTGATGAGCTGTAAATCTTCCAGTGCTGCAAGGAGGCATCAAGCAAGCTCTTTGTGAGTTCTCCAGCAGTTTTTGACTGTCTGAGACAGCCTTGTGTCTGTACAAGTGCTGGCACCTTGTTCTGGCACTTCATCCAAAGCATAGAGTCACCAAAAGACCTGCGTCCGTCGAAGGCCAAGGATATTGTAAATTGACCCGTAGTATCACTGTAGTCCTCAGTCAAGGCCAAGCAGGTGATGCGTCTTCACTGGCACATTATCACCTTGGCTCAAAGTCCTCTAGGAAATCCCAGGGAACAGCAGCAAACAGCAGGAGTAAAACCTCCCAGAAACAAGCTGAGCTCTACTGCTCAGGGTTGGTGTGTGTGGACTAACATCAACCACAGGAAACTGGTACCATAACCACAGGAAACTGGTACCATAATTATACCTGTAAAACAAAGTAAACAAAGTTAGTGCTGAGGTACCAGTACAGATGGAAAGTTATTTTTCTGGTGTGGAAGCTCAAACAGATAAAATAGAGTGTGTTCTCACCTCTGTAGCAATGATACATTCATCTTTCTGGTCTGATATGACGTAAACAGACTGGTATTTGGTATCGTTGGAACAGGGGTACCGGCTGTCACTGGGAGTAGGGTACACAGCCTCACTGGTTGGCTGGAATTTGAGGTCGCAGGTTGACTGGTACTGAGGATCTCTCGCTGTATGACATTTTAAATCAGAGGATGGCTGATCTTTTGCTTCGCTGCATCCTGGTGACTCTGCTGATGCTTTCTTTTCCGAAGCATCACTGTAGGATGAACAACAAAGAGATTAGAAATACTGCTCTTCATTCTACGTGGGGTTGTAATGTGCTTAGGGTGATTCTTGAGTACCTGTTCTGTCTTTTCCTGAATCCTTCCCCTCTGCTGGGCTCATCCAGTGGCTCACATTTGGGCTCTGGTTGTTTGCATTCCTCCTCTGTACATGGTGACAGATCTTCTTGCCGGAGTTCATGGACCAGGTTGTACTCCACACTTGGGTAACGAGGCTTAAAGCCATTTTTCTCAGATCCATTGAGGCTGCTGATTCCGCTCAGACCCCCAATTGACCCAGCAAGGTCCGAATGATAATCTGCTTTCTTATTGGTGTTTTTAATTGATGTCGTCATCATACCACCAAGCTCCTTGTCACTTCGAAGACAGTTATTGGTTGTGAGGTTATTCATGGTCTCCTGGCTGTCACTGTGAACACTGTCACTATGGTGACTGTGTCGGGTTTGTAGTTTGACGCGAACATAGACCACCAACACAGAGCAGCTGATCAGGATCACAAGAACGAGGAAAACGCCAGCAGAGACAGCCGTCCACGGGAATCCGCTGTCGTCATCCTCCTCAGTGTCAGTATTCCCACTTTCTGAAGATGAATATCGCCGATCTGGACCATCAACGACTGGCTGGGAACCCTTGGGAACCTCTGGTAGGAGGAACTGGCAGTTATTCCCACCGTAGCCCGGGACACAGGCACACACATAGCGACCACTACGCTCATGGCAAGTGGCTCCATTATGACACGGGTTGTGAATGCAGCGAGAGATCGGAGAGCTGCAGTTTTTGCCTGTATATCCTGCAAGGAAAAGTTCAGAGTCTCAAAAATGGGTCCAAGCAACATTTAGAAATAAAGTAGATTAAAAATGATCATACCTGGTGGGCAATTGCATGTGTAGCCATCCAATGTGTCCTGGCAAGTTCCACCATTCCGACAAGGAAAGGACTGACACAACGTAGAAATGCCGTTGCTGACCTCACAGTTGGGCCCCAAAAATCCCTCTGGACACTCACACAGGTAGGAGTTAACTAGATCCACACATTCTGCGCCTGTACAGTGAAGTATCATTAAGATTAGTCTCCCAGTTCCTCACCACTTGATTTAGAAGTAAATGTGGAGTAGGGTATACTGATAAACACAACAACCTACCACTTAGACAAGGATTGGAGGAGCAATGGTCAATTTTCTTCTCACAAGTGAACCCAGCATATCCCATAAGGCACTGACAGAAGTAGCCTCCTTCAGGGTTGTCCACACAACGTCCACCGTTGAAACACGGCCCGTCTGCACACGTATTGGCACTTAGCTCACAGTTGTTTCCATAAAAACCAGGTGGACATGTGCACTTGTAGCCATTGTCATTGTCCTGTTGACAACAATTCTTGGTTATGCACAAACTTAAGGCAGTTGCTGTACCCAAAGACATTCTCATGTCTTTAAAGTGGTACTCACGATGCAGCTGCCTCCATTTCGACAGGGATTTTCTGAGCATTCGTCAACTTGGATCTCACAGTTTGCACCGGTGTATCCAGGGGGGCAGGAGCATGTGTAGCTGCCCTGGCCCGTGTTGGTGCAGGTGGCTCCATTAAGACAAGGCTTATGGTGTGTACAGTAATTCAGGTCTGACAATACAAACAGTTGCACTTATGAGCCAAACAGATTAAATACAAAACAAGCAAAGACAGAAGAAATTCAAAGAGCAACGCGGCATTTTAGTGAACTTGTCTACAAACTCACCCTGGTTGCAGAAGAGCCCGCCCCATCCCTCCTGACAGTTGCACTGCCAGGGTTGTTGGCAGGTGCCGTGGAGGCAACCTGGGTAACGGATGCAGTCATCACAGTAACGCCCACTGAATCCCACGCGACACCTGAGAACACACCGGCCAGTTAATATCAAACTGAAGGAGACGAAGGTCAGGGTAGCTTAGGTTAGAGAAGGGCTGGACAAGATGGCCGAAAAACATATCATAATATAAGCATTTCATATCAGTTGATATTGGTAACTACTGATTAGTTCGTTGCTTTAAATATCTGAAGTACTACCAGACTAATAGTAGAACATTTACTCTTTATTCACAGCTTTTACTCCAGGCTGTAGTTTTTTATTTTAAGTAGTTATGAGGCACAATGGCAAAACCTTAAACTGCTGCTGGGCAAGTTACTCAACTAGGTAACCAAATGTTCCTCAGCAAGTTGTTGCAAGGTAACCAAAGAGTGAGTGAGTTAGTTGAAGGCATCAATTCAGTGGCCAAAGCATTTTCTCTGCCTTCGTCTCCCAGAATGCTGTGCGGTTCCGGAGTTCAGTGAATATTCTATCAGACGTATTATCTATTTAAAGTTGATCACGAGTCTATTGCAGTGTATATTGTTACTGATTTACTGTCCAGCCCTAGTTTACAGACACATAGAAGCAGCTTGTTTTGAACTTACTTGCATTCTCCTGGTTTGTCACAGAATCCATGTTCTTCATCACATCCAGGAAGACAAATAGCTGTAAAAAGAACACAAACAGATCAGCCAAACCATGAAAAACAAGATTTTCAAACGGCAACCATAAAAAAAACAGCAACATTTACATTGCTTCTTGCTTGTCTGCCTCCTGAATTGTGTGTTTACTCATCTGACTCCTCTTTCTGTCTGTCTGGTTCACGTTTTAGCATGTTGAAGGGAATCATTGTTATCGGGTCATGTGTGACCACCCTTAGGTTTTAGGTGTTTTGATGAAATACTACCTTTCAGCCAAGCTGGAAGCTATCACAGTTTGGGTCTCAAAGAAGGAGAACCAGCCAAGAAGCCCCTCTTTTAACAGGCTAGCTCCACAACAAAAAGCCCCCCACACAAAGCCCCCTTTCTCCCCTTGACTGTGGGTCAGAAGTCCCCTTTTCTCACCCCTTGCCTCTGTCCTCCTCCTTTTTATTTCCTTCATCCTCCGTCCTCCATCCCCTCCCCTACTCCTTATCTCCTCTTCCTCCTCCTCTCCCCTTTTTTCCCTCTCTCCTCATTCCCCTCCTCCTCCACCTTTTCCCCCCAGGGCCAGCTGGTCTGTGAGGAGCTAACCACCAGACAGCTGCTCCATTGTCTCCTCTCACTGAGCAGCTGCCCCCTCCACAACAATACACGACCCGGCTCGGCCAATCACCGGCCCCGGCCGCAACAATATAGGACCCCCACTTGGCCAATCGGGGAGGAGGTTTGGGGGCGAGGAGGCCCCAGCGGTCTAATGGAAGGCACGCGGCGTGTGAATTACTGAGGAGCCACCGCGGCTCATTAGAACGGAGGCCTCTGGTGCAATGGGATAACTGACTGACGCCTGTTGCACACGGGCCCTCCATTATGAGCTGGAAAAAGTCTCTGAGAATAAAGAGAGGCAAACGACTGCTGGAGAAATAAACTTCAGATTGAAAAACTGTTGTTTAAACTGTGCAGGAAAAAGAAAAACCCCAAAATCTTGATGATGATTGCAAGACAATTCCTTTAAAATGGAAGTGATTAGGTAGCAACTAATCGAAGTTTGGTGGTAACTACTTACATTTACTTATGTAGGTTTTCGGAAAAAATGTACTTTTAGAAGTATTTTTGCTCTGCTTTTAACTCGGTATTGTTAAGTATCTCAGCTCTTACTTGAGTAAAATCTCTGGATCTTTTATCCACTGAATGAAAAACAAGCAGGTTTTTAACCAAACACTAAATAGACACAAACACTTGGAGGAGTTTTTGTTAAAGTTTTCTAAATAAAGAAACAGATTTTGAAAATTTGTGATTTTGTTAAATGAATCATTTTCATTCTGGTTCTTAACATGCAACTTTATACTTAAAAAAAACTTTATACTTTATACTGATGATGTTTTAAATATTGAATGATTGATAAGTTAAATGATTGAATAGACTTTTACCAATACTTTCAGAGTAATTTTTTAGCTGCTTTTTACTTTAACTTGAGTGGAAACCTGTTGAATTAGTGCTACTCTTACTTAAGTACAACTTTTTGGGTACTCTACTCACCACTGTATCTGACCAATGTACTATGTTGTGTTAGTCAATGATATACGGATTACAGAATACTGTAATCCGTCATGTGAGCTTGATGCACTCATCAGCCTCCTCTGCTTCGCATCAGATCCAAATATTAGCCACTGCTTGACCACTGAGTTGGAAAAGCCTCTCTTCACTTTTTATCCCTCCTCCCTGCTCTTTCATTTAGCTTCCCTGCACCGGCGTAATGAAAGAGTTCAATCAATGAGCAAACCCACTCACGTTCAGTGCAGTACTGGCCTTTCCAGCCAGAATTGCATATGATTTCCCCTCGCTCGCCGCAGGTAAAGTGTCCAAAGGCATCGTCCCGGGGCCGGCAGAAGACGGAGCAGCCGTCGCCGTAGTAGTGCTCATCGCACAGGAAGCGGTAGGAGAAGCGCAGCTCCGTCCTGCTGGCCGTCTGCATGTCCTTGGACCATTCCTCTCCTACGGTCAGGTGCCGCTGCGTGGTGAACCTGCTGATCAGCCGCTCTGGGTTGTCTGCAGAAGAAGTGAGCCACAGTTTCAACAAGGTCATTGGTTGTCACCCTGAAGGTCAAGATGCAAACCTTCAGAAATTGCTGTTTTTGTCTGAAACAAAAACAGCAATTTCTACTGTCAGTGTAACTTTAGAGCAATAAATGATGGGAAGATGCGACCAGAGCAAACTTTAAAATTAAACCCTAAATAAGAGTCAAAATCACACACAAATGACCTTATTTTAGGTGAAATGTTGAAATGTAAAAAGCATGAGTGAATCCTGATGATATCTGAGTGGGAAAACATGGCTCTGCACACCAACGAGGCCATCATCTCCCTCGCTTTCTCTCTCACACACACACACACACACACACACACACACACACACACACACACACACACACACACACACACACACACACACATACACACATCAGTCCTGATGCCCACCTGTTGTCAGGTCTTCCAGGGAGTCCGTGTGCAGAGCTTCAATGATCAGTGAAAACGTCCCCTGAGGAGAGACAGACAGAGTCAACAGCTGCTCTGCTTGCAAATGAACCTCCCCCTTACCTTCAGCCTCCAGAGCCATTAGGAGCCCTCATAAACTTCACAGTCTAATTCTAATACTGATTAGAAGCCTAATAAGGCCAGGCGACCTGCTCCTTCTTCTTTTCACACCCCTGCTACTATCACACTTTGACACCGCTGTAAAACCCAAAATGAGGCGGAATTTCACGCTGCGCTGCAAATGATGTGCCAACTCAGAGGATGTTAGATTTCCCACCACGGCTGATCGGAGGGGGAAATCATTTTGGTGACAAGGCCTCTCTCTCTCTCTCTCTCTCTCTCTCTCTCTCTCTCTCCCTCTTTCTCTCTCTCTCTCACACCCACATCCCCTCCCTGTTTCATCCCACCAAAGAGCGCAGAGTTACTACAATAGCCCCTCTCACACGCTGCTGACAAAGACCCTCACAAGTGTTGAGTCTGGGAGCATCTGTTCGGCTTTCTTTCCCCCCGTCCCCCTCCTCTTAATAAAATCCGCCACAAAAGTCCAATTCCAACGCCAGTAACATAAAACGTGACGTTAAGTGATGTGGGGGATAACAACTGTCATCTCCGGTTACTCACCGGCCACGTGAAGCCGAAGGAAAAGCGGATCGGGTTGGTGAAGCTGTCCGCGTTGGTCTCCGGCACCTGGAAGGAGTTGGAGCCGAGCACGGGAGTCACCGCGCCGCCGTAGGTGCAGGGAGGCTCCGGGGAGACGCTGGCCTGGTAGTGCTTCAGGCAGACGCGAAAGAAAGTCTTGCACTCGCACTGCTGGTGGTCCTGCGGGTGCGCGGCGCCTCCCGGGCAACAGTTGGCGTTCCCAGCGATCCCCTTCTTGTTGAGAAACTCCTGCAGTTTGAGCTCGAACACGCCTGAGCACAAAACCTGCAACACAGGGGGAGGGAAACACTCATATGGGATCGATCTGAGATAAGGGTAATTAGAATGAGACGTTCGGAGCCCTGGATGCTGGGACGTACCTGGCAGGTGAGTGAGGACAGACTGACAATGAGGAGCAGACACAGGCGTCCCATTGTGTTGACAGCCGCCTCAACAAGTCTTGAAAGCTCCGCGGGTCCGTGTCTCACCGCTCAAACACTCATGGAGAAAGTTTTCAGAGCTGCGCTCACGGTCAAGGCGACGCTTTTACGCACAAGGCTGGAAATTAGGAGACACTTTTCCTGGAGCGCGTCAGTCACCTGTCCATCTGCCCACTCCCTCAAAAGTGTCTTTTTTTTCTTTTTGTTTCTTCCTTTTCGTTGCTCAAAACGAATCGGACTTTCACAGATTCGAGTAAGATCCAGCGGAATAGTCCCCCTCAGAGAAATCCAGAGCGGAAATACCGGAGTTAATTCCAACTAGGTTGTAGAAAAGATGGTCTTCTTTACTTGTTCCAGTTTATGTCTTTGTTTTCAGGATGTCTTCCTCCTGAACACAGGAAACAACATCCGCTCCTCTCTTTTGATGTCATGTATCAGTGAGTACGTCTGATAGGTTTTCTGCCCTGCGCAGGGTTTTATACAGGGCCAGCAAGCGAAGGGTAATAAGATGCAAATGAGGCCCTCTGCCTCTCTTCTTCCCCTCCTTCCACCACCACCACAAGTCCGCCCCGGGGCCATTACAATGAAACAGGAGGAGGGTAGGAGTCCCCCCTCCAAAAAAAAAAAAAAAACCTGAACCCCCCCTCTCTTTTTCTCTCAAGGGGACAGACCAAATGGCTACTGAGCTGTTAAATGTACAACAGCCCCTCGCTTCCCCTGATGGCTCCCTCCTCCACAGCGCGGAGCCCATTTACATTCCGACAAATTCTTTTACAGAAATCCTCAACTCTACCGGGAGATTTATTATGTGCGCAGCGGCAGCAGCCAGTTGGACGGTGGGTTCCCATATCTGGGCCGACTATGGTGGAGTCTTGGCTGGCCTGATGCTGGCTGGCCGCTAACGACCATCTGCTCCATCGCATTCCTATGGTGATACCCCGCTTTTTTTTTTTAACGTTCCCACCCAAAACCAGTCAATCTGTTCCCGTTCAAGTAATTCATCGACGCTTAGATCTGCTCCGCGCACAACTAAACTAAAAATGTGCGTCACAGTCGCTACATTAATTCCGTCTTCGCTGGCAGACGAACTATTTTGGTTAATTGGTTAATTAGTAAATCTAAATGTAATCTACGAGTTACATCGCAGCTTTCTATGAATATTTACTGTGTATTTGTGTTTGTCTCGATTCGCGTCAGGCCAGTAAACATCCATCTTTACCACATCACATCGGTGCGCAAATATCCCCCCCAATTTACGAACAAGGATCACGGATCAGTTAATGTCTCGTCATGTCTGTATTTTCCTTACATGCTCTTTGGTATAGGCAGCAGAAAAAACAAACAAAAAAAAAACAGTACATGGTGGTGTGTCACTCGCGTGGCTGTCATTAAGGGACTTTGTGAGGAGAGGGCGGAGGGAGGAGGAGGAGGAGGAGGAGGAGGGACTCTCAGAGGGAGTAAACTTTTTTCTCTTTGTGCTTTCAGCTGTATGTTAATTGGGCCTGCAGCACCTGCTCTCTCACAATAATACAACACCAGAGACACACACGCACACAGACACGGACAGCACGGCAGGTTTTATAAATGGTAACCTGAACGTGTGTTTATGTATATAAATAAACATTTTATCATCTGGAGACGTGAGCATGAGCTGGTTTCTACAACCTGCTGCTCAAAAAGTGACCTGCAGCCTGTTTGTCTCACAGCCGCATGACATCAGCTCACATGAACTCACAACCTTATTTGCATATGTGTGTGTGTGTGTGTTTTTTTATCCGCAGAAAAATGCGGGGAAGAATGCACACTTGTTGCCATGAAGTTATCATGAGCTGCCCTCTGGCCCTAAAGCAGCTTTAGATGCTAATAGTGCTTTGATCAAACTTTAAGTAAATCCCTCAGCATGCCACTCTCCTTCTGCTGCGTCATATCTGTAAAATATCTTAAGGCTGTCTCATTTCAGCCCTGGGTTACAGCAATAGCTGTGAATACATGGGCCATGTTCACAAGTAAATGAAAGGCTTTGAAGAGAGTTGCTGATTGGCCAGAGCAGTTAATTGGTGTTTGGTGCCACACTTGTCAATCACCTCAGGCTTAAAGCTTTGCAGCAGGGACTGCAGAGAGGGCCTCCTCTCTGAATTATTTATTTATTACTATGTTGGCACAGCAGCAGCGCTGCATCAGAGCACCATGCCACTTCTTATGTCTATCAACATGCACACAGGTTGGCGAAGAGGAGAAGGAGGAGGAGGAGGAGGAAGGCCTTAATTAACATCTCCAGTTGAAGCTGCGCAGCATCAGCGTTTTGGTCCACAAACAAGGAGCTAATTCACAAGTTAACGCATGTCCAGCTTTCAGCCACAGGGCAGATGCGTTTCTACGTTCACAGTTTAGGAAGAACAAAGGAGTGTTCCCACAGCATGATGCTGCCTCCACCATGTCTAGGACAATAAATTCAATGAAAAGTGTAGAAACATTGTGCAGCCTCAGTCTGTGTCACATGCACTTATTAGTTTACTAACGACTAGTTAAATTTAGGGGTTTTTTTTTACATTTATTTAAGTAAAACTTTCAAAAATGGACTATTTCTGCTTTTACTTTTACCTAAGTAATTTTATTATTAAATATTTCTACTCTTACCTGTGTAAAATGTCGAGATTCTCATCCCACTTTGACCAAATATGAAGTTTGTTATAATCAAAAAAATCACCAGACACAGACCTGCAGCTTTACTGAAAGAAATTTATTACATTATCTTTTCTTTTGCCTGATTTTATTGCTTTGTAGAGATGTTATTTATGTGAATTAATTTCATTTGGCCCATAAATAACCAACATTTACACATAACCTTATATTTAGTGTTTTTTTTTATTTTTAAAAAGCTGTTTTATTAATTTTGTGTTTTCACAAACAAACAAAAGAAAACAGAATTGTACACCAAGCTTTTATATCACATTTAAAAAGCAGAGGAGAAGAAAAAAGGGGTAAAACTACATCAGAGTCATATTAATTTATACCTTCATTGGTCTTATGAATAACCTACTGCAATAATGATCCATGATGTAACTTTGAAATGATCAGATGCTCATTAACTGAGTCGCCTTTTTATTTTGTTGAAGTAATGCCACTTTTACTTGACTACATGTTTTTAGGTACTCTACCCTTGGTGTTTTAAAAGCTATGTTGTATTGTAGAAATTGCAGTTGCAGTTATTGCAATTTTTTAAAATATACTTTTATACTAATTTAAAAGCCTAGCATCTAATTCCTATTATTACCCACATGAACTAATGTTGACTGCACTTCTCTCTGTTAAATATGCAAATCAATAGGAATACGTTTAAGCTAAAGTTATGTTGAAGCAGTGCCACTCTTCCTTGCAGGCCCAAGGAAAATGCAAATTAAGCAGCTGATTAAACCCCCTATACCACCAAGAGGCCTCTAATGCTCCACTGTATAGCTTTATAACATACATATTTAAAATAAAACTGAATAATACAAATTGAATTATTCGCTTCACATAGCAAACTGATTTCTATCACTTTTATTGTCAAAGGTTTCTCTCTTTTTGCTGCTGCCACTCTTGGAAAGATTTCAAACTCACTAACTGTAAATTTGGTGTTTATCCGCTGACATAACTTTCAAATAGATAAAATAATATGTCACACTTAAATTCCTCTCTGCTTTCCAAAACCCAAGTTTCGTTTTGGTCTTAGCTGCTCCTCCAAGGCTAACATAATACAAACAGTAGCTTAGGAACGATAAAGCATCTGGTGTTGGTGTTGGCATGGGGGGCCCCCAAACAAGAATCTGCTTAGGGCCTCACAAAGGTTCGGACCGGCCCTGCTTCCTTGAGCATAATGTTTGGGTACTATGCAGTTTTGGCGTCTGTGGATTGCCTGAATGAAAGGCCTTCAGGAGCTGACACCATTATATTCCTGCCTGCCTCAGTTTTACCCCCTGAGCTGCTGCTGATTTCTGATTCCAGCTCACAGTGTTGCTGCCACCGGGGCTCGTTTGCCATAAAATCTGCGCCTTGAAGGCTTTTATTCAAACTCATCCCGTCGTCCAGAGGTCCACTGTGCCCTCTCTGCGTCTCCCATCAGTCACTCATCGCCATGACGTGGCGCACATTTCCTGATTATGGCAGCAAAGCGTGACTGAAAGGCATGTGAGATGAGCCCCCTCGACATCAAGACGACACTTCTCCCCCAAAACATAATTCATGTCAGGAGACTGCGTGTCTTAAGGAAACAGCAGAAACTCCTCCCCTCTGATCCCTCTCCTTTTGCGTGCGTGCATGTAGATGCGTGGACGCGCGTGAGTGGGAGTGGGGGCGGGGTGAAAATTTGTTTAAGTGGAGGTCTGATTGTTTAATTGAAGTGCTTTCCTGTTGTCTGTCTGTGTGTGCGCGCGTGAGACCGAATGGCCGCCTGTGAGCGCGTGTTTGTCGGTGCACGCGCGCGCTCGCTCAGCGGGAACAACAAAGGGAGAGGTCTCGCGCCCCGCCGCCCATTCATCTCTTTCTCTGGTGAAGTAATTCCCATTGATTCCCATTGAACGGCGAGTCGTGAGCCCCTCAGGGGAGAACTTGTGATTTGTGAAGGGTCGCGAGGACAGGACACGCCCCTCCTCGAGCCCCGGCCATCTGCTCGCCAAACACCACAACACCGACCGAGCCGCCACCAAATGTCCGCTCTCATCACTGCCTGCCTACTGGCTCTTATAACGCATCATTTTTCTGTTCCATGGTGTTTTATTTCTCTGCCTGGTCTGCAGCAGCAGCAGCAGCAGCAGAAAACGCCTCGCTGAGCTGTGGGTGAAGCTGCTGGCCTCCAGAGCCAAATCACAGTGGTGGCATGCAGGGGCTGTGAGGTGGCCATATGGCCTGTGAGTGTGTGTATGTGCGTGCCAAGAAATGGATGGATGGCCATCGTGGGAACCTCCACATCATCACCATCACACCAGCTACACACACACATGCACATTGTTGCACATTGTTGCACATTGTTGCACATAGCGTGATGGCCTTTGCTGCAGTCAGCTGTAGAAATCAAAAGTTCAAAAGGACTCTGGACTGCATGGTTCGGCATAGAGCTGGTTCTGGGTTACATGAAAGAATCCTCATGTCGATTAGCATCACTGCTAAGTGAGATAAAGCTCAGCTGGGATGGATATTCAGTCATGCAGAAGTCTAGCTGTTAGAGAACTCTGATAGATACTAAAGCACAGGTATCAACCTCCAGTCCTCAAGGGCCTCTTTCCTGCAGTTTTTAGATGTACCACAGGTACAAAACACTGAATGAAATGATATGATTACCTCCTCTTTGTCTAGATACGTTCTCCAGAACCTTAATGATCTAATTATGGCGCAGTAGAGGCACATCTAAAAGTTGCAGGACATCTGCCCTCCAGGACTGGAGTTTGACACTCCTGTGCTAAAGGCCAACTGAGTGTAGTTACTTTTGTTTAATCTAACTACAGTATTGTTCTGCTGACTCTGTGCACGTGATGTCACGCTCTTCAGAACTCTGCCCGCGCCGCCATGATGGACGTCAAAGCAACCAATGAGCTCCTTTAAAACCTGTCAACAAACAGACATCTGGTGGCAAAATATTGCTTTGATTTGGTCGATTTCACTGTTGAAATGGTCACAGGGTTTGTTTGGGGCAAGGATGCAAACCAAAACTTGTCACGTTACTTTATAACTTTTAATGAGGAAAGATGGCGGCGGTGACAGATAGCAGCCGTAATGACTGGCAGCCCTCGGCGTAACCGCGGATCTGCAGGGAACACTTTCACAAGGTTAGAGTTTTATCGTTAATATACTTTATAAGTATAATAAATCTTCATTTAACCATCTAAAAGTTGACTGAACGCGGCAGACAGACAGACAGAGAGATAGAGGACAATTTTTTAACACTGGTGTTACTATAACTCATATTAAACAGTCAAGTTTGTTTGTGTAGCATATTTCAGCAATGAGGAAGTTCAAAATGTTTCACGTCATTAAAACACAAAATTAAAGTCGTAAAAGCATCATATAATCTCCAATCGAGAAACAGATTATTTCACTTATAACTACAACTTTTTTATCAAGATTAAGGAATTACTGACTTAAAATAAATTCATATTTCTTGCTGAAAAGTTACTTGTAAATTAGTTTTTCCTATTTCAAGTGTACTAATACATTTTGCACTAAAAACTAGAAACAGACCGTCAGTTTGAAGTATTAATCTTCTGTTTCCTCTTAGGTTTTGGGCTTTTGCAATGCAAATGTTATTTCATTTTAAGAAAAGGCGTAATATTTTAACAGTGTGTTAATAGGAAGTTTTAGCAACACATTTTGCCACTACTGGCCCTTTTCAGTCAGTCTGACGCCACTGATCTAATGGATCAGTAATCAAAAATAAAGTATCAAAAAAGTGTGAATTTTATACTGGATGTGAACTAAAAACAACCAGACGAATCCGTCTCCCCTGGATTATGAACAAATGACAGAGAAGCTGCCCCTGGAGATGCCTGACCCGCCGCTCTCCAGGAGTCCTTGGCCTCTCGCTTGAGAAGCAGCGGTCTCCAGCAGCTGGATTAGCTGGGCCAGCTGCCCGCAGAGACGCTGGACCTGGACACTGACACCAGGCCCGACCCCCAGTGTTCCCGCTATCAGGAGACCTGAGGGGATCTGGACAGGGCTTGGTGTGTGTGACTGCGTATCTGTGTGTGCTGCTCATTCAATCGGACAACTGTTGAGCTCTTACAGATCTGGGCAGCAGCGCTCTTTGTGCGAGTGTGTGCGTGCTTGTATGGCCGATTCTTTCCGGGGGTTAACTGCTGATCCAGTACAAATGGGAGGTGCTGGGGGTGAGTGGGGGCTTTCAGCGGGGCTGAGGGCAGTCGTGTGCTCCTGGAACATCTGCCTCTGTTACCCTCGAGTCAAGCTTTGGTCAGGACAGGAGAGGAGTGGGGGCTGCAGGGAGACGGGAATCAAAGGGGATGCCATCGAAGAGGAGAAAGAAGAGCAAGTGTAGGAGGAGGAGGAAGCTGAAAAGATCTAACGTGAATAGGCAGCAGACCAAAACTATGAGAAATGAGAATGAGATGCAGGATTATAGAGTTTAAGCCCCACTCTGGACTGGCCACTGTGTAGCACTTTGTGGGGGGGGGTTGTGTATGAATGTATGCATGCAGATGTGTGCAGAAGCAGGTGTTCAGTTCACTGGAGCAAACACGTTTTTTATGAGCAGGTGTTGGAGTTTTGATAAGACTCAACATTAAAACTGCAGTAACTTTTATAAAGGATGTTTTTTTTACATATTTGTAAAACTGTCAGCGTGTTGTGACAGTTTGAGACAGATAATCTGTGAAAAGATCAATTTCTCCCTGAGCTGCTGTAGAAATGCACCGATCCCAACCCAAAAACAACCTGTAACAGCAGGGTGGAGGGTCTTAATGCTGTCAATCATTCTCATACATTGGCTGCTAAATGTGGTGGTAGTGGAGAAACAGGTTTCAGTTACAGGAAAACTGTCATTGGTGGCTATGCTAATTAGCATGAACATCCATAACAGGCTAGGCAAACTGGAGTGTAGCAGAGAGCAAGGGAGGAAGCAAGAGAGAGGATGAGTAGCGCCACACAGAAGGTGATTGACAGCGCTAAGACCCTCCTCCTGGCTCTGGTTGTTTCGAGTTTGCACTGGGAGAAGGCAGAAGAGCTCATTTTTCACAGATTATCTGTTTCATAAACATGCCACAACAAAGTGACAGTTTCAACAAATATAAAAAAAAAAAAACAATTTAGAAAAGCTACATACTGCAGATTTAACACATTTTATTAAACTGAAAAATGGATTAGCTCTTATACTTTAAATAGGAATGTCTGCCAGCTCTAGTCTACTTTTTTAAACAAAATGCATTGGTTCTCTAATGTTACAGTATTTCAATAAAAAATGTCATGCAAATTTCTTTCTCTTCTTGACTTATGACTGAATAAAAAGTTTCAACGCAGTTTCACCCAAACTTAGAAATTTCCAATCTTAAAGCTGAGAGGAGGAGGAGTTCTGCTGCTTCCTCTCGCTCTTGTTTGTGACTAAAATTTACAATGCTGCTCCTCCTTCCTTGGATAAAGTGTTTGAGAAGAATACTGGTTGTTTGGGAGGATTGTCCACTCAGCCCATGGAGCATCTGGCTGAGAAACAACAGATGCTGACAGCTGGACTGACTGCCAGCATATGTTCCCTCCCTTATTATTGCTCAGTCCAGACAATAGAATGGACGGGACGGGGTTGCTTTGTGTTGGGAAGGTAGACCTTTTAGCTTGTGACTCCAGAGAGGAGGACCACCCCCCTCCCATTCTCTTTGAGTGCAATTAGACCCTTACTTACTCTTGCCTGGAGAGGTATTATGAGGTCTCACTGAACCCACAAAACTACAATGGTTCATTCTCATTCATGACATTTTTAGAAAGTGTATTTGTAATTACGGTAGAGCCAGAGCTCTAGCAACCTCAGTTATGTTTTCTAAAAGCCTGCATATTTATTAACCTTCTGTTTTGGACATATTATTTGACAAAGATGTACTTTTAAACATTAAACATTGTAATTCATTACAAAAAATGACTAAAAACTTCCACATTTAGGATTTTTACCGTAGACTTTAATTATTGTGCAGGAGTTTTTCACTAGTTCGGCCCAAAGTTAAGTGGACCATTGGAGGCGACAGAGAAATAATTCAGAGTCCACTGCACTGAACCCTATTGAAAACCTCCTGGTTATTCCACCAAATATTGATTACTGAACTGATCCTGCTGAGTTAAAACATTGGTATTGTTGTTGTTTCCAAATGAATATCAACTTGTTTTCTTTGCATTATTTGAGGTGTGAAAGCTCTGCATCTTTTTGTTATCTTGACCATTTCTCATTTTCTGCAAATAAAAACAAAACTTTTGCTTGGATTTTCATGTGGATTTTCATGTCAACAGTTTCTAGAATAAAATAATAACGTTCATTTTACTCAAACATATAAAGAGTAAAATCAGAGAAACTAGTCATATTAAGTGGTCTCTTAATAGGAGCTTTTTTAAACCTATTAATTTCTTAATATTGATGAAAATGTACTGGTTCCATTGGCAGATTATTTCACTTATAACATATGACATGGCAAGCCTTTGTTTGTTTGTAGTTTTCCAGAGTCGCGGGACAGTTGTGATAGTTGCGATCTGGCGATTCAGGTCCCTTAGAATACATAAATGCCAAAATGTGCTTTTATTTACGTTCCTAATCTGTTAGTTTAGGTTACGTACTATTTCCATCTTGGGAGAAAAGGTGCAGGATTGTAAATACCTGTTAACCAGGACAACAGGCTGGACTGGAGCTACAGTAAGGACATCTACAAGAAGAGACAGAGTTGAGTCCTTCAGTGTTTGATGGACTCTACTCCATCAAACAGACCCAGGGATTTAACACCAACTTACCAACTCTTTATTGTGTAAAATAAAAATTAAAACCATGTGCTTTTCATGAGACAGCAACAGATTGTCTTCAGTCATAGGCTTCTTCAGATTCCCTGTGATGCAGACACCTGCAGGAGATTCTTCCTGCCGGTCACCAACATCTCCAGTAAACTGCATAATATGACATTTAACTTCCCCTCTGAGATTTAAGAAGTTTTTTATTTAAATGACTACAGATGATTTTCAAGACAATATGTTATGTTCGAACACATTATGTATAAAGAAATAAATCTAAACCTTTCCAGAGACGTACCACCGTTTTGATTCGAAACTGCAGATTCGTTCCGCGCCTTGGATTGGGACGCGATGACGTCACGCGCACGCCACCGGAAGCAATTTGAATATTTGTCATGTCAACAGCGCACCGATAAAAAAAAAAACCTGATAATCACCCAGAGGTTTCATAGTAAGTTAAACAGCTGATAATTAAATATTCCTCGCGGACTCTTAAGTGTTGTGAAGACGTGACAGGCAGTTGTGAACGGTTCTGTGACTGGTAAAAATAAAAATATCCGTATTTCTGTGTAAGGAAACAGACCCAATGGCTGTTGTGACAGCAGCAGCAGAGACGCATCAACAACAACAATGCCATTTTAAACGCTACTCAGTGAAGTTTAGACGTATTTATTTATTCATCTGCTTTATGGACGTGTCTGTTTGTGCAGAAATGGGTGTAAAAGGTCTGCAGAGCTTCGTAGAGCGATGCTGTCCAGAGGCGTGTGTGACAGTGAACCTGAGAGACATGGCCAGACAGCATGTCACCAAAAACCAGCAGAGCTGCTCCTCCAACGTCACCAGCTGAGTTTCTCTGTTTCACTGTGGCGTTGAGCCTTTAAAACTGACCGTATTTTCATTAATAAAAACTGTGAGGGGTGATGCATCTCTCTCGACATGTGTCTACTCTTTAAATAAAAGATACTGTTAAGGTGGACACTTTCTTTTTTGTTTGTTTCTTGTTTTAGTTTATTTCTTACAATGTTAACTATTGTTATTGAATAAATGTTTTTTTCAAATCATGCATTTATCCAGCTAAACATTTCTTCCCTGCTGGACTTTGCTTTGGTTTTGCACTTTGTTTTATTTTTCTGTTTCGTTGTTGTGCAGGTCCCACACTGGTTGTTGACGGCATGTCCTGCCTCTGCCACTGGTACTCGTGTATGAACTGGGTGTGTGGAGGCCAGTGGACGGAGTATATGGAGGTCCTGAAGAAATGGGTGGAGGCTTTTACCTCTGCAGGCATCAAATTGGTCTTTTTTTTCGATGGAGTCGTGGAGGAGCAGAAGAGACCAGAGTGGGTGAGGAGAGACACAGATTTATTTGCTCTGTTAGCGAACATAGCAAACATGTCCTGCTTGTGTTTTCATAGGTGAAGAGGCGACTCAGGGTGAACAAGGATATTATAAAAATATTCAACCACATTAAGCAGCATGGAGAACAGCCGGGTCATCAGTTCTCTTGTCTGCCATCCGCTCTGGCGACATTCACTCCTTTAGCTCTCAGGTTTCCCTCACTGAAGATAATGCAGCTGTTCAGTTGAATTCTTAGAGATGGAGAATACAGAGTTCTGTTGGATGGAGTTTGATTTGGTGCTGTTTGGTCCACAGGTCACTGGGTCAGGACGTGTTCTGCTCCGTGAGAGAGGCAGACTATGAAATTGCCAGCTATGCTTGTTGCCATGGCAGCATGGGGATTCTGGGACAAGACACAGACTTCATCATATATGACAGGTTTGTAAAAAGAAATGATTACATTGGTGTAGCTGGATTTTAAAAGTGCTTTGCAATGGCTGCAAAATGGCAGGTGCAGCCTAAATTGCTGCGTTGGACTACATGTTGATCTTACACGAAGATGATAATAATAAGTGATGCAAAACGTGGACAAACTGATCTGAACACGTAGTTTTATCTCATCTCTTAAGTGCCCCCTACTTGTCCGTGGCAAAGCTGCGAATAAATGGCCTAACGACGGTCATGTATGACCGGCAGAGGCTCTGCAGAAACATCGGGCTGAGCGTGACCCAGCTGCCTCTGCTGGCCTGTCTGCTGGGTAATGACGTGGTTTCAGAGGAGCTTATGCAGCACATCAGGAGCAATGCTGTGGCAGCATACAGGTATCAGTTGCAAACCTGTAATGTACTGTGAAAAATGCCTTTGTATTCAATTTCAATCCAAATAAATCTAGTTATTTTAGTTATTTTATTTGTCTATTTAACAAAGGAATGCTGTCAGTATTGGTTCATATGTATAACATATATGAACCTTTTTAATAAGCATAAAAGTTATAATCATTTGAAACTGGATTTACCGAAATACAACAGGAATAACTAAAATATCAATAGACTAAAGTGATTTGCAGGAGTAAGTAAGAGCAGATCTGCGTCGACATATTTTTACTCAGGTGAAAGTAAAACATAGCCATCCAAAAAATCACTCAAGTAAAAGTAAAAAAGTATTTTGTAAAAAGTACCTGGTAACCTATCAAAACATCAATCATTTAATATTTAAAAATTACAAAATCAGACAGATCAAAATATAAAGTTAAGTGGAAATGTTGATATTTTAAGGACCAAAATGAAAAACGTAATTACAAAATAACAAAATCCAAATAAATTTCTTTCAATATAGAAATAGAAAACTGTAAAAAACACCTAAGTCTGTGTCTTTGTCTCGTTAAGTTTTGGTTTAAATGAGCTATTCACTCACAGTGAGTAGAGGATTCAGAAATTATTCTCAGGTGAGAGAAGCTATACTTTATAGTAACATTACTCAAGTAAAAGTAAAAAGTACTGCATTGTAAAAATACTCCTAAAAGTTAAAGTTAATTTTGTCCAATAATTGCTTTTGGACAAAAAAAAAATACTTTACTCTTGCAAATCACTTTAGTGTATTGATATTACTTTTAATCAATAATTACTTATTAGTATTTTTTGTTTCAAATATCTGAAATGCTCCCAATCTGGTGAAGTGGCCTTTCCGGTTTTAGCCACAGTTTTCATTCTACGCCATTTTTTTAAAGCAGTTTAAAGGCTTTAGTCCTTCAAACTTAAGTTACACTTAGTAACCAGTTACATTTACTAACTGGTAATTTACACTTAACAAATGTAGAAAGCTGTGCGTTCACTTGCAATTTTCTGGAAACAGTTGAGTAATGAATATAAATTTGTTGGTGATATTTGAAAAATGAGGGAAAATCTTTATCATTCACAGGAGAACAAATCCAGCGCCGTATTCTGGTCCTCCTCAGGGTGAAGTAGTCCTGGCTGTAGCCCAGTTTGTGAGCTCTTTGTCTGCTTCTGCAGAGGAAGAAACTGGACTTATCCCACATACCCTGAACGTAGCATCTTCCCAAAGAGAGCTACTAAGGAAGGGAATCTGCTCCTACGTACTTCCTGGACAGAAAGGCTATGAACTGGTTGACATTTCTGTTCCACCCTCTGCCTTTGAGAAATACGTTAGTCCTGAGATTTTAAAAGTATGTTATGATTCATAATGTGCGTCTTAGCTGTAAATCTCCCTGCTTCTTGTAACATACTGAATGCCAGAAGAGCTAAATATTTTAGCTGTGTGGTTTTCCGCAGGCATGTAGAGAGAAACATGTAGCGGCGGAGGGTTTCATGGTTTACAGTGTTGTGTGCGCTGGAGTCACCGAATGCAGCAACACTCTGGAGGATGAAGAGGACGAGGAATTGCTGCCTCAGGCCCTCGTCTACAAGCCGTGCAGACAGCGCATCTATGGTTTGCTGCTGCTGCTCGGAAAAGATGGTACGAAAGCAAAAACACATAAAGGTTTAAGTGGATTCATAAAAATGCGGCGAAGACACTGATGCACTTTAAGCTGCTTTGGAGAAGAATGGTTGAATGTCACCAAACAGTAAATTTGGGTGAGACATGTAATTTTCTGTGTTTTCTTAGGCAGCTCTGTGGACGCTCCAGCCATCAGGGAATGGTTCGTCTTCCCCGGAAACCCTTTGAAAGAAGCTGACACGGTCCATCCTGTCCCCATTAACATCCCATGTACGCTTCGCTCCTGCTTATTTACTGGGAACGACTGTCTGAAAACGGCCTAAAAACAAAAACATCTGTTATCTTTTAAATGGTGTGTTGCGTCTATCTCAAATTGTGTTCTCTTCTGTCTTAATTTGTAGGTGGTCAACCCAGTCTGGACCTGTTATGGTTTAGCTCTGGTCCTGAGGTTTCTGCTCTTCGCCTTGCAGCCTTCCTCACAGTCTTTGACTGCCTTCACTATTCTGACTTGCATGGAGAGATTGGAGACTCTCTCCTGGCGGCTCTTTGTCTCGTCACATACATCGTCCTTCAGGTACTGGCATTTTGCTGCACTTATGATAAAACACTGCTTTTGTTCTGTTCATCTTAACACCTTAACTGGCGGTGAAAAAGGCAGAGAATTCAGACAAACTTTGATTTATCTGCCAGTTAAAGGGCTTAATGGGGCTCATTACTCTTCCCTGAATAGATTAGCATCAGTCATGGGTGATATAGAACATGTTACATTTTTTGCACAAAATTATTCTGAAATAATAATATTTTAGTCTGCTTGGTTCTGCCTCTTTTTAGCTGTTTTAGGGTCTCTTTTCACGTTAAATGGCCCCCTTACTCCAACTCAATTTTTACACTGACACATAAAAATGACTGCAAAGAGATGCACAATTATACATCCGTACATATTTGAAAAGCAGAAGTGGAGCCTCCTGCACGATCAGCAAGAATTCAGCGAGTGTTTTCTGGAAGGTAAGTCAACAGCAAAACACTTGTCTTTTCCAGCAGCCATTATGGAGAGCATATAGCGGTAAAACCAGCTGACCAAATGTGCTGGAGCTCATCTTGGGTTGCTAGGTGGCAGCCTGGGCTCGGCTGAGATTTCTAGGTAACGGTGCAGTTCCTGTCGAATATGATAAAAAGTCTGGAGATTTGACAGACACTAAAAAACATTAACTTACTGCCAACAAACAGCTAAGTGTTTTTTTAAGCACTTGGTCTGATTTTTGAAGCAGTAGAAACTAAAATGGAAATATAAAAACATCCAAAATGTGAATTTTACATATTAGGTCCCCTGTAACTTCAGCTAATAATAGAGGAAATCAGTGAAGCATACCAGATGTATTCTCTGATTCTTTGTCTAAGTCACATTCATCATTAATCAATGGCAACTATAATACTTTCATTAAGCTGCTTTGTAAAAATGTTCATAACCTTTTCACATTTTTTGTACTTTTTGGGAATTTTATGAGGCAGATCAACACAGAATAGACCATAATTAAGTGTAAGGGAACAGATACATGATTTAAAAAAGTTTTTGAAATAAAACAAAGCGAAATATTGTCTCATTCCACCCACTTTACTCTGTTACCTCTAAATAAAGTCCACTCCAGGTCAGTGAATACAGTTCACCTGTTAAAACAGTAAAAACGCAGCAAAGGGGTTTGTTAGAAAATAAACTGTGTCATTCAGACACAAAAGAACGGTTAGAAGTAAAGTTGTGGAGAAGTTTAAATGTGGTGTTAAGTCATGAAAACAATATGCTTTGAACGTTTCACAGAGAACTGCTCAATGTAGCAGCTGGAAATGGGAAGAGCACAGAAAATATACCAAACTACCGTCCATGGAAGGGCTGGACACAAAAGCCTTTTTAGATTTTTAATTGTAAAAAAATTTTAATTTTTAATTTTAAATTGTAAAAAATTAAGAACCATGTATCATTTTTCTTCTCAATTCTGTGCCGCCATGTGTTGTTCTATATGTAAAATCCCAATAGCAACTCAGGTACGTTTTCATGCACTTCCATCATAATTCATGATTTGTTCACTTACATAAAACACAGAGACATTGTGATTGAACGGCACTTCTAAGTGCTTACGTCTCCACCTTGATTAATACGTCTGTTGTGGGTTTCCGTGGTCAGGTTTGCATGTTTGGCGTAGCCTCCACACAAGACATTCTGCTGGTAATGAATGGGTGGTAAGGCTACACCTGCTGATTTATGTAAACAGTAAATGAAAGATCAAATTTATTTGGTGACATGTAAACAGACAAGTTGGCTTTGGATTTGGGATTCACATCACTAACATACACAACAATTATTCTGCTCTTTTGTCAGCATGTGATGTGAAATGAAACACTGCTTGTTGACACGAAGGGCTGTGTTGTGCTGCTGTTGGCTGAGAGCCGCTTTTATCACCCACAGAGTCCGGCGTTAAGCTGCAGACACCGGTCTTTGTAACTTCTGCTCTTGCGTCAACAGCAAGTCTTCAGGGCATCAGAAAGCTTTGAATATCTCATGACAAAATGGCTGTAAGTTTTAAACAAGTTCAGAATAATGTGAAAGTAGAAGACTGTGTGTGTTTTGAGTCTGCAACAACGTCATCTGGTTGTCTGAGGATCACGGCATCAAACCTCCTGGATTAACGTGCGTACATCACGATGAAGAAGCAAAACAAAAATTAGAAAGCAGTTTGATGCTTTGTTGGTCCTAAAAGACACATAATTATGTCCCTCGTTTTAATTAAACTGCTGTAGTTCATCAAACGTGTATACCATTTGATGTTTAGTTTGTGTTCAATTAAATTCCATTTAAAACTATTTTATTCATCCCAAAAGGAAATTATATGTCATCATAACTCATATTCAGATGTACAGCTCTGGAAAAAATGAAGAGACCAATTAAAATGATCAGTTTCTCTTTGTAGTTATATGTTTGGTTAAATTAACATTGTTCTTTTATTCTATGAACTTCTGACAACATGTCTCTGAAATGCCAAGCAAAAATTTAGTTTTTATTTGCAGAAAATGACAAATGCTCAAAAAAACAAACAAAAAAAGAAGCAGAGCTTTCAGACCTCAAATAAAGCAAATGAAAGAAGTTTATATTAATTTATAAACATTTATAAATTAATATAAACTTGTATATAAATATAAAATATTAATGTTTTTAACTCAGGAAGAGTTCAAAAATCAGCATTTGGTGGAAAACCCAGGAGGTTTTAAATGGGTTCAGATCAGTGGGCTCTCAGTCTTCAGTATTTGGTGATGCTGTGGGCAGGAAGGATGTCCAGTAGCAGTCAGTGTTGCAACGAATCTGATGAGGCCTCTGACTGAAAACTGTTGGCGTATGACAGTCTCAAGACTGTTGTAATAAGCAATAAATCAACTAAACACATAATAAATTATACAAGGTCAATAATTTCCATTTATATGACTGGTTTCCTTTTTTTAACAAAAAACTGGGTGACAAAAGTCTTTTGTCTGGAGTTTTGGCCTCAACTAGCAATTTTGTTTACAGAGACTTCAGTATTAACTTTTTATTTGTTGATTTTGTTGTTTTGTTTATTTTGAATATTTGTCTTCCATTTCAGGTGTTAAATGTTTGTTATAAATTAGAGGTTATTGATATTTGAGAGGCTGTACTTTCATATTTATGCTATTACTATTATATTACCTGAGGCTCAAAACAACAATATTATTGTTTTTCACAATAACCTCTGGGGCAATTTGCTGTCCATCAATATTTGTTACTATGACAAGTCTATTAAAATCTCAGTGTAAATCAGGCAGCAGAGACAATATTCCTCGGTAACATGTCCTGAATGCTAATCCACGTCCTTTGCTTTTGCATCTTCTGTGTCAAGACAGAAAATTTAGAGCTTTAACGGCAGATTAAAGACTGATTTTCTTGTCGGCATGCATCACATGAGCCAAATATCTGTTGAAGCTTGACAGTTTTTGTAAATGTGTAGCTTAATAATAAGCTACAATAACTCAAGCAAAAATAAATGTCATTTTACACTGAAAGGAAATCAAAGTTTTAATTCCAATGTCCTTTTTAAGCTCCTGCACACCAAAATCACATTTTAAGTAATTTAAACAAAAATACTTCTCTTTTCTGGAGGTTGAATTGTGGTTTATTGTGGTTTCTTATTAACATTTCACGTAAATACTGGAAGTTGGCGTCTTGAATGGACAGCTGAGCGACTGACGGGCCGTTTTCCAGACACGCTGATCTCAGTCCCACAGACAGACGTTGACTGGCAGCCGCTGATTTAAATGGATGAAGGAGCAACAGACAGACATGAGAGCAGCTTGTCAAACAGACCATTAGACGAGTAGATAATCAGAGATGAGCCGACGGCCTGACACACAATAGTGGCCGTTGTCTGATCTGTGCTGCATTCACATTCCCCTCTCACTGCTCTATTTAAATAACTTCGGGGTTTGTTTGTTTTGCTCACACAACCGGGCAGCTTTGTTTCTGCTGTCAGCATTGTTTCTTTCTCTGTTGAATTGTTGCGCAGCGAGCAGACCAAACAAACGCACCCACACTTGGTTGTGATTGAATTTGCAAACCATATATTTTCCTCTCTTTGTGTGTGGTGTGTTTCTTATTTTTACGTGTTTGTTTTTTTGTTTGCGTGTCAGGTAGAGACTTTGTCCGAGGAGGACGTAGATGCGTACCTGAGTCAGGCCGTGTGTCTGAGGCTGAAGTCGCCCCTGGAGCTTCGGCAGATCGAGGTCAGTCACACGGATTATCAACATCATTTAAAAAAAAAAAAGATCTTGATTTTTTTTTTCTCTCTCGTTTGTTGTGATAAACTCTGTTAGGCTTTATGTGGCCGAAAAGACAATGCATGCTTGAATTTACAGTAAGCAAAGTCATCTTCTGGTAAACACAACTTGGAAAGCGCTTCCATTATTAGAAAGTTTAGGGAAAAAAGGAGATGACGACAAGAATAGTGCTGACTTTCCTAGAAATCATGGAACAACTTTAAAAAAAAAAACCAAGAGGAAAATGCGCACAATAAACTACTCTGGTAGTATTTTCAACTATGGGAAAGTTTTAAGACGGCTGGAGATAGGCACCGCACTGCAATAACACAAAATCTTACAAACAACTTTGGTCTAGTTCCCAGTGTAAATATCTTTGTACACTGGAAATAAGACAAAACTATCCTGCAAATACATTTTCAGCCACACATAGAAGCATGGTTTAAGTCAGTAATTCCTTAATATTGATGAAAAAAATACCAGCTCCTCTGGTAGACTATTATTAATACATTTTTCTGCATTTTAAGGGAAATAATCTGCCAATAGAGCAAATACATTTTCATGAATATTAATGAATTATTGACTTGAAACAAAAAACATGTTGCTGAAAAGTTACTTATTTCAAGCTTTTTAAGATATTTGCACTACAAACTGTATTATGATTATATTATGCAGCTTCAGATTTTCTCTTGTATCCTTTAATTTCTTTTTTTTCCCCCTTTCTTTTTACAATTTCTTTTGGATTATAATCTTGGCTGGCGGTTGTCAAACTTCATGTTGAAAAGTCCAGAACAAGAAATGACAAAATAATAAAAATGTATATTTATTCCTACCACTGTGTGTTTGTGAGCCTAAAGTTGTTTTTATTTTTCACAGTAAAGTTCTATGACCAACTCACTCTCTCACTCTTTGGTTACCTAGCAACTCACTCTCTCACTCTTTGGTTACCTAGCAACTCAGTCTCTCACACTTTGGTTACCTAGCAACTCAGTCTCTCACTGTTTGGTTACCTAGCAACAGCCTGTTGAGCAAGTTCTGTAGCAGCAGTTTAAGGTTTACGGGTCGCACTTTAAACCTTAAGTAGGTTTAAGTATTTTAGACACTTAAAACAAAAAACTAACAAATAATTATTAATATAAGACACTTTTTTCGTGATACTTTTTTCAGCCATAACGTCCAGCTGTACCAGGGCCGTGAGAAATTATTTTCCTTTTCCTAAATTCAGTTTTTTTTTCTTCTGTTCTTCTTTTTTAGAACTTGAAAGTTTTGGAAAGCGAACTAATTCTCCAATCTACAGTGAATAATTGTTTGGTTAATGTCTTAAGCTTTCAGCAGTTCGGTTAAAAATTGACACGTTAATGCAGCGGTTGTCAAAGTGTGGGGTGCGCCCCCTACGGGGCGTTAGGGGCAGTGCCATTGCTGGGTGTGGGAAGCAGTGTGGATGAATAATAATAAAAAATAACAGTTATACAAAAGTGTTTCACTGTTTTGTTGCAACCTGGAGTGTGAAATAAACTTCAGTGGAGTTCGAAAACAAAATGTGTGTTTAGGTTTATGTCTGGTTGAACGATGTGTGTGTCCAGTTGATTCTTTTTCGTTTTTGGGGGGATTTTGTTGTGATGCATAGAGGGGCCCAGAAGAAAATCTTTGGGAAGTGTAAATGTGTTCAGAGTTGTTTAAGCTCATCCATTGATAATCTTGCAGTATCAAATATATTACATATAAAAGTAAAGAAGCGTTTTTATCTGTCAGGTGTGAGAACACGCTATAACTTTATATTTAATTTCAGTTTTCAAGAAGTTAATCTAACGGTGAGTTTCCTGCAGATGAGCATTTTCACTCTCTGAAAAAACAGCCACAGCATTTCCTCCCTTTTTTCTTTTTTTTTGTAGCCCCATTTATTTTTACTGCTTAATTACTGTACTCACGTCAAGTAATTTGTATTTTTTGCAGCTCGCCTGTTCTCCACATGATAATTAGGGCTGGGTGTTGATTTGAATGCGACGGTGAGGAGGAACTGAAGAGGGGCTTTAACTCACTTACTGATTTTAAACTAAATGCACCACACTGCTGTCTGACACAAAAAACGGTTTCTAACAAATTGGTGGTTTATTAAATTAGATTGTGTGTGTGTGTGTGTGTGTGTGTGTGTGTGGGTGTGTGTGTGTGTGTGTGTGTGTGTGTGTGTGTGTGTGTGTGTGTGTGTGTGTGTGTGTGTGTGTGTGTGTGTGTGTGTGTGTGTGTGAGTGATAATAGGTTTTCAGTGTAGGTAGGTTTTCGTTGCATTCCTCCCCATGGGACTGTGATTTTGGTGTGTGTGACACGGAGGCTACGCTGGCGACAGTAGGCCGCCTGTCCTGGCTGACGCTCACCACATGGAGCTATTTACACCACACACACTCCTCCCCATTGGACACACACACACACACACACACACACACACACACACACACACACACACACACACACACACACACACACACACACACACACACACAGACACATTTCAGTCTTTGTCTCTGGCCTTTGTGTGATCTCATGTTCTCCTACTCTAAGCATCCAACCACTTTCTCCTTTTTCTGTTTCTCTTCATGTTTCTCTGCGTCTCTTTTTCCCTCTGCGTGTTGGTGTCAGTGTGTTTGTGTTCCCCTTTGGGCCCTTTGTGTCTCAGCTCAGTGATCCATTGTTTTCAGAAGATGAAGCTGTGTTTGACTGGAAGCAGGTGGCAGGCAGGGCTGTGTGTGTGTGTGTGTGTGTGTGTGTGTGTGTGTGTGTGTGTGTGTGTGTGTGTGTGTGTGTGTGTGTGTGTGTGTGTGTGTGTGTGTGTGTGTGTGTGTGTGTGTACATGTAATCACTGTTATCAGGGCTGTTTGCCAGAGGACAGGTGAGAGCAGGCAGACACACACACACACACACACACACACACACTAGGGGAACATCTGCCTGCTGTTACCGACCGCTGTCCATACCGTCTGCTGTCCGTACCGTCTGCGTGTTTTCAGCTCTTAGTCTTTATTGTCTCCTCCAGTTTTACATTTTTTCCCACAGTACATTACAAGTGTGTTTTTTTTTTTTATATGTGAGGGGTTCTGTAGAGTACTGATGAGCAGTCAGTGTCTTAGAGGCAGTAGGCAGCTGTCCAAATTGGAGAATTTGGCAGAAGTTACCTTTCTAAGACATTCAATCAGTCAATTAAGTTTATTAGTGAAGCACATTTCAGCAGCTTAGCAGTTCAAGGTGCTTTTCATAGTAAAATTGCAAAATTACCATATAGTTAACAACTGATTTTGATGTTTGCCCTCATCAAAATCATACACACCAAATATTTTGGTCAGTGTTTCATTTATTATAGCTCAAAAGCAATTCTAAACATGTGAAGTTTTAGTCTTGATTTAAGGGAGCTCAATGTTTCAGCTGTTTTGCAGTTTTCTGGAGATTTGTTCCAGTCATATATACTGTGAACAGAGGTCTTCATTCAGTGTTTTCATTTAGAGTTACTAACTCTACTGCGACAGACTGGCGACCTGTCCAGGGTGTACCCCGCCTCTCTTTTTCACAGCTGGAAATCCCTAAAGTGTGTCTTGTATTTGTATAAACAAATGTAGCATCACATGTTCTCCTGTTGAGAGAGGAGAGATTGCTTCACTCATCCATAGACTGCAGCAGTGCCTGCAGTTTTTAAGATTTAGTATTAAAATCACTCAGTTTTGACAAATACTTTAGTTCTGTTTAACGTAGCTTAGCATGCTACTTACCATCATGATTGTACTTCTGTATAAAACTAAAGGTTGGTCAGGGCGTTCACATTCTTGGACTGTCTTGTTATCTTGACCTTATCTTTGCTTGATAGTCCCAGCTCTTCAGGAAGTAGGTAGATAACCGGACAGATTTGTCCTCGTTATCTGACGGCTAACAGAGCAGCGAACTGTGAAGTGGGTGACTTGAGGTGGATGTAATTGGCTACTTTATGTCAGGGAAACAGATAAGGTCGTGAAGTTGCAGTTGCCAAAGCCAATTTATTGTGGCGATTTAGGGCAATTATGGGCTGGAAAAATGAAGAAGTGTATTTGTGCCAAAAACCATAAAGTTTTAGATTAATCTCAGAAATTTTCTAGAAAAAACATGGAAATTTCTGAGTTTTTTTCTAGCAAATTCCTGATTTGGAACTCAGAAATTTTCCAGTTTTTTTCTAGAAATTTCTAGAAATGTTTCCTTTTTTTCTATCTACACAATCTAATACGCCGTGGTACTGATTAGCTTTGCCACCATGTGGGTTAAGTTTTTTTCTGCAAGTTTTGGTTCCTAACAAAAAATAAAAACATGGATGAAAGCAACTCATTACTGGTGCTAACACTGTTGTGAAAACCCCCAAAGCAAAAGGAAAATCTAGTATTTTGTATCAAAACACAACCACATGCCTCACAAGCAGACAAACAGATGCGGTGAGTTGATGTTGAAGTTTTAACGAAAGAATAATTAAGCAAGAACTTACGACACAAGAAGGGAAACACAGGGAGCAAGAGCAGAAACAAGCATGCAAAACATAACGCTAATGGAATAAAGAATAAATAAACAGGAGGACTAAATAATAAACATGGGCTAACAGTGTCTCACGTTGTTTAGATAGCAGAAAATTGACTACTCATAGGTTATCCTCAATCAAAATAACAAAACTTAACCATCTTTTTAAAAACAGAGAGACGTAGACTGACTCAGAGTAAATTATTGTCCTGGAAAAATGGCTCCACCACCAGAGCACAGCTGATAAACAAACTGACAAATACTCCGAGCTAACTCATCCATGAAGTGATAATGCAGTATGAAGCGAAACACATTAAATACCTGACCACACAACCAGAAAACCACCTTCTTTCCACACGGTTTGGGTTATATAATCAGGTTCAAAGGCTTCCTAGGTGGTCTCTTGTTCATTAATTTGTCTTGAACACAAAAAAGGCGTGAAGGATAAATTGCCAGAGAAGATTACCCATTGTTTAGTTCTTGTAGTCTCTGCAGTGGTTCATTATTCAACATGTTCAGAGGAAATGGATCGTTTTTGCAATGAGGCAGTTATTCCATTGCATTCAGCGATAATTGCCTCTGATAATAAGAGTAGTTTTGTGATTTCTTGAGCTGATGTAACAGTGGCTGTTACATCAACTTATTAGTAAAACTTCCTCCTAAAATGTTGTTTATCTATTAGAATGTCCATTTATTTAGTTATTGTTATTAGAGATGGACGATATATCTGAAAAACATATCACAATATCAGTACTTCATATCAGTCGATATCGATACTTATTGACGTCGATAATTGTTGATTAGTTTTTTTGTTTCAAATATCTGAAATATTGCCAAACTGGTAACTTGACCTTCTCTGTTTTGTCCTCAGTTTTCACTCCAAACTGTTGTTTTTTTATTTTTATATTTGTTTTTGTTGTGATCTATATGTCTGTGAAAGGCACTATACATTTTATTTTAATACTGATATTTATCACGTGTCTTTTGTGATTCATATATAAAGTAATTAATTTACTGTCCAGCTCTAATGGTTATTAAGGGACCCAACATCCAATCTTGAAGAGTTTTCACTTCTTGTAAGTCAAATGAGTCCCATATATTGCTGCAAAAAAATTTTTAATTACTTGAAAACAGGGCATGCAAGCAAGACTTTGATCACTGTTTCATATTTTTATGCTTCCTAACTCTTGCACCTGTTAGTAAATCAAATGGAAAAAAGATGAATGTTGTGGTGGAGGCCATCCAAAATGAAAAGCAGAGAACTGTCTCTGTTCTCAGCTGCCTGTCCTCTCGAGTCGAGCCGTGCAGCTGGGATCGCTCTACGTCCGAGGCCTGAGCCTCCTGCTGGGGGCCAACAATGCCAGCGGCTGTGCGCTGCCCAGCGCCGCTCTCATGCCTTGGCACGGCTTTGACGGACGGCTGTTCCACTCCAAGTACCTGCTGGCACACAGTGGCGGCGTGGAGAAGTCTGAGCTGCTGGACAGAGATGTGAGTGCAGACTGAGGAGACGTGAGGTATTAGATGTTGAGAAAAATGCTTTTCAAGGTTTGGAAAGTGGTTCATTTTAATATAAAGTCCTTGAAGGTTCTTGATATTCAGACAGCGCAGATTTTTATTACAGTGTAATCAAATGTTTCATTAACAGCCTAAACTTACACACTGTTTAAAAAAAGACTCATTTAAATTAGAGATTTGTTTTTACAGTGCAGTTGGAACCAAAAAATAATAAAAACAAATTTTTTATTGTGCTGTGTGCACTTAAATCAGACTAAAAATGTCTTGTTTTATATTAGTTAGGATCTGTCAAATTATTTCTCTTTGCTAAATGACAGAAAAGCTAGCAAGAACATTTTTAAAATATACAAACTTTTTTTCTATATTGTGCTTTGAGCGTTTAATTTGAACAGGAAGGTCATTTTTATTAACATGATTTGTTAAAATTTTTCCAATGTGATGAATATTTGTTGACTTATTGATCTGTGTAGTGAAACTAAAGTTTGACTTTTAATTTACATGTAATTATTGTCATTGTTGGACTTTTTGTTTGAGTTTCGTTCTTGGACCAATCAGGTTCATATTTCTTATATTTAGTTCAACTTATATCCTGCTGTAGAATGCAGATTACTACCACAAGACTTTACTGATAACAGTAATAAATAATATATAGCAGTGAATTGAAACTGTCTCTTTTTTACTTCATTTAGTGCTGGAAAAGTTTGAAAAATGCTTGAAAAATACTTAAATTTTATAGTAGGAAAAGTGTGTAAACCCTGTGAATTATGTGTGGCCGTATGTTGGTATAAATTCTAAATAAATCTGCGTTTCTTTCTAGATGTTCTGCGTTTCTCAGTTTGTTTGGCTGAAGGAGAAACTTCTAGAAACCTGCAGGACGAGAGGCAGAGTCCTCCAGTCGAGACCCAGAGAGACGCAGAAAAACCTCCGACACTCAAACGCTTCAGGTGAGTCTGCAGACTCACCATCTAGTTCCTGTTCATACGCAACGTTTGATCAAGTAGATGTTGGTTCAGCGCGACGCATAAAGCAGCGTTTTGGTCCTCGATTAAGATTTTGTTTTCCAAATCAAGAAACAAGCCTCAGAGATTACATTCCTGTGTTTTACTCCTGATGAAAACATAAACTGGAAACCACACATCAGTAATTTAAAGACAAACATATCAGAGACAACTGGGTTATTATATAAAGTGGAAGACTCACTGAATGATGAACGTTGGTGATATTATACAATTCACTGATTGTTCCTTGTTGGACCAATTATGTAGACGTTTGGGGGAAATACTGGTAAAGTGTTTACCAATTCATATTTTTATTTTGACAGAAAGATAATAGGATTATGATCAGAAAATGATACAAAGATCCAACAGATCCATCGTTCCTAAACTTAAAATTGATGAATGCACAAGTAATGTTTAAAATACAAAATATATGACCGGCAAATTTGCACAAAACATTTATTCAGAAAGATTGCATTTATAGTTACAGGAAGTATAAGAGATTTTTTAAAAACCTAAAAAAAAACCCAAAAAAACAATGTATTATAGTATTTCTAAAAACTGAATAATTGTGCAGAATAATGTGCCTGAAGAAACCAGAGCAGATCAATTTTATAATATCGCCTGTATGCTATAACAATCAAAATAACTTTTTTTATTTCATTGAGATGCTCCTATATATTCTGTAAAAATAATGTTTTTTGTAATTGTTTTTCTATAAAGATATTATTTATCTTATCTACATGTTTCTGTTTTAAAGAAAAACATTTTATCAACACAAAAAAGAAGTTTATAAACATAACCACTTGAAAAGTGTGTCTGAATCTATAAAACCTTCAAATCCAGAGCTGACTCAATGAAAATAGAAATATTAGAAGTTCTGAACATTTTTTTTAATGATCACCTCTAATTTTGTTCACGCCCCTTTAGAATAAAGAAATACTTTTTATTTTTCTTCCTGTGCTGTGGATGTTTATTCTCGACTGCTTTTTGTTTGTTGTAATTATACTGGCATTTGAGCCTGAACTCTTTGGAGGAGATGTTTGATCTTGAAACCTTCCTCCAGGGTCAGAAAGAAAAAAAATAAATTAAGAGTCGCCGTGCTGTTTTTAGGATCCTGTGGCTCAAATGCATTCCAGAAAAACCTCCATGTCCTGGTTGAGCCATGGGGACCCTCGTCGTCAAACCTGCTTTTCTGCTTCTTGTTTAGTGACTTTCTGCTGCAACAGGATGAACGAGCTCTGATATTAAACAGAGGAATCACTGTGAAAGCTGTTCATGTCATGCAAGTTGGAGTCTTAAACTTCTCTTTGAGTTTCTTAAAACTGCAATTAAAAGAGGAAACTTTCTGAGTGCATTTATTCACATCTTTTCAGATGTTTTTTAAAGAATGAACAGAAAATGTAACAGGTTATTTAAGGGTTATACAGACAAACCTCAACTCATTAGTAATAAACAAAAACAAAAACATAAAATAACATGAGCCCAGTAAACTGAAACAAGGCAATTATAATGATATTTAAAAGAGAGTTAATTAACAATAGAAACTCTTTTTGCTGAGTGAAAATAAGGATGGAGTTCCTTTCTCTTAATATAAAGCTCTAGAAAAACTGAAGAGACCACTGCAGTGAACCACATTGAAAACCTCTTGCTTTTCCACCAAATATTGATTTCTGAACTCTTCCTCAGTTAAAACACCAGTTTTGTTGTTTCTAAATTAATATGAACTTGTTTTATTTGCACTATTTGAGGTCTGAAAGCTCTGTATCTTTTTAGTTTTGTTGACCATTTCTTTTTTTCTGCAAATGAATACGACATCTTTCCTTTGAATTTCAGAGACATGTCATCAGTACTTCATAGATTAAAAGAATAATGTTCACTTTACTGAAACATATGCAGACAAAGAGCAAATTCAGAGAAACTGATCATTTTAAGTGGTTTCTCAATTGTTCCCAGAGACGTATGAAGGGGATTAAAAGTTATCAATAATTTGTTTAACTCTCTGAAGTCCAGAAGAAGTTTAATTTTTGAGTTTTATGACCAAACAGCTATTCAGTAAAGGATCTGCAAGCATTTACATCAATGCCTGGATTCAAAGCTTGTTTCTATTTGTATATAATAAATGTCACATGTTAACACTAAACAAAAGTCTTCTCTTTGGTTACCTAGCAACTCCCTCTCTCTTTGGTTACCTAGCAACTCCCTTGCTCTTTGGTTACCTAGCAACAGCATGTTGAGTAACTGGCGCAGCAGCAGTTTAAAGTTTCACCACTTAATTGGTGCCCCAATTAAGTTGTTTTCTTTCAATATACTTCATCATAGCTTGAAAGAATATTTTACTATTTTCTTAAAAGTAGTTTTGATCTATAGACGCGTCATATTTTATTATCTGCTATTTTTCTCATCTGGAAGTTTAATGTAAAAGGTTTTTTATAAACAGAACGATACAGCAGCTTGGAGAGTCAGAAAATCATCTACATGATGTTTTGATATTTTGAGAAAAGATGCAGCGTTTTGTCTAGACTAACAATTTATTATACTTACATAGTGAAATCTAGAAGAATGCAGAATTTATTTAAAGAAAAAACATCAAAGTTTAAGAGTTGTTTTTTTTCCTCTCTTCATTTTTCAAATCATAAACTTTATGTACCACTATAGCGCTCGCTCTAACTGATCTGACAATTGATCTATAGTTGTAGTTCTCTTAACAGAACCACATTACCCAGAGGGCCGTGCTGTAATGAAGTCCATGTGTCCTGTGGTGGTAATGCATACTTGTGTTTGTGAGCGGACACACACACACACACACACACCCACACACACACACACACACACACACACACACACACACACACACACACACACACACACACACACACACACACACACACACACACACACACGCACACACACACGGTGCTTGGTGGAGGCTTGCTTTGTCAGGTCAGCAGTAATAGCAGGTTTCTGTTTATAGGCTGGGAGAGCTCTATTTTAAGACACACAACAAGACGAGCTGATTACAGACTCCTCACGTCTGTCTCCCCTTCCCCTCCTCGGCTCTCCTTTCCTTCACTCCTTCTCTCCTTCACTTTTTGTCCTTTCAGTTTCATGCTTTTCTTTTCTCTTTAAATCCTAACTCACCTCGTTACCTTCAGGTTGCATCCTGGTTTTTTGCGCCACAATGCAGCTGCAGCGTCTAACCGTAACATTTCCAACCTTCTTCTTTGGGTGCCATGTTGGCGCCGACTCTCGGATTTGCGCCGGACCGTGGGCTTTTTGCCCAAGGCGACCCGTTGTGGGTCTCACTAGGATGTTTCTGGTTTCATAGATGAATGATATACACTCCTCATGTCTCAGAGTTTCATTTCTGTTGGACACAGACACCAATCATTACTACAAAACTGTGGGGAGATGAAGTGTGTGTGTGAGAGAGTAGTGGTGGCGCTATGTGGTATCATTGAGAAGCCCGGTTTGGTTTTTGTTTGGAATCGGGCCTGATGTTTAGTCTCCTCAGCGAATATCTCCTCTGCCTGTCTGCCCTCGCAATCACGCTCCGACATTGAGTCCAGAATAGCTGCTCTCCCACGTCCTAAAGGGAAACAGACGCTAAACCTGCAGAATATAAAATATGAGCTGAGAACTTCCTCTAATAACAATAATTTTAATCCTCACACATCCAACCTTATCGACAGGTTTTAGAAGATGAAACAGTCAACAAAGTAGAGCCAAAAACATCTTGTGTGGTTGTGGCCTGACATTCACTAGCACTTGGCATCTGTCCGTGTGCTTTTTTTTACTCACTTAACACTCAGACTTTATATTGTGGCCCCTTCCAGTTTAGTAGACCACACGTCTCTTTTGATAAAGTCTAACCCTGGACTTGGATGTTTTTTATTTTCTGTAGTTTGTAATAAAATCACACACAGCTTTCTTTGTTAAAAACAAACCCTACAGACTTTTTCTTAACTTTAAACGCAAGGCAAATATGAACAAAGAGGATTAGGGCCACCGCAAAAAAAAGAAAAAAGAATTTGATCAAGTCAAAATTAAAGTCAGAATTTTTTTTTCCAGTGGTCCTAATCCTCTTCTGTAATCATGTAATATAAAACATAAATATATATATAAATAGGTTATGATTTCAATAACAAGCCAAGGACAAAATGGATTTCTTTGTCACATTAGCTTCATATTTTAGTACTTGCCAAACATGCCTTGCAAAAGTATCCATACTTTTTTGCATACCTTATGACCATAATGAGCTGCCTAACACCTACCTGTTTATAATGTAACACACCCACATCCCAAACTGAAATTAATTAACTAATTAAGTGAATTAGTAACCAAAGAACCTATTTTAAATAACACATTTTTAAAAAATTCCAATCATAAATCAACTAGAAAATAAGCAAATAAAAATGAACTAAATTCTAAGATTTAACTGAAAATGGAGAAAAAGCTCCTGCAGCGGTTTTGACACGTCTCACATGAAGCGTCAGATGCATTTTTTGACACGCGAAGGGAGCATAATGGAAATGCAGCTATAGATTCAGCAATCCCTCATTTCAAGGTGTCAAATCTTCCGTTTCCTCTGCTTTTCTAAAGTTTTGTTACTGTTTTCACCATCTGTTTTCCTCTTCAGGAGCTGACCAGGGCTGGAGAGGAGAGACCAGGAGAGACCTTCAACACGGACAAACATGGAGGCAAAGAGAGGCGCCGTGTGGAGAACAAAGCGGCCACAAAAACCCAGAAACACCGCAGTGGAGAGCAGATCACAGAGGGGGAGGTCAAAGTTTCCTTTCACATCGCTCTAACTCCTACGAAGGTCGACCCCTGGACCGGAACCGGCATCCGAAACAGAACCGAGGTCGGCTGCATCACAACAGAGGGAGATACCAGCTGGCTCCCAGGTAGGAACCGTCCAGCTCAGAAATATCAACAGATTGTCCTTTTTTAAAAAAAAAACTGATTTCTTGTTTCCTCTCGTCTCAGATGGCAACACCCTCCTGCTCCCTGAATGTAACAGAAGCTTGAAGAAAGAGGAACTGAGGATTAAAGAGAATGACTTGATAAAAAAAAGGCCTGATGAAAAGGAGGAGTGGATCAAATTCCTCTGAACAAACTGATTAGTGGATGATCCGTTGGGAATGTTTGTCTTAAGGATGGAGCAGGAAGAGAAACGGAGCCTAAACAGGAAACACAATGGTGATGGTGCCATGGTATGTTCAAAAGAAATCCTGTAGTCTCTACTTTATACCAACAAAACCTTTTATATTTAAAGACAAATACATTTAAATAAGACGAAGAACTGATGAAAATAAAGCTCTCTTATCTGTAACAGAAGGAAAATCTGTGTATTCTGGGAAATAATCCTTCCTACAATAACATAAAGCTTGTGTCAGATATCAAATTCACCAAACAAAAGTGTATCTAATGCTGATAGAAACAAATTATTTGTTCATACTCTAAAAATAAATGATGACTTGCCAAATTTTAACAACTTGAATGAGTCTCCGTCCTGCAGGGGCTCCACTGGAGATAATCGTATAAGTTATTCTGTTGGTCTGTGTAGCTAAGCTCATGTTTTTAAATACATTTCTTAAAATCTATTCTCAAACATTTTATATTTCCAAAGTGGAAACTAGGAAATACAGACATTAGCTTTGACCAAACACTCGGACAGATACGAAACAGTCGTTTTTTTTGTTCATAATCTGATGATTATGAATGTCGCCACATTCTACAAAAACAAGGCAATTTGTCCAGTTTCTGTCACTTATTGAACTATTGAACTTTTAGAAATCACAGCGCTACAACATAGGGAGTATAACACAGAGTTGAATTATTTGGTGTTCATGAGAATGATCGACAGCGCTAAGACCCGCCTCCTAGCTCTGATTGGTTGAAGGCAAAGGAGCTCAATTTTTTTCACTGATTATCTCTCATATCAAAACTGTCGCAGCATAGTGACAGTTTCAACTAAAAATATCAAATACATCTAGAACAGTTACATTCAGCAGCTTGAAGGACTGGTATGTGTTAGATGTTCCTATGCAGTGGAAAATAAAGCAGGGAAAGTTCGGTGTGAGTGTGTCTGTGTGTGTTTGTGCATGTGGCTGCAGGCAGATTAGAGAAGAAACGTGAGAGCGATTTACTTAACAAACGGAGGGAGGTCAACCTGTTGACTGAGTGATGGTGGCTCTTACAGATCTGAAGCACAAAGGTTTGGCTTTCCAGAGGCTTCTCACACACAGAGAAATACCCTTTTAGAAGATAAATATGCTGTAGTTGGAAAAAAGCATGCGTCATAACAAATTTTCTGAGAGAAAATAAGAAAAAAAACAGTACCGTAATAGACAAACTTAAGGCCAAATCTGGCCTGCAATAGATATATATGTGGCCCTCCACATAAATAAAACTTTGACTCTAAAAGTTCTGATATATTACTTAGATCAAATCAAGGGAGTTTGTATTCATAAGATGTGGGGGAAAAATTCAAATATTATTTAATTTCAAGATGTTCTCATCAAATTTTAACAGTTTATCGTGTAGCTTTATAAACACATCCTGCCACAACATGATATCCAAAGAAACTTTATTGATGCCAAAGAGAATTAAATCAATTAATTTCATTTTGTGATCTTTATGTGGCTCAAAGAGAAGATTTCCGTGTGCCTAATTGTGTCTCAAATAAAAACAAACAAATTAGAATCAGGGTTATAGTTTTATAAGAAACTATTTGTAATGTTTTTCATTTTTCAGGTCAGTAAATTTGTAATAAAACAGATTTGTATTCTTAATTAACTGAGTCTCTTTAAATGTTATTTTTTTATATAACATGTAAGGGAAATAAAGTACACAGATGTTTGTGATTGTAAAGTAACAAAATGTTGAAATTAAATCTTTAAGCTGATTAATTTTAGTTTAAACTGAAACGTGTTTCGGCTCAAGATACATATAAATATTACGAACACATAGGAAGCGCTTCAAAAGCACAAACGCTTACAAAGTATTTTTGGTCCAGTTTCTAGTGCAAATATCTTAGTAAACTTGAAATAGGACAAAACCAACGTTCAAGCTTGGTTTAACTAAATAATTTTTTAATATTAATGAACAGAAGTGAAATAATCTGCTACTGGAATTATTACTGTTTCATCCATATGAAGGATTTTCTGCTGAAAAGTTAGTCTTATTTCCACTGTCCTAAGGTATTTGCACTAGAAACTAGACCAAAATAACTTTATGTTTATGCCGTTTTCCCAGCTTTGTTGGCGATCTGTGAAATCAAATATGGTTTTAAAGAAGCAGTAAAATGTCTGCGTATTTACTGTGTTTGCTTGAGTTATAAAAGGATGCAGGGGCAGGAGTCTGAACCTCAACAGAAAGTGACTGATTTACTCATAAAACCTTTTTTAATGGGATGTAACCACACACTCCACTCCCTGTCTTTCTTCCCGGGCCAGTGGCAGCAGAAGAATCAACAGAGCGTGTGGGTGTTGTGGGGTTTGTAACTGCGGTGAGTGCAGTGTGTGTGTGTGTGTGTGTGTGTGTGTGTGTGTGTGTGTGTGTGTGTGTGTGTGTGTGTGTGTGTGTGTGTGTGAGAGTGTGAGAGAGAGAGAGAAGGAGGCACCTGGGTGGGGCGCACTACAGGCATACACAACCCATTCTAGATAATAACAGAAGGAAGGAAGACTTCAGTGGTCAGAGGATGGAGGGTGAAATAAAAGGCGAATTGGACGACAAAAACGGTTGATTTTAAAAACTGAAGGAGACAAGTGGATGTGTGATGATGTAAGGAGAGAGAAAAGAGAGGAAGTCAAGTTCATTTGTGTTGACCTTTGCAACTTAGCCATTCGAGGCGTCATGATGGACGTCAGAAATGAGGATCAGGAATGTTGAACTGAGCGACTGAAAATGTTTTCCAAAGTGTTTTAATTCACGGCTTCCACTAATTTGTCTGTGAACGCAACACACCTTGTGGAGGAGGCTCATAGACGGCGGTATTTACAGAGCAGACAGCTTAGAAACCAACTGTTTCTGTTTCAAACACAGCAAATACGCAGATCAACACGTCCTCCTGAGGTGCTGATCAAATTACAGATTTTACCGGAATTCACACCACATGATTTATATCACTATATCCATTATCTGTTCATCCTTGTCCCTGGTGGGGTCAGGAGGTTCTGGTGCCTATCTCCAGCTACGTTCTGGCCGAGAAGCTGGGTCACCCTTGGCAGGGCAATACAGAGACAGACAGGACAAACAACCATGCACACACACTCACACCTTGAGAGAATTTAGAGATTAACCTGACAGTCATGTTTTTGGACTGTAGGAGGAAGCCGGAGTACCTGGAGAGAACCCAACATGCACTTTGTTATGTTTCAAAAGCAACTCTAAGCAGGCGGATTTTAGTCTAAATTCAAAGGAACTCAGTGTTTCGGCTCTTTTGCAGTTTTCTGGAAGTTTGTTCCAGATTTGTGGTGGATAGAAGCTGAATGCTGCTTCTCCATGTTTGGTTCTGGGCCTGCAGAGCAGAACCAGAACCAGGTTGATACAACAGCAGCAGATCTTTAATGCATCTGTGGTGCTGAGCCGGCCACTGATTTATAAACTAATAGTATTTTAAAGTCTATTCTCTGAGCCACAGGGAGCCAGTGTAGGGACTTTAGAACTGGGTCAATGTGCCCTGCCTTCCTGGTTTTAGTGAGAATGCCAGCAGCAGCGTTCTGGATCAGGACAAGGGAAGATCAGCTGCGGGGAGTCTGCCATCAGCCAGAGGAAACCCAGTTGGCCGTGTGACAGATCAGCTTCCTGTGTGTGTGGTGGAGGTCTGGGCGTGGTCCCTCCAGCAGCAGCGACTCAGACAGGCAAACTTTCTCCAGAGGCCTCCTCCCTGAGACCGGCCCAGACCTCCTTCCTTTGTGATGGCGCCTTATCGAACCGCGCTGAGGTCATTGAAAACCCTCTCACGGCGGTCTGCTTATGGAACTTTTCACGTCACAGCCACACATTCAATTCAGGTTTTATTTGAAAAATCATTATGAAGTGGTTAAAAAACTGAAAGAGGAAATATTTTGTGTGGAAAAAAAGGATACATGGTTGTATTTCTATTTTACAAACATGCAAAAATGTTCCTGTTATTAATATTCTGCCTGGACGATTGTGGCTGAAAAACATATCAAGATACAAACGTTTCATATCAGGTGGTGTGACGGTTCCTCTTTTATTCACGGTTTTCACTCCATGCCATTGTGTTTTAATTTTCAGGCAGTTATGAGGCAAAGTGGGAAAACTTTAAAACTTTAAAAGTTCATATTCCTAGTTACTAGACTAATAAATAGGTCAATGCGATATTATTGGGACATGTTTGGTGCTGATAATTTAACTTTCCTTGTGATCAACCAGCAGTGCGGCAGTTTCACCCCCAAATACTTTTTAAGACTTCATCCTGAATTGCTGGTTTGTCCCAAAGCATCTGTGCTCTCATAATTCACACACAAAAGAATCCCGGGGGCAGAAAGAACTGTTATTTTGTTGTTGTCCATTTCACAAAGGCACGCACCAGAGGGACACAGGCATCCAGAAATACACACAGCGATGGAGAACAGATATAACCCTCGTGTATTTACAAAAGTCTATAAATACAAACTGCTTTCTTTAGCTGAGGCCAACACAGAGAGAGACTGTGTGTGAGCCAGTAACCAGTTCAAACACACTACAGACTGCTGCCCTAATGCCATGTGGTCAATGGAGTTGGACACACACACACACACACTGACAGAAGCAATGATTTGAAAGGAATAAAGTAATGAGAAGCAGGGAGAGAATGAAGAAACAGATGATGAAGTTTGAGCTCATTTTGAGGTTTATTAGAGGACGATAAAACTTTCTCGCTGAACTTTCTCGCTGCCTCTCCCGACCAGTGAAGCTTATCAGAGTCTAAAGGTGAATATATCGGCTCAACTCTGTTTCCAGCAACTTGTTTCTCACATACCAGGCAACAAAAAATATATATTTGTACACTTTATTTAGTTTTAAAGGGGACCTGTTACTGACTTGTACTTTAATTTGGGTCTCTTCTGTTTCTAAAAACAACCCAAGTGCTTGAAAATCACACCCAGCTGTTTTTTGGCGATATGTCAATGTTTTTGGGTGACAGTCAGTGAGAAGCACTTCCTGTCACCCAGCAACCCCAGCAAAGCCCAGCCTGCTACCTAGCAACTCATGCTGAGCTCCAGCATGTTTGGTCAGCTGGTTTTACCGCTGTATGTGCTGTACAATGGCTGCTGGAAGAGATAAGAGTTTCGTTATTGACTTTCCATTCAGAAACCTCTTTCTACATTTTTATTGGTTGTGCGGGAGGTTCCACTTCTGCTTTTCCAAGATGTACGGTTGTGTAATTGCACACCTGTTTTCACACGAGAGTGTAAACCCAAGACCTGCCATCTGGTTTGAGAAGCGTGGTTTACAGCTTCTGTTTGTTTGGACTTTGAATTCAGGTTAAATCCCTGAAGCAATGATTGAGATAAAAGCCAGTTTTCAAAACTAGCTTCTGCCATTTGTAATTTCTTTTAAAGAAGAAAAAGCGAGAAAAAAATTATTGAAAAAGATTTATTGCCTAGTTCTAAGTAGTCGTAACTAAACTTTATAAAAGGGACAAACATAAATGTCATCTTTTGATTTGTTTTTCCAGATTATAGCACAAGCTAATTTACATCTGCGGTCCCTTCACTGGTCATTAAAATACAACACAATCATAAAATAAAACAGAAAATATAACACCTTATAACTTACTTACTACTTTAGAATAACATTTATCTTTATAATTTAGATATTGATACAAAACCTAGAGAAACTCCTGTTGGTTTATAAATTGTGGAGTACCAGAACAAGAATTAAACATGGAGAACCAAATTTATCTTTATAACGAACTTGAAACACAAGCACACGTCATACACACCGTCATACAGTTAATGTTTACATATCTTCTACCACTATTCTGAGGTCCAATTTAAAATCTCTCACGGATCAAAGATGGGTGTTTTTCCTCTTTTCACTGAGATGTGTCCTGGTTGCTAAATAAACGCTTGTGAAGTGTGTTTCCCCGCTGAGATTTTTAAATTAGTTCAACGGAGGTCCTGCTGTAGGTGTGCCTGTTCGCGCCACGCCAACATCAGCCCGAGCTTTTTAGAGCAGGAGCCTCTCCCTCCCTGGCTCTTTCTCCTTCCAACTATTCTCCGTCTTTCATTCCCAACCACTCTTTTTATCTTTATTACACCTCCATCTATCCCTCTTCCTCTCTCTCTCTCCCCTCCACCCTCGTCTGACCGTGAATGAATGCTCTCTGACTAGTGGAACATATGCTGCTGGTTGTTCAATACCCTCCCTCTGAGCGGGGGCACATCCACGCATGTGTGTGTGTGCGCGTGTGTTCATTGAAACATACGCCTCCTGTTGCACATCGGCCATCTGTTCCTTGAATGGACTGATGGAGTGCTGCTGTAACCATGACTATAGGCCATTCAGTCAAACTGCCCCTGCCTCCCTCTCTTTCTTTCTGTTTCTCTCTGTGTTTGTGTGTGTTTATGTTTAGGAATTGGCTGGCAGAGTGGAGGAATTCCCACATGTTGATGAAAGGATGCTGACCTTCCACGGCGACCTGCTCCTACTTTATCCAGTCCTCCTTTAGTCTCCACATTCACAGAGATTTGTTTTTACTGTAGCTGAGGAAGCGGTGCCCATCGCCCAGCTGGAGCACTTATAAACCCCGGAGAAAGGGAAGCACAAAGTAATCAGAGAGCAACGCTGAAAAACACAACATAAACAGGGAAAAAAGACCACTTTACATTTAATACCTCAAATTTTGCAATATGAAAATATATTCCTAAAATAATGGCCTCTGTCATTTTTTGCCAAAAGTGATTTTTGTTTTTTTGGGAATAACAAAAAACTTTATTTTAGTAAAGAGACAATATACTGACTTACATTTATTACCAGGGGTGGGTAGACTGCCTATAAGTTGTTCTCAAGTAAGAGTACTACTTTAGTTTATTTTTACTCAAGTAAAAATAAAATGTAGTGTCATTTAATATCTAAAAATTACATCATCAGATGGATCAGAATCTAAATTTGTGTGGTAATGTTGGTATTTTAAGGATAAAAATGACAATAATGTTGCACAGGTAACAAAGAATAAAATCAGGCTCTTTTTTTTTTGTCTTCCCCCAAACCAGTTTGTTTCAGTAAATTTTATAAAACTTTAATAAAAACTGCAGGTGTGTGTCTGTGTCTGGTGAATGTTTGGTTAAAAAAGGTTTGTTTTTCATTCAGTGGGTAGAAAATCCAGAACTTTTACTGAAGTAAGAGTAGAAATACTTCATAATGAAGTTACTCAAGTAAAAGTAAAGCATAGTAAAAACACTCCTAAAAGTACTTTTAAAAAAAAGTAACTCATGCAACTGTAATTGAGTAAATGTAACTAGTCACTACCCAGCTCTGTTTATTACCAACATGATTCCTCCATTAAATCCCTCGCTGCCGCTCAGAAAACATTTTCACTTCCTCTTTATTTAAAATGTATTCTTTTTAATTTTTATGAGGTGACCTAATATGTCCTGAAAACACCTTTTAAATAAGATACATTATAACTATACATAATGCCGACAGAAGCGAGGACCGTTGCCATGGTTACTGGATCACGTGGCTGCACTCATCCGGGTATTTCCACTGTTCTACGTCTATTTATGGGCGGCGACCGGGCGGACCAGCAGCTGCGTTTAATTTCCCGCAAATTGGAATTTATAAAGGAAAGGAACGTTATAGGAATTATATTTTTTGTGCGCCTCAGTTTTCTAAATTTGTCCCCATCCAACACTTAGTGTGAAAGCTGCGCGCTCTTTTATAGGTGAGGGCCCTGATCTTTTTACATGTCATCTGTTTCTGTGCGCCATGATAAGCAAGCGGGAAGAAAAACAACAACCATGGCGGACGTTAATGAGGATGCAATTGTTAATCTGCTGCTCCGTACGGACAACTTGTACAGGTAAGCTATGCTACACCGTTAACATCCATGTTTACTTCCGCAAACAATGAGCACGTCTTCTTCTTCTACTATTTTTTGTTTTTATGGCGGATGGCAGAACGCTGAGCTCGCTCGCTATGTCATTGCGCCCTCTACTGCGTAGGCGGGACACTTTTCAGGTCGTTTCCAGTCGCAAATATTTGGAAATCTGAACGACTACGCCAAAATAATCTGACTTGATTTTATTTTTTTTTAAATTTGGTTCACTTCAGGCTGCAGTGTGAACACAGCCTTAGTTTTTAGATAGATCACAAACTGTGTGTTTACTCTCAGCCCACCCCCATACCTCCTGAAAAGTGGCCGTCCCGCGTGCCTGGACACACACACACACACACACACACACACACACACACACACACACACACACACACACACACACACACACAGAGCAGTGGGGCAACAGTGAAAATGAATATTGAGTTTCAACTGTCTCTAACCACTGGTCTATTCATCTACGCCCTCATCAGACCATTCAGCGGCCCCACCCTCACACACACTCTGCCCCACCCAGCGCAGTGGTCTGCTGGCCATATGTCAGCCCCATCTCCTCTGGGACACCTCTCCTGGGACCCCTGCTTCTTTTGTATTTTGTGTGTGTGCGCGCGTCTCATCTCGCTATCTCCGATCTAAATGTACCACACTGAGTCAGGAATGAAGAAAGCACGACCACATAACACACACTTATCTTCAATATTCTTTACGTTTCTGGTTTGTTGGGAGGAGAAAAAAACAGAACGGGAGTTTTAATGCGAACCGGCTGAAAACGATGGCAGGCCCCCTGTTTTCCTGTAGGGCAACATGACTTTGATATTTGGAGATATGGCTGTAAAATGTGAATTTGCGATTTGGGGAGTTGACGTTGTGGCGTCTGTGTGCGTCTCTGTCTCTGTGTGTGGAAACATTAATGTAAACGGGCTCTAAAAAGAGCAAAAGCTGCTATTTTTAGCAGCAGACATGTGCAACCTTATTGTTTTCTGGGCCTTTAATGGATTTATACATGTGGTTCCAACTAATACTGCTACTTATCCTGCAATTATCAGCTTTATCTATTCTCTAACATGCTTATTCAATTCATTATACTCTTTGATTCTCCAGAACTGCAGGGCAGTATTAGGACAAAAAATGCATTTATTCATTTCTTCACCATTTCAAGAGTAAGAGCTTATGTTTTGTCAGACTCTGGAGAAAGTTTCTGGTTGATTTAATTAAAACAATGTTCACATAAACATGTAAATATATATATAAAGTTCTGGAAAAAAATGAAGAGTCCACTGCACTGAACCCCATTGAAAACCTCCTGCTTATTCCAACAAATACTGATTTCTGAACTCGTCCTGAGTTAAAACATCAGTTTTGTTGTTTCTAACTGAACATTAATTTGCTTTCTTTGCACTATTTGAGGTCTGACAGCTCTGCATCTTTTTGTTATTTTGACAGTTTTCAGTTTCTGCAAATAAAAACAAAATTTTTCTTTGAATTTCAAAGACATGTTGTCAGTGGTTCATAGAATAAAAGAACAATGTTGATTTACATATAAAAACTAAAACCAGAGTCACTGATAATCTTAAGTGGTCTCTGTCTGTCTGTATATTTTTAATTTTAAAAATATTCAAAACATTTTAAAATTTCAAATATTTTTTTAGTTTTAAAAAGAATATTTTAAAAATAAAAATACATATTTTAAAAAATATTTCAAATAAACAAACAATGCTTGGCCTGGTGCTATATAATAACGATAATAAAATGCATTTTATTTGCTAACGCCTTTCAAAACATCAATGGACACTTTAAACATTAAAAACACAAATGAAACAGTAAAAAAATCTACCCGGAGGGAAACTGTGCAGTTTAAGTCTTTTAATCTGTATTTTTATTGACGTGTCCTGAAATCATTAAGCGTTATGATCGTGGCTTTCAGGAACTGGAGTTGGAACATGAATGTCTTTTTCATGTTCAGGGATTTCTGCAGCTCATATTGTTGGTTTACATGGCGCCTGACGCCAAGTTGCTCTCCTTCTTATCCCGTCTCTTCATAGTCGTCTTTCTGCTTCTTCCGTTTTCTGTTTTTGGATTTAATCTGTCGATTGCTCTCCTTTGTGAGCGCTTTGTCTTCGTTTTGGTTTGGTTTTATTACGGCGGCCTGTTTTCTTCAGATGCCTCCCTCCTGTCAGCTTAAAGGACAAGTGTGACGAACGCTCAACAGCAATAAGTGATGTCGCTCCAGATCGAGGCCGTTCAGGAGGTTTTTCAAATGTGCGTGAGAGAGTTGAAGTGATTTCTGTGTGTTTGGTAGAAAACATTCAGGGTTTCCCTCTGACACAACACTGTTTTATTTATTGGCATGTCTTTGTTGTTTGGCAAGCTGAGGCTCGTTTCAAGTTGTTGGTTTTTGTTTGTGCACAAACCAAAATCCATGCATGGTCTTTACAATTATCTGGTATCTTTTTTTTTTTTTTTTTTTAATTGGCTCCATCCCTTCTCAGTAGCCTAGGTAATACTAAACATAACACCAGTAAGGAAATTTGTGTTTGGTCCAGCTTTGCTTTGTTGTAACAATGGTTCTTGGCAATAAATCACATGCGGCTGGAAATTCAGTTTATTTCCACTTAAATGCTGCCACATTTATGAGGAAAAATGCATTTGTGGATTGAGCAACAGAGGTTGGTATGCGAGTTCCTCCCATAAAAAACTTGATAAATCCTATCTGCCACTGCCAAGCAGTTTTTTTGGAGGAACCAGTGTGATGTGTGAGGCGTCGCCCTCTCTGAGGAACCAGGCTAATCAGGCCTTCTCGCTTAACTTCAGCTAAAGTTAATTTATTTGTTTACATGATAAAAACACAAAATGATAAACAAAAAAGAAATATCACATAAAAGCTGCAGTGTGTAACATTTTTTTTACATGTTTGTTGAAACTGTCATTATGTACATAAAAAAATGTCACAATGCTAACAAGAAACAACCAATCAGAGCCAGGAGGCGGGGCTTGCACTGTAAAACTTTTGAGCCACATTTAGTTGTGCCTTTTGCTCTTTGAGTCAGATAAATGTAGCGAGTTTTAGATTTTGATCCTAAATATGAGTTTGTGAAAGATGAACTTATAGTAGAAAGTTGTGTTCACTTTTTATTAAGAATTGAATAAACTAGACTTTAAAAATTAACTTTTATTAACTTTTCAAGAATTTATGTTTCAGTTTGTTGTATGTGTTTGTTTTAGAGTTAAAACCAGAGTTTGGTAGTAAAAAGTTACATTTACTTGAATAATTTAATTATGAAGTTTTTCTACTCTTACTTGAGTAAATGTTTTAATTTTCTACCAACTGAATAAAAAACAAACCTGTTCAACCTAAAACTCCCCAGACACACACCTGCAGTATTTTCTTAAAGTTTCACAAGTTTTTTTATTGAAAAAAACTGATTTTTGAAAAAAGACATTATTACTTATATGAATTATTGTAATTTTCATCCTTAAAATACCAACATTTCTACTTTAACTTAATGGTGTAATTTATTTTTGATGTTTTGATCAGTATTTCTCCTTAAGTACGTTTTTGGTTACTCTGCCCTCTGTGGGTTATAACCTCATTTAAAAACCTTTATTTGTGTTTGGCCTCTGGCGTGTTGCTGGCTCTCAGCTTCTTCTGGCTCTCGCTGCATCTAATCAGTCGGGGGTGAAGATAAAACTCGTCTTCAGGCTCGATTGTGAAGCTTCTGCTTCGTGTTTTCTTGGCTCTGTTGAAAAGCAGAAGAAAACATCCAGACAGACATGAAGAAGACGATTTATCTCTGGGAATGTAAAACTGTGCAGCATCAGCTAAATCATAGAAAACATTCAGCAAACAGAATTAATGGCCGCAGCGTTTTTAACGAGTTTATCGCAGCTTCGTCTGGGTGCGTGTTTTTATTAGCATCTTAGCAACAAACTTTAAACTTCATAACCTTTCTCCAAGCCTTGATTATTTATTTTATTTAGTTATCTCTTTATGTCAGTCTCCATTTTTAGACGATTCTCACCTCGTTTTAAAAAGTATTTGGAATCCTACAGATTTTTTTTATTTTAGGGTTTATTTTTGCACTTTAGATGTTTCAGTTTTAAAATCAACACAAAATGCAGTTTTCAAAAGATACTTTTTATTTCTTGAAAGAAGAAAGCTATCCAACCCAACATTGTCCTGTGGGAAAACGCATTTTCCTCCTTGTTAAAGTTTAAAATAGCTGATTAACCACAAGTATTGGTTACTGGCCACACCCAGACCTGACTGCAGACATGAATCGGCTGAACGCAACGCTGCTGACATGAAGTAGCTTCAAAGATTTCAAAAAGGAAATGGTTACAGCGTCATTTATAAGTCTAATTTATTTTAGCTTTACAGTTTTACTTGTTTTTCTAAAACTGAGGGAGTTTCTGGGTCTGTAACCTGCGTTAACGCTGTGACTTTTCCTGTCTGCTGCTATTTTCCTGTTCATCCCGATTAGAAGATAAAAATCTAAAAAATTTCTGAATAAATTTAAGAGGCCTGCCAAAGTGGGCGTATCAGTTGGAGACCAGCGTTCTGATCTGACCCAAATCATTATTGTGTTCACGAACATGGACTTACTGCATTCACTCTGCTAACAATAGTGTATAAATTAAAATTAGCCAAAATGGAAAGGTTAGCTTAAATGCTATAAGTGGATCTAGTCCGTTTAGTATAATAAACAAAGATAACAAAAAATAGCTAAAAAGCTTATTTTAGGTACAAGGCTAATGTTACCATGAGGGTTATTGATGGTATATTGAGTCACTTGTCGGGCCAATCAGATGTCGGGGGGGTTTGGGGGGGGCAGTGCTCCCTGAGCCCCCCTTTTGCCTCCGCTCCTGCCTGCAGCATTGTTGTTATGTAAATGTTTGTTTGAAAGTTGGTTCAGGTTTTAAAAAACTTTGACTGAATTTCATGTTTGGATCAAAACAAAAACAAAACAAGAAGCCAAGCAGAGCAGCTGTGGTTCTGGTTCTGCTCTGAATCGGATCACCAGTTCCAGTTGCTGCCCTCTTCCTCTTCCTTCTGGCACTAATGTGTTGATGGGTGAATTATGGCACTTTCACTTGGCTTCTCTCTCTTCCTCTCCTCATTCGCCTTGCTCTGTAACGCTCTAACCCTCCGCAGATGACCGTCGGATGGGACTTCCTCTGAAGTGCAGATGGGTCACACGCATGGGGCCCGGGTTAACAGGCTGGCAGGTTGGGAGGTGGAGATCACAAGGTCACAGCCTAAGGTCGGGATAACTGGGAAGTCCTCGTGCTCAACAGAGACCCACTCGTCTGTGAAAACCCCTGAAAAAATCTGCCTCGGTTTCACATTTTGTTGCTAAAAATGACCACAAACCGTCACTGTAAAATATTATTTTTTTAGGAAAACTTTTTATAAGGTTTGGAACGCATTAGGAGCAGTGAAATATTTACTTCAAAGCTGCAGAGTTGGCTGAAGATGAACTGGAACCGTACTCATTTTTAAATGTTGTAATTCTTTTGATTCAGTACTTTAAATACATGGTTTTATATCACTTTTTGATCGTTTTATTGTATTTACTGTTTATTTCAAACCGACTGATTAACCTCCTCCTAGAGAATTAGCTTTGGCTGTAAACTCCAGCTCTTATATGAGCAAATCTGTGTTTATATTCTGCTAATGTTGAAAAAAAAAAACCTACAATTTTACAAGTGCTGTGTTTGCATTACATAATTAAAATCACCTGAATAAGCTTGTTTATGCAATAAGTAATTAAAATGATGACAGAGATGAATGTAAACTAATATAATTCAAACATGGTGCTCATCATCTACGATGGCGTCTTGTTCAGGCGCTGCAGACGCTTCGTACGCGTCGCTGTGGGGAAATTATAGCCGCAGATTTTGACTGAAGAGTTTTGGATTCAACACATTCGAACAAGAACCGTTCGCTGATCGTTGCTACTTCCTGCTGTCGTCTTCTTCTTCGTTTTCGCCAGTAGTAAAACCCGGTTGATGATCATGTGACTCCTATGACGTTTTTATTGCGTTTATTTTAATATGGCTGAAAAACCAGTTGATCCTAATGCAAAAACATTTCATCAGAAAACAAAAGGTTTTTCTCTTGTTATGCAGGCATCAGATCATCTTGATGTGTGTTTCTAATATCTGATCCTATTAAAAAATTCAAAAAATGCTTTTTTGAATTTTAATTCAAATCTGTACACAGTGTTTGCTACCAACTAAAAAAAGATGGCAGCTCTGCAAAATATGAGTCCACTTAAAATGATCAGTTCCTCTGATTTTCCTTTTTATATGTTTATCTTTGAGCAAAATTAACTTTGTTCTTTTATTCTATGAACTTCTGACAATGTCTCTGAAATACCAACCAAAAATTTTATTTTTATTTGCATAAACTGAGAAATTGTCAAAATAATCAAAATGATGCAGTGCTTTCAGACCTCAAATAAAGCAGAGAAAACAAGTTTATATTCATTTAGAAACAACAATATTAATGTTTTAACTCAGGAAGCGATCAGAAAAACCACAAGGTTTTCAAAGCGGTTCAGGCGTTAACCAAGTTCAAAGTTGGCAACAAAAGCTGAGAACATTCATGGAAAGAATGATCAGTGAGGGAAAATAAATTAAATGAAAAAGTAAAATGAATGGATTTGTTGCCAGTTCTAAAATCAATCATTATTCTCTCATGATGCACGGATAATCAGCTATTTTATTGCTCAAAATATGCAGTAACATAAAATATCGAGTCACTTTTCGTGGACCTTTAAATGTCGTTGCTTATGCAAAGCTTTTCTTTGAGTCTCTGACTCTCCTGCCAGGTTAATCCTGAACTTTTCCTGCTGTTCTCAGAGACTAGAGGCCACACAACAAGACAAGCATGCATCACATTTAAGCCATTAGACCAAGAATTGGGAAAACATTTTACTGCTGAAATGTCATAGGCAGACATTTCTGAGTTCAGCGCAGCAGCTGCGGCGTTTCCTTCTCATAAATTACAGCTTGGGTTGCAAATCCTTTCCTCCAAACTCTTTGATCTGAGAGAGGAAGGACGGACGTGTTGGAGAGAGAGTGTCGGCGTCGGGTCATCTTTCTCCAACCGAGCACCTTCAGGCGATGCTGGGAGGAAAACTCCTCCACAGGGTTCAGTCAGACTTTCACTTAGGAAGGAGTTTGATTTTAAAAGTTTGACCTTATTTGTCATGAACAGGCTCACACCCGATGCGTGTGTGCGTGTGCGTGTGCGTGTGCGTGTGTGTGTGTGTGTGTGTGTTAATGGAGGCCGAGTGTAAAGCTGCTCAGCAGGTCGATGTCGGCTCGTCCTGCTCTTTGATGAACTCAGTCGTTTCCCTTTAGCGCCTGACTGACGAAATGCAAACGGTCACCTTCTGCTGCGGCGCATCAGCAGAGACGATTTACTGAAAACACTTCAACAAGCTGCTTTGCTCAGAGAGAAACTGTGAGAAAACAACCCAGAATAGGAATTAGGTTAGGAATGAATGGATGAATGAAAAGATTCTTCCGGAACAGGAACACTTAGTTTTTATTGTTCCTCTGGAGAAATTTTGCAAATTTTATTCCAACCCAGAGAAGGAATTGGACCAGAGGAAATGCAGCAGCTCCAACTTCACTTACTTTAGATCAACAGTAATTATTTTTCTTCTTTTGCTCTTTCTTTTGGTTTGTTACTTTGTTCATTTTTAAATCCTGTAAAGCATTTTGAATGGCCTTATTGATGAAAATGTGCCACATAAATAACATTACCAAAATATTTAGTTTAAAAGCTAAAACTCAAAAGATAGAAAGTTCATTGGAACTAAATATTTTCAGAATAAACATTTAGTTTGGAGCAAAATATTAAGATTTCTAACTAAATATTTACTTTGGACTCTAAATATTTAGTTCCCAAATAAATGCTTAAATATTTGAATGTTTAGTTTTCTAGGTAAATATTTAATTTGAAAGTTAAATATTGAAACTAGTATTTACTTCCCAAATTAATATTTAATTTAGAGGAAAATATTTAGGTTTCTAACTTGATATTTAATTTGGAAACTAAATATTTATTTTCACAAAAATAATTTAGTTGCCAGAAAAACGTTTTAATTTGGAGCTAAATATTTAGTTTTCTAACTAAGTTGAATATGGAACCTTTATAAATGTATGTTTGGTGAAAATGACTTTTCTCTGCGAAAGGCCAAATAAACCAAATTCTTGCTTTAATGTTTTACAGTGTAACTTTGCAAACGTTGCTCCAGACCTGGAAACTTTAAAAAACTAATTTCTCTTGGAACAAAATCGACTTTGATCAATGAATCTGTTTGTTCCCCCTTTAATTTGTCATATTATGTTTAATTTGTTTCTTAAACGTAGCGGCGGCTCTCATTCTGACTATGATTATTGGTGATTATCAGGAGATTAGAGCAGAGAAATCACAGAGGAGTTTGACTTTTCACACTCAGATGACAAATGAGATGCAGATCAGAGCCCAGAGAGACAAAGGCTGAAGTAACAACGAAACTTTAAATAGGACAAATGAGGCTCTTTAGCGCGTATCTGCTGACAGGAACAGGAAGTGTGAGGCGGAGCGTTTAAAGGAGACAAATTAACAACTCAGATTTATTCTCCTCTCTCCAATTTCTAATTCAGACCCAGATAAATAAGTTTAGTCTTGACACTGGAGCTTTGTCTGTTTTCTATTTTTATTTCTCCCTAACAGAGGCTTCTCTGTCTGCTGGCTTTTTCATAGATCTGATCCTGAGTGAGAATATTAGTAACGGCAATAGCAGCGCTGGGGTAAAAAGAGACGCTCGTTATGTTTCATCATTCTGGTGGAAATGAGAAACGACTGGTAAAAATATGTTTTTGTCAAAAGTCAAGAGGAGAAGCAGAAAACGTTTTATTAAAAGATTTAACGAATGATTTGATCACTGTAGACAGAACGAAAGCAATAAAAATAGCTGAAATTTTCTAAAAATATAAAAGTAAAGCAGGAAATTTGAGTTTGAAAGTTGAAAATATACTAGAAAAAAATTGTAAGGTAGTTTTTTTTGTTTTTTTTTACTTTAAACATTTGAAAATTTCTCTGTTTTTTTCTGAGATTAATCTCAAACATTTTCATTTTTGGTGGAGATTTTCTCCTTTTTTTCAGTCTACAGTGAATCTAATACGTTATTGTAGTTGAGATACTAATCCACACACATTATTGAAATTACTGAGAAAACAGATATTATCCACAAACAACAACTTCTGCTAGAAGTGATGACAAAAAAAAGAAAGTACACCCTTTGTTCCTTTGGAGGGTTTTCATATTTTAAAAAATCTGTTTTGCTCCAGATACAAAACTCTTTTGACCCAACTGCAACTTTTTAATGTTATTTATAAAGTAAAGCCAAAAGGGAGATTGTGAGAAATAAATGAGTGGATGCTGCAGAATGGCTGCTGGAAAAGACAATTGTTTTATCATCCAGAAACAACTTGCTGCATTCTTTTTGGTTGTGCAAGAGGCTCCACTTCTGTTTTTCAAATATGCACAGATGTACAATTTTGCATCTGTTTGGAGCCATTTTCTTGTACGAGTATAAAGGTCGAGTTGGGTTCGTGAATTTAAAGTGACAGAGGCCTTAAAACCTCTCATTCAGAACAGGCAGAACTAAAATCTCATTATCTTAACAATAAATTGGTGTAAAAATGTAGTGAGCCTGTGTTGTGGAGCCTTTTCTGACCTGTTGGTTGGTTGGAGGATCACCTTCTGTTGTCAGTGAGGTGTGAACCCCAGATGCTCTGCCCTCTTCCACACCAGCGCAGGTGTGGAAGAGGCCCCACTGGGCGACACTTACCACCAGTATGGGGAGCTGCTCCACGTTTAGACTGCGGTCGGAAAATGTCTCTCCATCTCAACAGATATTAAGATAATCAGGTCTGAATGATGAAATAAAAAACCGAACAATCTGCACAAAGTGTGTGTGTGTGTGTTGCACAGAGTGTGTGTGTGTGTTGCACAGAGTGTGTGTGTGCGTTGCACAGAGTGTGTGTGTGCTGCACAGAGTGTGTGTGTGTGTGCTGCACAGAGTGTGTGTGTGTGTGTGTTGCACAGAGTGTGTGTGTGTGTGTGTGTTGCACAGAGTGTGTGTGTTCTCCAGATTACCAATGAATCTCTTGTTTTAAACCCAGACTGTAACAAAAACTTGCTGAGCGTCTTGTTTTAGACTTTGGGTTCAGTCAGGAACCAGAATCTGAACATTTGTGGAAGAAAGCAACCAAATGTTACTAGAGGTGACCCAGTGACCATCGGAGGTCAAGGTTCAAATTCTTGGACTGCCTGACTGTTCTGTCGCTGCCAAAACCATGAAGCTCTCAGGTAACAGGAACTGAGTTTAAACAGAAGATTAAAATACATTTGATTAATGGAAACACAGTAATTTTATCGATCAACTTTATTTTAAAGCACATTTCAGCAACAAGGCAGATCAAAGTGCTTTAAATCATAAAAATACTAAGTCATAGAGACACCAAATCAAGAAAACCAGTAAACGTTTTATTGCTACACATCAGAATGTTGGTCAGTGCTTCATTTATTAAGGTTAAAAAACAAATCCAAGCAGCTGGTTTCCGTCTTGATTGAAAGGAACTCGGTGTTTCGGCTGTCTTGCTGTTTTCTGGAAGTTTGTTCCAGATTTGTTGTGCATAGAAGATTTCAGTGAAATGTATTTTGAGGAGGTTTTTCAGCCGTATTCAAACGGATCAAGTATCAAATTCGTTTTGGGCCAAATCCAGATCATGAATGCTCTTAAAGGGCCGGTTGTCCCAGAATGTATTGATGAAACCTGTTGACAAACTGATAAAATATCAATTCTTAAAATGAAATCATATTATTGGGCATCTTTTCAGGCCCTCCAGAGTTTATTGATACTTTTTATAATTTTTTTCCCAATAAAAATCAGTGTTTTTGGTACTAATGTGGAAATATTTGTGCTTATTTATGATAATAAATGCGTCTTGACGTTACTTTGTATACAGATTATAATCTGGACTATAATCTGACATCAATTAAAGATGAGGCAGTTGTTTAGTACAAGTAAAAAAGTTTTTGACAATTTTTGAGAAAAATAAACTCCCAGTTATGTGTTGGCGCAGAAACGTGCAGGGATAATTTTAATATTCATTGTGACAAAAACGCCACAGATTCAAAATGGCAAGTTTTCTGGCCAACCAACCACAGGGATGCCATGGTCCTGAATGTCAGTAGAAAATGTCTGCCAGACTTTTTCCTTCCACTCAACCTTCCATTTGGATACAGCGCTCTGAGCAGCTAGCCTCTTGTGGCGACTGACTGATGGAAAGTCCTTGACTTGGCTGCTGGTAAAATCAGAAAACAGAACAGAGTAGATTTGTCACATTGAACTCTGCTACTTAACAAAAAATAAAGAATTTCTGACAAATGTCATTTGATTTTTTATATTTTAATTGTTGAAAAATCAACCTGTTTGTCCCCATGTCTGATGAATCAACATGTTTTGTTTAAATTGAATTACTGGAATAAATCACCTTTTTATGAGATTCCAATGTACTGAAATGCAGCTTTATATGTTAAACCTGATTAAACTCTTCAAGAATCGTTAAATTTGACTCTAATTAATAATGTGGAAAATTTGAGCCCTTTTTAAATAATTATTTCAAAATGTTCTATATTTTTTAAAATAATACATTGAACAATTAAGGTTATCACATTTTGAACAACTTTGGTTGTATTTTGAAAATGGGGTTTTAATGAAGAAGCAGCAACAATTCAGCCTCTTTTCAACCATTTGAATGTCTGGGACTTTGCCGCCCTCTATCGGTCAGTGTTTGTATTGCACACATTTTACAGGCATGAATGGTCTCCAGTGATTTTAAAATGAGGTTTAATTTACCTTTAAAAGTGCAGCTAAGCACCTTGAGTTGCTTTAGCTGCAGCAGACCTCCATGTTTAAAGCTAACTGAGTTAGCATTAGCTCACGTCCTGTCAGTGTTGTCATTTTCGGTGCTGGTGTTCAGACTCTCTGGATCCAGTGATAACATGTTGTGGGGCTTTTGCTGAAAAAAAATATGGTTATTATATCACAGTCAGATATGCATCATGTAATTGGTGTTATTCGTCCCGCAACCTGTGTAATTTGTGAACATACATGTAACCCCAGCAGACGGGGTTGAGCATGAAGCAGCTCTGAATGTTTGCAGCAGAAATCTAAAGCTCTGATCATTTTACAAACTGATTTTGGTCGAGTTTCTAGTGCAGATATTTTAGTACCTTTGAAATAAGAAAACTAATTCGCAAGTAAACTTACAGTAAGATATAGAAGCTTGCTATTAAAATAATTAAGATTAATTCTGCATACTTCATGGTGGCATCAACCATTAAACCTTTACCATATTACGCTCATTCGCATGATTATGTATTTTAGAACTGACATTTTCTTTGGTTTAGGAAATATTCAGCTATTTGAGATTATGTTGACCCTATTGAAATGAATGGAACATCTTATTTCTGAAAAATTCTGCCAAAACGTTGCGTTCTGAGAGCTAATTCTACAAACATTCAGCTAGAAACCTGTTTCAGATGGAGTCCAATTCTTCAACTACATCTAAATGGTGAAGCTGCTTCATGTCTTTTACAGATTTAAAAACAAATCACTCACGTTTTAGCTCACATTATGCTCAGTTTTCAGGAAAAAACAAACACTGTTCCTACCCAAACACTGAGGGTTCCCAGTGCAACCCCAATTAAACCCCAATGCAACCCCCATTCAACCCCAATGCAACCCTAATTCAACCCCCATTCAACCCCAATAACCCTAACCCAATACAACCCCAATTCAACCACCATTTAACCCCCATTCAACCCCAATGCAACCCTAATTCAACACCAATTCAACTACCATTTAACCCCAATTCAACCCCAATGCAACCCCCATTCAACCCCAATGCAACCCTAATTCAACCCCCATTTAACCCCAATTCAACCCCAATGCAACCCCCATTCAACCCCAATACAACCCCAATTCAACCACCATTTAACCCCAATTCAACCCCAATGCAACCCCCATTCAACCCCAATGCAACCCTAATTCAACACCAATTCAACTACCATTTAACCCCAATTCAACCCTAATTCAACACCAATTCAACTACCATTTAACCCCAATTCAACCGCAATGCCACCCCCCTTCTACCCCAATGCAACCCCCATTCAACCCCAATTCAACCCCAATGCAACCCCCATTCAACCCCAATTCAACCCTATTTCAACCCCATTGGAACCCTAATTCAAGCCCCATTCAACCCTAATGCAACCCTATTTAAACCCTAAATCAACCCCAATTCAAATCTCTCCTTCCAGAATTTTTTTTCTTTAATCACATTAAATCTGATTTCTTTTATCTTTAAGAAAAACAGAATTAAAACTTAGTTTATAAATATGAACATTTTTCATTCTTAGTTTTTTTTTTCTTATTCATCCAGATATGGACATTTATGAAAACGTCACTTTTCCAGACATTTTTGACAAATTATGAACGAAGTCCTTTTATTTGTGTGAGGAAATCCTTTTAATTCATTAATAAAACTGAAAAGTGCAGCAAGCGGGTTCAGATCTGCTTAGGGTCTGAAAATAAATCTACTGTGCACAACTTCCTTTTTCAGCTCTTTTATAAAAACAGACCAATAAAATGCATTAGACAGCTGATTTAGGGTTAGAAACAAATTACGTTAATGTGACCTGAAGTAAAGTTTGACTGTTGAATTAACAGAGGCGACAGTTTTAAAGAACAAATGCGCCATCTAGTGTTCACAAAGTGAAAGCACAAATAACTTTCCAACATTTCTGTCAGGATCTTTTGATGAAAGCCAATTTCTCTCAAATTATAAATGTAATTAAAATGCATTTAAAAAAAAATTAAACTTGTTTATATACAAAGAGAAAATTAATGCCCTGGAGATATAAAGTTAATGTAAGAAAAAACTAAAAAATTGATTAAAATAGCAAAAAACATTTCATATCTTGATTCATTTGAAGCATTTTCTTCATTTAATTTCAGGTTTATTGTTAGAGATGCTTTTTATTGCCATAAAACAATCATTTTTTCAGTCTGTACCACTAAAACCTGCCAAGTTTAGCCTAAAAACAAATTTAACTTCATATCAGGTCTTGGTTTTCACATCGACTACTTTCACGTTTCTTTTTCTTAATGATGGAATTTAGTTGCCTATATTTTTCACAAAGCTGGAGTAAAAACAAGTTAATCTGTTTCTGAAATTGAATATGTAAACTGTATTGCTTTGCTTGCTAAAGCCCTTAAAAAACAAAGTTAGAACGTGAAATTAGTTTTTGTTTTGCTTTGTGTTTTTAGTAACTTGGACGTCAAACGACAAAGGTACAAATGTTGACAAATTGCACCAAAACATTAATGAAGCACAATGTTTTTGTAAATATTTTGTCTGCAAATAAACTTTTTTCTATATTTATCTAAGAATGGAAAAAGATTAAATGCAAATTCCAGACTTTCCTAGTTTATCTAGAAAACCTTTATTATTTAAAATTGTATCGCGTTTGATTGTAATGCTTTGTCTGTCCAAAGCTGAGATTGTAAAGGAATAATATAAACGGAAGACAAAAACCCACTTTTTAAAAAAACTTTATGGAGGTCAAAAACAGGCAGTTAAATAGTCCTAGCATGAACCGTTGGCCTCAAACTGCGTTACAAGTGGTAAAAATAAAAACAAAAGTGATAAACGGTCCTTGTAAACCATGGAGCAGCACTGAACTTTAACAGCTGACTTCAAGTTAACAGGGATTGGTCAGATGTGCATAATTCACACAAAAAAGTACATTTAATAAACTGCATGATTGGCAAATAGTCGTTAGTGGTTCACAAACTGCTTTGAAGATCCGCTGCGTTAGTGTGGCTTTAATCTCTTTAACTGGCTTGTGTTCTGCTTGGAGACATTTAAGATCATTTATTTGAAATGTCTTTGCAACAGATTAGAGTTGATATTAGCAACATGAGAAACACAGTGGGCACCACCCACTGTGTCAAAACTGCTTCAAATGGCACTATTAGAAAAGTGTTTCTGCCTCAACATGATCAAGTTTATCTTCTTAACTTTAGCAAGATAAAATCAACATAACTTGTTATGTTGATTTTACATAAAATCAACATAACCTGCTGATTTTATTTTAGATAACTATTGTGAAAATATCTACAGTCAATGTTTCTCTGGAGGCTAGAATTTGGATCTATATTCAAGCTAGATGCAACTTTTACAGAAATATATTCACATATTTATTAAAACCGTCACCATGTCTTGACAGTCAAGTTTCTCCATCTCTGTGCTACCATTATGTGATAACCAATCACAGCCAGGAGGCGTGTCTTAGCGCTGTCAATCAATCTCAAGAACCTGCTGCTAAAGGTGCTAATGTCAGAGGATCAACTTATTGTTCCAGGAACTCCGTTATTTATTGGTAACTGTGCTAACTAGCTTTAGCATTGGTGACCCAGCTGTCGCTTAGCAAAGAATAAGAAGTAGGGGGTGAGTACAAGAGTGATTGACAGCACTAAGACCCTCCTTTTGGCTCCGATTGGTTGTGCATTTCTGCACTGGGAGAACTGGGAGCAGAGGAGCTTTTCACAGATTTTCTGTCTTGTATTTTCACCACTGAATAATGATTCTATCAAATAAGCACTTTTTAAAATAAAAGTTACGTACCGAGGCTTGAACAGTTTATGTAAACATTTCTTTAAGAGTTTCTCCAAAAACCAGAGTTTGTACTTCAGCAACAACAAAAGGCACATGTCCATCAAGCGCTCTGCTTTCTGTCTAATCTCATCAGTTTACGTTTCAAGTTTGTCGCGTGCAACAGAACAATGGAGTAGTGAGAACAACTGGGTTTGGTTCAGAAACCCGGTTGGGCAGAACCAGTCAGTGCAGCTTCACTTTCAGTTCTTTTTCAGGTCGTTTCTTCCCTCATATCCAGACTCTCTGAAACAGCTCAGCTGCTCCACTCCATATATTACTCTCCTTTAGTCTTCAAAATAAGGTTCCTTTTTTAAAACTCTTCACTGCTTTGAACTTTGACCCCATATGTTGCATCTTCTTTGCTACAAATAGGATGTATTAGTCAGAAATAGATCAGTCACAACTTCCTCATTGTCCAGTTTCACTTTTGTTGAGGAATTGTAATAATAATAATAAAAAAAAAAAACTTGAAAGGTTCATGCAGATGCTGCCAAACAGAAAGAAAAAAAAATACTGTCCATATGATGAAGATTTGTGCAAGTTGTCCAGCGTTAGCAGCAACCTGTAGGAGACAGGCGGTGAAGAGCCTCTGTGTCCTGGCAGTGGAGTCTGGCCTCATGTCGTAGTGGAGGAACATCTCTGGAGGAGGAGAGCGTGGCAGGTGTCACACACTCTCACCGGCTTGGGAGACGCAGGCAGAGGAAGCTCGTTGTCGGAGCAGCTGTTGCAGAAAATCTCCCCGCAGTTCCTGCAGTGGTGCTGCAAACAGACGTCCAGCTTCAGCCTTACAGCCCAGGCATTTAAACTTTAGAGGCTAAAGCTACGTTCACACTGCAGCCTGAAGTGACACAAAATATTAATTTCTTTTATTATTTTTTTGGACTAATGATTATATGTGATCCCCAGAGTGAAGTGCAAGGCAGGGCTGCACCAAATGCAGTTTTCTGGCCGATCGCTGATTACCAATCTTTTAAAAAGTCTAACATAGCGATTCTGATTTTGGCCAATACCGTTTTTTTTGTGTCTGAAATGTTGCTCAATAGTTGATTATTGTTAACTGTAAATGCACAGACATGACCTTACTGTCAAACCTGACAGTAAGAAGAGAAAAGCACAGTGGTTGATTTTTAGACGTTTTCAAAGGTTGATAACATTGGTGGATAAGATCAGCTAAAAGTTTGGAGTGCAGCTCCTCCAAAGGCTTCTCTTAGATAAAGTGATGTGGTTCGCATTCGTTGAAAAGATCAGCTACGGGTCACATTAGAGCACAAAAATTGGAATTGGTTCACTTCGGTCTGCAGTGTGAACGCAGCCTAAACGTAAAAGGGCTGGAACGGATTTACTGACTTTTCGTCTGGAAATGGAAAACTCCTTCTCACACAGCTTGCAGTGAGTCGCATCTTTATCCTTCAGCCACACCTGACCGCCCTGAAAGCAAACCAGTCTGATCACTTCACAAGTTACAGGAACACCAACACATGACGATAAATATATTGGAGAAATGACACAAAATGTGGAAAAACCTCGAGATGTTCCAACTGTTAGCATGACAAGTTTACAGTCATTTCACTCTAAAGGGTTTTATTGTTTAGATTAATTTTTCTTCTCAAAAGAAATTAAATTATAACGAGTCAGGAGTTATTTCATCAAGAGTTTCCATCTGAATCATCTGAATTACCAGCAGACTATTGAAAAACTTTATTTCTAGTAAACTGTAAAATTTTATCAAGTATTTCTGGTCTGATAGAGGAAATACTTTAGCACACTTGAAATAAGGAAACTAACATTCAAGTAACTTTTCAGCAAGACGTCGGAGTGTATTTAAAGTAAATCGACTAAGGAAATCAACTGGGAAATTGTTTCACCTACAAAACTTTTTTCACTTGTTATAAATGTTTTCCAGCAGAGATACAGAGATAAAGCCACAGAGATGAAGCCAGCTAGCCAAAGGGAGCAGAGTTTTTTAGATGTGCATCAAACACAATCAGTGTTTTTTTTTTTCTCTTTAGCTTAATCAGAGAGGAAACAGCAAGAACTGAACTTTGACCTTTTCATCAGCTCTAAAACAAACCAAACTGTTGGGCTGGGCTGGTTTTCTGATAAACTGAATTCAATCAAAATTAAAAATGTTCTCAATATGTCATTCTGAAAAAAAATATTCTGTACATTAAAGGTTTAATCTTTTGAACTGAATTACTGAAATAGCTTTTTTTCTTTAACTTCAGCATTTTACATTTAAAATGTAGAGGTTGGATTTCACCTGCAGGGCCTTGTTTGCTTCTTTTATGTCCTCAATCTTCAGTTTGGACCTGATGGACAAAAATAAATCAAAAACTGAGGATGAGACTCAAACACATTTAGTCAGAACCAAATGTCGCCGTAACGGGAGGGTTGTGTTATCTTTGGATAAACTAATAACTTTATGAGCGTTTCCGTACTCGCTAAGTTTGGAGCCCAGCTCCTCCAGAGCTTTCTCCTGGTCCTCACAGATGGTTTTCAGCTGGATGTTTTCTTCCTGGAGGCGGTGGAACTCCTGGAAAACAATCAAATGAAAAATTCAGCATACAAGCTGCTAGAAGTCATGCAGGAGACACAGAAGATACTTAAAAGAAATGTTTTGTTCAGTAAAACTGCTGGGAAAACATGGCGATGGCCCCATCAAACTGACCAGAACTGATCAAAACTAAAATATAACAGAATTGTATGTTTTGAAATATCTCTCAAACACTTTATACACTAATTTGACAAAAAAAAAAATGGATGGCTCTTTAAAACACATTTTCTTGTGTTTCTTGTGGATTTTTATGTTAATGCACACAAACCACTAAAGCTGACACTAGTGCATCGTAATATATACTGCCCACTACTGGCCATCCACTGCAAGTGTAAGAAAAATGTAAATTAAATCCAATATGGCCGACAGACAAAAAAAGTCCCTCCTCCTACTGTTATGGTAAAACAATATTGTGACATCAACTATCTCCTAAAGACCAATATTACTGATGTATTTTCCAAATAAAAACTTTGTATTAGGAAAAATTGCACCTAATCAGTTAAAGAAAAAATCCTAGAAATGTATTTTACTTTTTCCCCCCCACTTTTTTATGCCTTATAAACACAAAAAATACTGAGACAAAAGATCACAAACCAGCCATGAAAGAGTGAAGAACTTCATTCCAAACCTGGAAAACACCTGAAATTCAAGCATTTTCAAGCACCAGCCTTGTGCTCTGTGGTTACCATGATGACGTGTGAAAAGCCGCGAGGCGTTCAGTTTCTCCTGACCTTCTTGAGGCCATTGATCTGCAGGGCCTCGGTGCTGAGCTGGGACACCAGGTCTCTCTCTCTGTCCAGGTCGTTCTGCAACGTCTGTCTCCACTCGCGCTCGATCTTCAGGTCCGTCTCCAGCTGCTGCCTGGACGTCCAAAACCACCACACGCACAGACAAAAGAGGGGAAACAAAACAATGTCATTTTTTAACTCATTCACTGTTTGATTTAAAGAAGGGGGAACCAATCTGCTTGGTGAGAGTATTAAAATAAAGTGGAACTTTAGCTAAACTCCAGAGGTGAGTGATCTGAGACGGGGTTTTGCTTACAGCTGCTTCTCTCTGAGCTCGATCTGCCGCTGCAGGCTGTCCGCCTTGTTGGCAAAGTCCAGCTTGAAGCGCCTGGATCCCTCCACGGCGGAGCTGCGGTGCCTCTCCGCCTCCTGTAATCTGCACCATTATAACCAGGGAACAAACTCAGGACCGTGGAGAGAAAAATCTGGGAGGAGTGTGCGCACAGGGAGAAAATGAACCAAACAGGAAGGAAAAACGATGGACGGGAGGATGGGGTGAAGACATGGCGCTTGTTTTGGTGTGAAAAATAAAGAAAGGGCGGCTGAGGTTGATGTGGAAGCTGCCAGAAAGTAAAACGGGGTGCTGCAAACTGCTGCAAAACAACGGGGAAGAAATGAGTGAAAAATAAAGAAAATAACCCAAGTGCAGCTTTAGTGTGTAAAAAATCTTCAACATCTACAGGTGACTGAATGTCGTTTCATTAAATCGACTGATAAGCTGAAGGTACTTTAGATAAAAAGCTGAATAAAAACTCCAGTCACACTCAGGACTTTCAAAACACTTTCATTTATTGATCACTGTGGTAAAAGACAACAGTTGTGAGCTTTAACTAACAGGACTGGGTCTTTATTTCTGTCTAAAAATCCAAAGTTTTATAAACATATAAGTCAGAATAGTCAGAAGGATTATTATTATTATTATTTTAATATACCGTGTATCACAGAAGAAGTCAGTAAATATGCCGAAAACGAGAACAATGTTGATTTTTACGGCTCTGCCTCTGCAGCTCCCTGCAGTCTGTCGTTATTCTGCGCTTCATGGTGGAGCCCTGCAGGTTTTACCAAACTTTTAACTTTAACTAACAGCTGAATTACAGACAGTGAGGGCGGGGCTGGCGGCAGGCGCACGCGGGGTCGTCACAGCCACTGGGAAGCGGGTCAGGAAGTGCAACACATGCAGCACAAACCAGCAGCAGACCTGAAGCACACAGTCCTGTTTGATGCTGCATCTGCTCTGAGATCCTTACTGGCTGACTCATAAAATAAAATAAAATAATAATTAGGGCTGCAATGAGATCAATTTACACTATAATACAATCTTACCATTGTGGTCTAGTTTCTGATGCAAATATTTTAATACACTTGAAATAACTTTTCAGCAAGATATAGAGGCTTGGTTTTAGTAAATAATTCCTTAATATTGATGAAAATACCAGCTCTATCGGTAGATAAATTAACTTATAACATGAGAAAATGTCTTGCTATAGGCTAAATAATCTGCCAGTAGAACAAGTACTTTTTACAAATTAATGATTTAAAACAAGTCTCAATTTCTTGATAAAGTGACTTGTAAGTTAGTTTGATCTAATTTTAATTGTTCTAAGATATTTTCACCAGAAACTAGACCAAAAAATATTTGGTAAGACTTTGTGTTTTTGCAGTTTAGTGCCCTGGTTGTTTTCTTTTTAAAACCTGAACTTTGCTGCCAGAGGTTGAAACTGAGGCTGTTCACACTGCAGCCTGAAGTGAGCCAGTTCTGATTTATTTTGACGAAATGCGACCTGCATCTGCTGTTTTCATGACGGTCTGAACAACACAGGATGGCCTCACACTGCAGCCTGACCCAATTGCAATATTTTGTCAAATCAGATTTTATTCACACTGCCACACATATGCGACCTGGATGTGTTCTCCAGTGTGAAGGGGCAAAGGACCTGACGGTGTCCCGCATGCGCAGTAGAGGGCGCTGTAACGTCAGCGTTCTCAGTGTTCTGCCAATCGCTACAAAAAGACGTGCTCAGTGTTTGCGGAAGTAAACATGGATGCTAACAGTGGAGTTAGCATCCTAATTTGAAGTTGTGGTCCAACCGGAGCAGCAAATTAACAACTTAATCCTCATCACAGGCCGTCGTGGTTGTTACTTTTCTTCCTGCTTGCGCGTATCAGGGTGCAGAATCGTGAGATTTGTCCAGTATCAGCGACGTTCAGGTCAGATGAATGCAACTTGATCGTTAGGTCACATTTGAGTCGGATATGCAAGGGGTCTGAGTGGCATTAGAAAAGAATCCGACCTGTGTTGTTCAGACTGTTGTGAAAAGATCAGATACGGGTCGCATTACGTCAAAAAAAAAAAAATCGGAATTGGGTCACTTCAGCCTCAGTGTGAACGCAGCCTTCGGTATCCGATACGTTCTGATTCTGCGTCCTGTTACTCACAAGCGGGAAGAAAAACAGCAACCATGATGGACTGTAATGACGATTAAGTTGTTAATATGCTGCTCAGGTCAGACAACAACTTCATGTGTGTGAGCTACGCTCCACCGTTAGCCTCCATGTTTACTTCCGTAAACACTGAGCACTTCTTTTTATGGCGGTTGGCAGAACGTTATAGCGCCCTCTACTGCGCATGCGGGACACTCAGGTTGTTACACAGTGTTCTCACACAGGAGAACACAAGTCGCATTTATTTGGAAATGTGAACGACGCCGGACGACGTAATTGGGTCACTTCAGACTGTAGCGTAAACGGAGGCTAAATGTCCTTTTAGGCACAAGCATCTCAGCCCAACCAACATAAAATAAAAACACACCACTTCAACCTTTTTACATTTTGTCACTTCAGTTTGTTTTACTGGGATTTTATGCAAGATTTTATTGAAGTTTTCCAAAAAAGTCAATACTTTGTAGAACCACTTTTTAATTGAATTACAACTGCAATATTTTTGAATATTTAACCCGATAAGATTTGCTGTACTTGATTAAAAAAAAAAAAGCAAGATGCTGCCACCACATGTCTCCATTAAGGTGATGTTCATTGCGATAAACAATAATGTTGCTGTTTTGAGCCCATTTTCAACACTATTAATGGCATAAAAAAGAAAGAAATGTTTTTAAGATCAGTAAATTTTAATTATTTGCTGCAACAAACTGCGATAGGAGATCGTCTATGCTATGTTTGAAACAATTTTTTGACGAATCTTGAATAATTAAAAATTTTTTGGAATCAATAAACTGATTGAATTTTAATTCAACACTGGAACTGGAAGAGATTTTAAATTAGCTAAATTAAAAACAAAAACAATAGAAAGATGAGAAAAATAAACGATGCAAATGCAAATTATTGAGCTCGTTTTAGTTCAACATGCGATTAATTGATTTATAGCTTAAACTGATTCTGTGTCTTCAGTTTGGCTGGATTAATTTCAGGAGTTTCAGAATAAAATTGAATTAGTTCAAATGCGCGCCACATTTTTAAGATTTGGACTTGTAAAATAAATAAAGTGAAACCATTTTTTCATTTCATATTTATACACAACTTTGTGTTGATTTGTCACACAAAATCCCAACAAAATGTCTGATTGTTTTCCTTTTAATGTGACAAAATGTAAAAACCAGCTGACTCCCCCACAGTTTGTGTTCCTACTTAACAAAAAATGTTGACACTTCAGAGTCAAACGTTCTCACTGCAGATAAGCCGACCACTGTGGGTGAGTGTGTTGCACATGTGACTGAATATATAAGAGGTGTCTAGTTCTTTTATCTAAGCAACAATCAAACTGTTCAAAAGCTACACGACTCAAACATCTGATCATTTCTCTGAATCACGAGACTCGTCTGAGGAACTGAACCAAACATGCAGTCGGGGGTTTCACCCCGTTCTGTGGCGCCTCTGTTGCCCCTAAAACCATTTAATTACTGTGAAAGTTAAACAACAGGAATGTAGTTTGGAGTCCAGTGAGTTACTGGTGTCCTCAAAAGGAGATGTCTTTGACCAGCTTGTACTGGTGCTCTGTGTCTGTGCTGGCACACTTAACAAATGACATGGCAAGAGTTCTGGTCTGGCTGAGCAGATCTTTATCGCTGCACCAGGGGAGCAGAAACCAGGGAGGGGGAACAATCGGACGAGGTTTCAGGGGAAGCAGAATGAATGAAACGGGGGAAATGGGATGAACAGAAAGGAGGGTCGAGGGAGGAAAGAAAGGAAGAAAGGATGTCAATACATCAGTTCTCTAACGTGGCTGAACAGCTTTGACTTTTCAAGACAAGCACAGCAGGAAGTGTTAATGAAACACAGGTCACTAAAACTCTGACTTCAGGCTGCAAACATGTTGGTTTCACTGGAAATACTGGAGCGGCGGCTGATGGAGAAGAAGGGAAATGTAGAAAAACAGATGAACGAGACGACGACAGATGAACGAGACGACAAAATGCGGTTAGGAAGAAAAGAGTTGGTGCACACTGCTGTGGCGACAGATTCAAGGTTAAAATAAGATAAAAAACAAACTAAAAGGTAAAATATCTCCCATATCAGCTGGGAGCGAGAGTGTACTGCAAAAACTAAAGGATAATGAGGATTTTTGGTCCAGTTTCTAGTGCAAATATCAAACTTGAAATAAGACAAAACTATATTTTTGGAGCTTCTTTTAAATCAATAATTCCTTATTGATAAAAAGTATCAATTCCACTGAAGCCTGAAAAAGGCAACAAATTTTCCTGAACAATAAATGATCCCAGTAATTATTGCGATAAATGATAATATTGTTTTTAATTAATACAGCTCTGGTCCACTTAAATTAATTAGTTTCTTTGATTTTACTCTTGGTAGGTAAATGTTTTAGTAAAATGAACTTTGATCTTTTATCTTTTACTAAATATGTCTCTTAAAATTACAAACAAACATTTAGTATTTATTTGCAGCAAATGAGAAATGTCAGAATAAAGAAAAAGATGCAGAGTTTTCAGACCTCAAATAATAATAATAATAAAAACGCAAGTTCATATTAATTTAGAAAGAACAATACTGATGTTTTAACTCAGGAAGAGTTCAGAAATCAATATTTGTTGGCATAACCAGGAGGTTTTCAATCAGCGCAGTGGACTCTTCGTTTTCTCAAAGCTTTATTTTTATAACAGCATAATTCAAGTTTCCCATCTCAAAGGGGAATAAACTTTAATTTTGTTAAAAGACAAACAAAAAACACAACCTTGAAGATGTTTTAAATATTCAAAATAAAAACAATCAGAAGCTACAAATAAAATGAATTAAGACATCTCTAAACAAAATGACAATGAAAACAATCAATAATTTGATATGTAGCAATAAAATGTAATGTTTCAATGGTTTAGTATGACTTTGTATTTTTGTGTTTTTTGAGCACTTTGAATTATTTATTTTTTTACAAAAATATATATTTTTTCAAAATATAAATTTTTTTTAATAAAAAAATTTAAATGAGAATAGATTTTAAAAAATCTGAATGAAAATTATTGTGTTCTCTTTAATTTGTTATACAATTGATTGATTTATTACTTGGTTCCACTGTCAGATTGTTTCATTTATTTTTACTTTTTCATCAATATTAATGAAATACTATTTCTCACTAAAAATGTAATTTACATTATTTTTGTCATATTTCAGTGTTTGGGGATATTTGCACTATTAACTGGGCCAAACTAGATTCTGTTTTTGTTGTGTGATGGACAGTAAACAGAGTGCGAGTCCGGCCTGCTGAACACTTAGAACCAATCACATCACAGAGAAGATGGAGAATTAACCAATGAAGAGGGAAGGAGGGCGGGATGAAGAGGGAATCGTGATCCATCAACAAACCAGCATACATGTCGAGAATGGAGGACGACATTTGAGCATGCATGAAAATATCTGCAGTTTATCTCCTTATGAATGAGAAATGGAGGACGGCAGGGCTTTAATCGTCAAATATTCATGTTTAATCACATCTGATGCCTGAAAATGAGCGTTTTATTTCCTCAAAATGCCACGTTTACATTTCATGTCTAAATGTAAAGAAAATTAAATAAAAAGGAATTACTTTCTAGATCCTCTAATCAACATTTTAAAGAATATTTAAAAAACGTTACATTTAAAAACTAATAGAGAAAAATTGTGGATCATTTACCAACATCGACCTTTAATGAATTAATTAAAAATATAGATGACATTTTTTCTGAATTTTACGTAAACCAATCCACTGTAATCTGAAGAATCTTAATCTATTTTAAGGCTTTTCATCTACATTTGAAAGGTGCTGAAACAATTTACTCAGAACAAAAGTAAGAAACATTTTAATCTTATGAATCTCACTTTGAGGGCCGGCGTCCAGCAACTTTTAGATGTTTTTCAGCTTCAATAAAAACAATCAAATTAGCAGGACTTTGAAGGACATTGGGGAGCCAATTAAGCCACTTAATTAAACCAGGATCACTTCTTAAAGACACAGTACGCCAAAGAAAACCAAATAATCAAAGTAGGCAGCAGAAAGTCTCACCTCTGCTCCAGCTGCTTCATGGTGGCGGTGATCTGATTCGTCTTCTCCTCCAGGCGACTGATCACGTCGTTCTTCTTCTTCATCTCCTCATCAGACGACTAAACGGGAGACAAAAGAGCTGCTTTCACACACAGGATGCATCGCTTGCTAAAGTGTGTGTGTGTGTGTGTGTGTGTGTGTGTGTGTGTGTGTGTGTGTGTGTGTGTGTGTGTGTGTGTGTGTGTGTGTGTGTGTGTGTCATTACCTGCATCTTCTGGTACATTTCTACATTGATAGCTTTCACCTCATCCAGCTGATGCCTCAGTCCAATCAGTGTGTCCTGTTCATAAAAAACACATTTTCCATCTCTAATTATCAACAGAGGACCAAAAACTTTTCTTGAGAAGAAATACTTCAGCATATTTGTACTCGGGTAAGTGTGCAGAAGTATTTTGTAAAAAGTCTCCTCAAGTACTGAGTAACTGATCAAATTATTAATCATTTAATATTTAAAAATTACAAATCAAAATATTAAGTTATGTGGAAATTTTTGTATTTTCAGGACAAAAATTACAATAATTGAAATACAAAACAAATATAATAAAATCAGGCAAAATCAATGTTTCCAAATCAGTTTCTTTCAAAATAAAAGTTTAGTGAAAACTGCAGCTGTGTCTTTGTTTGGTGATTTTTTTGGTTTAAACATGTTTGTTTTTCATTCAGTGGGGAGAAAATCCAAAAATTTTACTCAGGTAAAAGTAAAGAGTGGCTCTTACAAGTATATCTTTTCAAAAACGTTACTAAAGTGAGTGTAATTGAATAAATGTAAGTAGTTCCTATCTGACCTGTTTTTCATGAATGTCTTTCTCCAGAAGCTTCATGGCCAGCTCCATTTCCTGTTTCATGGACACCTGAGCGACCAACTCGTTCTCCACATCCTGAGAGCGCAAACAGGAAGAACATGTGACCTGCTGCTTAATTCACCTCATGCATATTTAACGGGTCCATTACACACAGCCTGGCCAGACCTGTCTGAGCTGGCACTCTTCTTTCAGCTGCCTCCGGGCCTCGTTGTACATCTCATCCAGACCCTGACGGGACTGCTTGTAGGTGTCCCGCTCCACCAACGTGTCGCCCTGAGTCACCTGGAGGGAGAACATCAGGATCCAGTTATACGGCTGCACAATGAGGCTCAAAGTCAGACTTTAAACCTTTATTCTGCAAAAGAAATTACAAAATTAATGGAAACATGTTTGAAGACGTTTTTCCGACTTCTTCTTGTGATTTGGACGACAAGGTTTCAGAGACAGGCTACGAGAATTTACAATAAACAATAGAAAACTATTTAAGAGCTTTGGCGCTGGTTAAGAGATTCATGTTGCGTATTCTTAAGTTTAAAATGATTTCAAAGAAATAGGATGCAAGCGATGGATGGATGATATGGACTATTTTAGTAACAGTATTTTGTGTTTTTTCTATATTTTTTATTTTTATTATGTAAAAGACTGTGAATTACTTTGTTGCTGAACTTTATTTGGACAAATAAATTTGATAAATTACTGCACTAAAAAGTAAAATATGTAAAAATTCAGACTAAAATTGAAAAAAAAAAAACTTCCCAAAATCTGGCAGAACCCAGCAGTCATAAACACCGATTAGATAAACAATATTTTATATTCCTGTAAAAACCGATGGAGCAGCCTTATCGAGTGTTTTATCAGAACTGGTACCAGTTTGTGATAAAAGTTTTCCTTTCAGTTTAAACAATCTCTGGTTTTACCTCCAGATGATGATGTGCCTTCATCAGAATCAGGTTGTTTTCGCTCCTCAGCTGCTGGTTTTCCTCCTGCAGTTTGATGATGTTGTTCTTGGCTATTGCAAGCTGCAGACGCGCACACACACACACACACACACACGCACACACACACACACACACACACACACACACACCACACACACACGCACGCACACACACACACACACACACAGACCGTCACCATGACAACGCTCACTCTGTCACTGATTTCTGGAGTTTGCGGTTCTTTAGCGTCCCTCACCTCCTCTATGAGTTTGGAGTTTGATTTCTCCAGCGAGTCGACTCGGCTGTGGAGACCGTGGACCGTGGAGCTGCTCAGGAAATTAAAAAACAAAAAAAACATATAAAAATAAAAAAAACGAGACTCGTACAAAACGTATTTCTGATTGAAGAACCAACGCCTTACTTGAGCTGTCGATTCAGTTCTTCTACGTAGTTCTTCTGATCTAAGATGGACGCTATCTGGCTATTCCTGTTGCCATGGAAACGGAAAAAGAGAGAAAGCCGTGAGTCGGAGGCGGCGGCGCGAAGCGGCGGCGGTGAGCGGCCTTACCTCTCCTCGCTTCTGTAGTCGTCCATGTCGTTCTTCAAATACATGGAGAAGTCGATCACTCCGACCTGAAAGGAGAAGCAAATAGAAAACCATCACTCGAGTCACTTTACTCAGATGATCAAGGAATAAAAATGTCACCAGCAGTTTGGATTTTCTTTAGTTGAAATTCAACTTTAATCAGATTAAATCTGAATACACCTATCATAGGAGCATAAAACACGAGAAATTCAGAGCATTGAAAGAATCCTCACGTCTTTTTTAAATTGTTTTTACCTGCTGTCATATTTAGTCCGTTTTACTTTGAGTTTATTACCGTATTTTCCGGACTATTAGGTGCACTTAGAAAGCTTTAATTTGATAAAAAAACGGTGCCTTACAAACCGGAACGTCTTCCACATTGTTCTGGAGTCGGGTTTACAAATGAACAGAACATTCAGTAGCATTAGCTCCTTATAGAAAATACGGTAAATATTTTTTATATCTTAAATGAAAATTGTATACATGTTTTGTGTAGTTTTGGCTTATTTTTGGCTCCTACAGCATTTCTTCAACAAAATGGCTTCTTTGAGTTTGTAAACTCCAATTAAAGGTTAACTGATTACTGAATTAATAGTTGATTATTGTAAATATTATTTCAGTCCCACTAATCTGTTTTATATGGTAAGCATAACATTTTCAGAGATAAAGCTAAATATGTGGTGTAAAAATATTCATTTTACTGTTTGATGTTGTTTTGTCAGTAGATTACACATTTATTCATGTTACATGCATTTTGCAAAACTTCTATAATTCTCAGAATTTTTTTTTAATAAACCTGAATCGTCATACAGATATAATAATAGAAAATAAAATAAAAGCTAAAGCGTAGCCACGTCGGCTCTTTTACGTCATGACGGCGACGTTTTTAGCTCCTCCACTGGTTGGAAGGTGTTTTAAAGCCACAGTTACCTGAGAGTCCAGGTCCTCGCCTTTGACGCAAAGGTTAGCGTCGATGACGTTCAGGCCCACCAGCAGGCCCACGATCACCGCCCCCTCCTCCTCCAGCATCAGCGCCGAATCCTCGTAAAAATCGCTGAGGACGGACATTGGACAGACTCTCAGCAGGAGGCTCTAACGGAGCGCTGCGGTCGGTCAGAAAGCGGGTCGTACCTGAGCAGGTCTTTCCGAGTGATGAGGAGGCGCAGGTAGTCGGCCAGCCGCTTCTGCATGAGGGCCAGGCGGAGCCAGGCTCTGGCCCGGCCCAGAGGGGTCCTGCAGAACACAGAGGAGCTTCACGTCTGTCTGCTGGCACTGAACAACTTTATTCAGACATGAGAAAACTTAACTACAATTAACCTGATAATTAATTAACTTTTTCTTTACATCTGATGTTTATTCTGCGTAATTATGTTATTATTCAAATTCTCTAAAAACTAATTTGTAGGTTTTCATTAGTTGTAACCCAAATCATAAATAAATTTATTAATTTAATTAAATTAACATTTTTATTATTTAATGGAATAATTAATATTTAAATAACAAGGTAAAAATCAAACTATTCCAGCACCAAATTTTGGAGATAAAAAGAAAAACAAACAGCTAAAAAATTCACTATTATGTATGTCGATTATTACTGTTCTTGTAATATGTTGGCAGTTTTCTGCATCCTACAGCAGCACAACAAAACTCAAATGTAACGAATAGTTTTGAAACGAAACGCCTCGAAAAAAATCATTTCAGTGACGTTTAACTGCGTGGCAGCCTTTAATTTAATCACAGATCAATAACTTGAGCCATTAGGAATAATGAATATTCAACATAAAATTTTAAAAAATGTCCTCGCAATTTTGTTTGGAAGTTAGCAACTAGAAATAATTTTGGTGATTCTAAACTAAAATCAAGAAATTTTAGTTTGATTTAACTTCAAATATTAGAAGAATGAAAATATCTGGTTTTCGGAATTTAAATTTAAATTGACTTCATTACAAAACCACAGTTTGAATATCAGCCACTGACTCTATGCAGAATTCAAACACTTTTCAAACTGAAACTCAAGGATTTTCAAGGATTTAAAGCGCCTGTGTTTAGTTGTTTTGTGTGTGTAGTTTTCACAGAACCGTTCTAAACGTGTGAAGCTTTTCCTTCTGTCTGACTCGGCGCCACCAACAGGAAACGGACCGGCCCTCCAGCAGACAGACCACAAATGTTCCTCATTTTGCTGATCAGAGAAACAATAACTGAATATTTCTCACGTGGTTCCTGTCTGCAGAGCAGACTGCAGACGTCAAGGGCGTCAAAAGGGCCGTGTCAAAAATCTGATCGCTCTTAAAGGGCTAGAATGTATTGATACGACCATTAAACTGTTAAAGTATCAATAAATAACTGTTTCATTACTCCATTGAAATTAAATAATTCTGAACACCTTCTCACTGATCGGTCTCTATGATTTTCTGACTATTTTTTTCACAAGAACAAATTTTGCTGGTGTGTCCCAGAGCTCAATGCGATAAACGACAACAATGTTTTGAGAACATTTTCAAGTAATACAACAGAAATAATGGCATAAAAATGCAAGAACATATTCTAAAACATTAGTAAACTTTAAATTCTAATGAACATTTAAACACTGGAACTGGAAGACATTTAAAATATTCAAAATAAATATAGAAAACAACAGAAACAACAAATAAATTATTCAATCTATGTGAGCAAAATTATCTTTCAAATCTGGTGTTAGTTGAGACCAAACAGACTGAAGATTTTTATCAGTCAATATTTGGTAAAAGAGAGAAAAACAAAAAATATAGCAAATGAAAATGATTGAGTTTCTTTTCATTTGTCATGATTAATTGATTTATTGTTTATTATGGCAGGCCTAATTGTTTTTGTGTATTTTTGCATTCAAAATCACAGATTCTGTGTAGCTAATTTAGAGGTGTGTTTGATGTTAAACATTGCTTTTCAGTGCTCACTCTGTCAGTTACATGCTAAAATGACATCAAGTAAAGCAGAGGCAGCAGCATCTTCAACCTAATGTCTTTGCAGTAAAATCAGAAGAAATTTGGAGATTTGTTAATTTGTGAAAAATTGGAAAGACTTATTGATGTGATCTGGAGTCTGGAGGGCCACATAAAAAGCTCCGACAGGCCAAATTTGGCCCCCGGGCCTCGAGTTTGACACACGTGGTCTAAGTCTAGGTCAAGAAACTAGCAGTCACTTAGAGCTGACAAAGGTTTCAGCATCTACCTGATGGTGGTGCATGCATGTGTCTATTTATTGTGCAACTGTATAAAAGTGTAGCAGAGAAAGGAAGAAGTGAAGCTGAAAGGTGAAGTGAAAGTAAACAGCACAGGTACTTCCCTGAACCGGATCAGGTCTCAGTATCATGTTACTTCTGTTAATTGCCTCAGATCAGCAGCGAGTCTAAGCAATAATGTGAGGGAGGAATTTAACCCTTACTTGAGGCCGGGAAGATCCCGAACAGAGGCAGAGATCTCAGACGCTTCTGGGCACAGCTTCTCCACCAGCTCCAGAGGACCCCACAGAGACTTGTTGAAGCCCAGGAAGGACTTCTTCACTGGGAACACAAAGAGAAATAAACGAATGAGGGGGAACTGTGCCGGGAGGGGAGACTCGTCCAGGGATTCCCAAACATTTCCATGCCGAACGCCATTAGCTTCTAGTCAGGAAGCCGCTTTTAAAACCCGCAGACAATCAGTCAAACAACGTGAACCGTTAGAATTTATTCAGTAGGGCTGAACGATATGGCTGACAAATTTATCAAAATATTAGCATTTCATATCAGTCAATATCAATAATTATTGATTAGTTTTCTGTTTCAAATCACATAACCTTTCCTGTTTTATCCACAGTTTTCTCTCCACACCTTTGTTTTTTTTTTTTGTTTAAGCAGTTCTGGACCTTAAACTGCAGCTGCACACCGTTACTCAGCAGGTTGTTGCTAGGTAACCAAAGAGTGAGAGCTCGTTGTTGCTAGGTAACCAAAGAGTGAGAGCTCGTTGTTGCTAGGTAACCAAAGAGTGAGAGCTCGTTGTTGCTAGGTAACCAAAGAGTGAGAGCTCGTTGTTGCTAGGTAACCAAACTAACTTTGCTTACTTGGCTGTGAGATGTTGACTGGCTAAAGTCTTTCCTCTGCCTAAATCTCCCAGAATGCTGTGCAGTTCTGGATCAGAGTTCTCTAAAATTATTGATCATTCCATCGATACTGATCGCTTATCTATCGTGTTATTGATTTATTGTCCAGCCTTTCTGGTCAGTGATTATTCATTTCGTTTAAATCTGCCTCTGACTTTGTGATTTCAGTTTGCCATGAGTTGTTTCAGAAAATATTATCAGCTGTGTTATGACTGCTTGCTGCGCTAGTTTAAGAAGCAAAGCATCTTTGTCAATTTGACTGGCAGTCGATGAGAAACACAAGAATGGCAAAAAACATTAATTTAATTCAAATTAATTTCTATTATTGATAGAAAAAGCAATTAAATGTTCTAGAAATGTAGATTTTTTTTTTCTTGCGTTCGCTACAATGTTCTGAAAACGGCGGCGTCGCCCTCACCAACAGATCTGAGTCTCTGTACGGGACGCCGCCTCGCTCACCTCGGAGGCCGTGCTTCAGACAGTGCTCCATGACCACGAAGAACTGCTGCAGAGGCGGGTAGTCCGAGTCCAGCGTGCGGCCGAAGCTCAAAGCCGACTCGATCAGGCCTTTGATGCTGAGCTTCGCCATGTTCAGCAGGTTGGCTCGCTCCATGGCCATCGGGTCACGCATCGCTGTGGAGAATACAGCAAAAACTAAGAGCCCACTGCACTGAAACCTCCTGCTAATTCCAAATATTGGTTTCTGAACACTAACATTAGTGTTTCTGTTTCTAAAGGAATATTAACTGGTTTTATTTGCTTATTTGAGGTCTGAAAGCTCTGCATCCATTTTGTTATTTTGACCATTTCTCATTTTCTGCAAATAACAACTAATTTGAATTTCAGAGACACATCGTCAGTAGTTCATAGAATAAAAGAACATAAAATAAATATATGTTTATTTTATGTTTCATCCATCCATCCAACCATAAACCTGAAGAGTAAAATCAGGGAAACTGATCATTTTCAGTGGTCTCTTAATTTGCTCCAGAGCTGCATGTTGGTTTTTTACAACTCAAAAATGATTCCATGAAAAACACCAAGTTTGGTTTGGTTTTCAAAGTAAACCAAGATCCAGAGGTGAGTAGAGCTCATAAAAACTGGAATGAATCAACAGTAGAACTGCTTTGACATATGTTCACTCAAATACAAGTAAAAAGTATCCAAGAAATTACTCAACAGTAAAAAAAGGTATTTGATTAAAAAATAAATAAATAGAAAGAAATGGACTCAAGTACTGTGTAACTAATCCAAGTATCATTCATTTAGTTTTTAAATATTACATGATGATTGTCCAAAATATAAAGTTAAGTGGAAATGTTGGTAGTTTAAGGACAAAATGACAATAATTTATATAAGTAACAAAAAAAGAGGAAAATGCATTTTTTCCAAATCAGTTTCTTTCAATATAAAACTTGTGAATTTAATAAAAATTGCAGGTGTGTGTCTGGGGAATTTTTGGTTTACAAACATTTCATTCAATCCAGACATTTTACCCCACAGTAGCACTACTTGATCATATTTTACTGAAGTAAAAGTAAAGTGTGGTAAAAATACTCCTAAATATACATTCTTACAAAGAAGTAACTCATGTAAATGTAACTAATTACTACCCAATTCTTTCAAGATCTAAAAAAAAAATCTAAAAAATATTTACTTAATGAGATACCAGAGAAAGATTAGGTCTGTGCTGCCCCTCCCCTACTTACTGCTGCACACTCATCCAAGCTGTTTGCTTCAGACTCTGGGACTGAATTAATTTATACTCAACAAAAAAAAACAAAAAAAACAGCAGATTTATTTACTGAAAGTGTGTTTATGACATTGTAAGAGAAAATCCTGAACTACCCTTTAAAAACACACCATCATTCCCTGTCCCAGTTTGAGGAAACATTTATGTAACGTTTTGATCAACAGCATGATGGTTTTGTTTTCCAGAAAACCTTCAGGGCCTAACCGCAAAAACACAAAACGCTGCCAACTGTTTTTGCTCAAGTTTCTATTGCAAACATTTTAATACACTGCTAGCTTAAAATTTTAGCTTCTAACATGGGAAAAATGTTTTGTTCCACTGGCAGATTGTTACATTTATAACTGCAATCATCTCATAAATATTAAGGAATTAATGAACTGAAAACAAAAAGCTTTTTATAAGTTACTTTTGTCTTATTTCAAGTCTGAACTGCAAATTAGACCAAAGATACTTGGTAAGGTTTTGTGATTTTGCAGTGCGGACATTGTGGTGCGCTTTTAAACGCTCCACATGTGGAAATGTGAGTTAATGTGTAGCTAAATACACCAGAGGACGGAGCAAAGTCAGGAGACGCTGTTGCAGCAGAAAGTTGGCCTGCAGGCAGCAAGGCAGTGATTTTGTAGAAGAAAAAATGAACAGAAGTCAGAACAAAGAAACTGCTGGGAGCTTTAGACACAAACACTTAAACTAACATGAATTTGTGAAAACAACATTTAGACATGTACAGCTGCAGCTGAAATGTTGTAGATCAATGTTTATACCTAAACACAACTACATAGACGGGTCTAGACTTTAAAATTGGTGTTCGCCCTCCAGGCTCACTAAGCCTGTTTGGCATAAAAAAAATGTCCTTACTAGATCTGCTAAGAGTAAAAGACTTGTAGCTGGAATTAAAACAAACAAAAAGAAGTTAAAAGCCTTTGCATTTCAAGATTAGGCACTACTTTGTGTTAGTCTGTCAAATAAAACGTCAACAAAATACACTAAAAAAATACTACTGTCTGCAAGTCACTGGTCTTAAATAAAAGTTAAATTGAATTCAGCAATAAAACAATTAATTTCATGACAACTTAAAATGAACAATTTCCATTTGCATGATTTATTGTTTCTCTTCTTTCCGAGAAATGCAGGGTTTCCCCCAGTGTGCTAGAAGTCTGGCGGGCCACCAGGCTTCATTTGGGCCACGCCAGGCTTAGCATTGCTTATTTATTTAAGATTTTTTAAATGTTTGCATTTATAAGATTTTATAGTTTGTGTTCAGGTATTAATCTTCCAATAACACATGATTATCGAGTGATATTTTCAAAATTCCTGACAACTTTAAACAATTTTTAAATCAAAAACATGCTAGGCCGCCGCAACCACCAGGCTGGACTAGTTTTCTGGGCGAAACCTTTAAATGGATGACAAAAGGCTTCAGCCTGGTGCATTTCTCACTACTAGTCCCTTTTTTGAAGAATAATTTTGTTTACTGATGCTTCATAATGAATTTTATTTACCGTTTTTGTTGTGTTGTTTATTCATTCTGGCTATTTAAAATGTCTTCCAGTTCCAGTGTTAAACATTCATATTAGAATTAAAAGTTTATTGATCTTTAAGAATGTGTTCTTGCATTATTATGCCTTTTTATTATATTAATTGAAAATCATCTCAAAACAACAACATTATTCTTTACCGCAATAACTTAAACATGTTAACATGTTTAAGCAACATGCAAAAACGAAAGGGAATTGAAACCAAATTAATACATTTACTTGATACAAAAAAGGTTTTTAATCAAAGTAACTTGATTTGGTTCATTTTGAAAGCAAGTTTGTGGTGAGGTTAGTGGTGAATTTAAGCCAGCAGATTAAATTTAGCTCAGAGTGGGAGGGTAAGAGGTGCTGCTCAGGGAGCTGTAGTTGTAGGTTTTTGTAGTTGAAACAGCGTGAAGTGTGTTCACGGCATCATGTGAGGCCTCGGGGCAAACAGAGCAGGATGCATGAGACCAGCACTGATGTGTGAAACATCAATTGGTCTGTGGTGGTCATGACCAGACCCAAGAAATATGCAAGTCTAGTGGCTGCTTATGGTCCCCCACATCACCAGGGGGCCCTCAAGAGCACCAAGCTGGCATGGCGAAAACATACATATTTAAAATAACATCAAATTATACAAACTGAATGCAATTAATGTTGCTTTTATATTTGTTATACAAATAACAGTTAATATCTTCCTGCTGCCACAGTTGGGAAAATAAGATTTCATACTTGTTAAATTGCTTAATATCACTTTCATCTTTATCAGCTGATGTTACTTTCCAATAGTAAAGATAATATGGAACACTTAAATACCAGTCTGAATTTCAAAATTCTAATATTTTTATTTTAGTTTGTTACTCCAGTAAGGTTCAAATCAATAACCATAATTACACTGGCATGATGTAAGCTAATTAATGCTAGTAACAGTAGAGAAGTATAGGAATGATGAAGCATCTAGTGCTGATGTTTTGGTATATGGGGCCTAAATCCTCCTAAAAGCTCGCGGCCGGACAGCGCACAGCGTGAAAAGCTCGCAGATTTCAATTGATCAGTTTGGATCAGACAAATCCAACTGATGAACCAGTGCAGATTTCTCTGCAGATTCGACCAGGAGGAATTTGTGAGGCTGTGCATTCAGACTCCAGCGAGTAAAGTGCTCGTAATTAAAGTAGAGTCGTTTAATTTAATTCATTATACGTTATTGGGGCCACGGTCAGTGTTTTTTGTTGCTACGGAGAAAAAGTTAGATGTGTCCATCTGGTTTATGTGTGATGGGAATCACGGTTCGACTAGGTAAATATTAACTAAACCACATAAAAAATACGTCTGAATAATCTATGTTAATATGATTACAACAATGGGTAAAAAACAGTACATGGCGGATATGCTGTCAGTCAAAATGACAGACAACAAAAATGTTGTTTGTTGTCCGTAGTATGTAGTTTAAACAGCGTGAAGTGTGTTAACCCCAGTGTGTAACAAACAAAGGTCACATCTGGAACATGTCATCTCCGCAGCTTAAACACTAAATACAAGTTGATTGTCATTTTTAATTTTAGTATTTTTACTAAAAAATACTAAAATATTTAAAATAACATAGTATTCTACCTGCTTAACAATAAGCTAACTTTACATCCAAAACACAAATGACCTTTGGGTTGTTAACTTATAAAAAAAAAAAAAAAAAGCAATTTCCAAATTTTTTGGGCCATTAATTGTTTGCCAAATTGTCGCCATTCTTCACTTTTAGCCAGGGGCCAAACAAAATCACTTGTGACCTCCGATCATCAGGACGACTTCTGACGGGGCCCCAAATGAAAATCTGATCAGGGCCCCAAAAAGGCTTGCGTCAGCCCTGGTGATGATGAAAACTTGACAGCAGGAAAGACAGGTGCAACAATTTCATTTAGCACCGCCCCACAATGCATACTGTACCTTGGACAGTCCAGTCACCAGGAAGGGAAGTCCTGTGTTCCGACACTTTTGGCAGGACGTGAATGCTTCCTGAAATGGTCTCTGATGCTTTCCTGGCTAAAGCGAAGATTGGAGCCTGCCATCGCCCGTCTCCCACACCACCACCTCCTCCACCTCCACCTCCTCTCCCTGTGCTGCTGCTCGCCTTGTCCCCTGCACCTGACTTCTCCTCCTGCAGCCTGAGGATCCCGAACACCTGGCCTTTCTCCTTGCTGCTGTCCGCCTCGGACAGAACCAGGTCGTGCTCCGCAGCAGCAGATGCCATGTTTAAATATTATCAAAGCTAGCTGAGCTAACACACAAGCTTCTTCACCTCGTTAGCGAGCGATTTAGGTGAGCATAGCAATCAAATGTCCGGGATCCCACCGGTTAAATGACGACATCGGTTGAACGAAAATAAAAATGTAAAAAAAATCAGCTGTCCACTAAAGTTACCCCGCTCCCGGGCGTCAAATAACTCCGAGTTTACCTACATGGTGACCGTTAAAACCTGCTGTCACGGCGCAGCAAACAGGTTCGCACAAAAGGTTTCTTTTCCGAACATCTCGGAGGTGAACAGATTTGTTTACAAGCAGCTAACCAGAGCGACAGTTGGCGTCTCCCCGGTCCAGCGGCTGCGCCCTGTGAGGAGGCGGCGTCACGAGGCCACGAAGCTCACAAAAGGCAGCGAGCAGCACGACGTCATCATTTACAGGCTGCCGTCGCACTGCTGCCCCCTGCTGCCGGAGGCGGGAACTGCAGGGAGGGCGCTGCTCCGACCTGAATTATTACAACTTCACTCAGGGTTTTCAATCAACTTCAGGTATTAAAAAATAGGATTTCTTTAGTTGGAAACGTGTAGACCTTACAAAGGTTTTCCAGCACGTACTCTCCCAAAAAGATTGAGCAACTACATATGCATAAAAAAGACATTTCCCTCACCTTCTTCTATTACAATCGTTTTTCTTTGTGCCGAGTTTTGTTGCAACTTTAAGTGTGAAATAAACTTCAGTTTGAAAACAAAATATGTGTATAGGTTTATGTCTGATTGAATGACATGTGTGCCCAGATGATTTTTTTTTCTTTTTTGGGGGGATTTTACTGTAATCCATAAGGGGACCCAGAAAATCTTTGGGAACCACTGATTTATAGAAACTAAGTGTTTCGGCAGTTTCGCAGTTTTCTGAAAGTTTGGATTGCAAAAACTGAATGCTGCTTCTCCATATTTGGTTCTGGTTCTGGAGATGCAGAGCAGAACCAGAAGACCTCAGCAACAATAGCAGACCTCAAGTATTTCGTGGTTTATGAACTAGCAACAGTACAGAGGATGTTTCATTACTTTCTTTAAAATAAAAAAAATGCACCATAATAACGAGACCTGCTGTAGTGGCTGTGAACCATCATGGCTGTTTGTCAGTAAGGTCAGAGTTTGAAACGGGACATTGGGCCTACCTTGACTGTAAGCAAGGCGCTCCATGCTCTCACTGTGAGTGATGCCCCAGCGATGGAGACTCTGGGGTGAGTACATGCTGAGGGGGGCCCTCCTCCGTCCCCCTAAGAGACGTCCTCAAAATGGTTCGTTCTGCGGCGGATTATGAAGACGTAGCCAGGCAGGAAGGTTTGGTTATTCGTCTGACATCCCAAGTGACCCGATCCTCTGCACGGAGGAGGATTTTGTTATTGCAGCCCAGTTTGGCCAGACTTGATGTGCTCAGCATGGACGCATCTGTGCGATAAAAAGTCCACATTGATCTAAAAAACATCACAGGCTGCAATGAAATGAGCCTCAGTGCAGATCTGAATAACACTGGCTTTTTCTGCTGATTGATATGTGACAAGACCTGGAATAAATGAAGAGCCCACTGTACTGAACCCAATGAAAACCTGGTTTCCACCAAATATTGATTTCTGAACTCATTAGTGTTATTTCTAAATGAACACGAATTGTTTTCTTTGCATTATTTGAGTTCTGAAAGCACTGTCCATTTTCTTTATTTTCTACAAATAAGAACTAAATTTTTTGCTTTGAATTTCAGAAACATGTCAGTAGTTCATGGAATAAGAGAACAATGTTAATTTTACTCAAACATATACCTATAAAGAGTAAAAACTGATCATTTTAAGTGGTTTCTTAATTTCTTCCAGAGATGTATAAAATTAAAAATCCAGTTTTATGCCTGTATAGAAAAATGCTTCATTGATCAATGCATCTGCTCTAATTTTATAAATGAAAAATGTGACTAAATACTGAATTCCTAGTCTGCTATTGTTCGATGACAGAAGTCTTTGTCTTACCCCCAAAACACACAAAGAACGTAAATATTTCTTACCTTTTCTTTTCATAAATAACCCAGTGAGATATTATGTTGCCATAAAGTGACTGAATCCCTTTGGTCTTCCCAGTAAAGTCTACTATTACGGAGGAAGTGCAGCGTTACTCTTCCTCTGTGGTGGTTTTCCTGTTTCTCTCTCTAATCACTTCAGACTGACCACAGATCATATGACCAGTTCAGAGGCCCTTTAGCTGCTTCTGTTCTGCCTGAACCAACTTCCAAAAAAACAAAACAAACGTTTTAAAATATTTCATTCATTCTAAGTCATAATAGAGGAATCTCTATCTATTTATTGTCAATTTTGACAAACTTTTTTTTTTCAAATGCATAACTCAGTTTAAAATTATGTGGAACTTTTGGTATTTTAAGGACAAAAATCACAATAATTCATAAAAGTAGCAAAAATAAAACTAAATAAATAAAAAATTCTCAAAATCAGTTTCTTTAAATAAAGAACATATAAAACTTTAACAAAACATGCAGGCTTATGAAATCCCTAAAAAATCCCTTAAAAGATGCCACAAACCCAAAAACTAATCACTGCATTACTGTTACTCCATGTTACTTGAAAACCAAAGAGGAAACTGGAATATATAACTAAATATTGCAGATTGTAAGCATTTTTTAATACATAAAATAACTAAAGGTTAAATTTGTTATTTCATTTTAAGCCTGATCACTGGCACTGTTATTTGAAAATATTCCTCACTATAACATCATATAAATGCTTTTAGTTTAAAAAATAAAATAAAGGCATATTTATTTAGTCACATATTTATCCATTTTTATGTTTAGATTTTTATGCACGATTGAAGTAACTAGTTTTGATCTCATTGTGACGCTTTTGGACTCATCTCTGAACCACACCTAGCATCCCACTACTCACCAACAAACTGCATGAATCCCAGTATCAACAGGATCAGCCTCCTTTATAAAGACAAGTAAACCAGCCAATCACAGAGCTTTTGGATTTCCTCCACCAATGAGCACAGGATGCTGTTTCATCGTAGTATTACCCTTCACTGACTGCAATCCTGCAGACAGTGCTACTATTCAAAACACTGATGTTATCATAATTATGATTTACATAAGGAACACGTTTTAGCTCAACTTAAATAATATGACCCAGCGACTTTATCAACTTCTTGTTTCATACTGACGCACCCTAACGTAACTGAATACATGTGCATCCCTGCAGCTCACGTCGAAATGAAGAAGCACAACAGTAATTCTCATTTAGCTTGCCTGAAATCTGTCCAGCTGCAGAGGATGAAAGCGGTAATCAGCAGCTCTCAGATGTCCCAAAGTCTCAATAAACTTCCACCTGTCCACGGAGGGCTGCAGCCAGAGAGCTGGTGCATGCTCCGAGATATCACCGACAGAAACCACAACCATCACCCCACAAGACACCCAATGACAGGAGGCAGGGAGGCTGGCAGAGGGGAGGGGAGAGGAGGGGATAAACAGCAGGAGAGATGGAGGCTGTTTGGGGGAGAAATGAAGCAAATATGTGATGAGAGAGATGCAGACTTACAGAACAGAAAAACCAGCGAGAGAGTTTTACTTCTTCGCATATGTAAAGTCTCACGTTAGCAGGATGTTTGAGTGAATGTAGAAAATGATGAATGAAAACGCCACACCCATTACCAACCAATCAGTGAAGAGAACGAGGAGGCGGGACTTGTGAAAGCAGCAACGTGATTGGCTCGCTTTGAAGTGAATGACGATGCGGATAACTGCACTGCTGGAAAATAATCAGTGAGGAGGAGGCTGCAGAGAGTTTGATGCAGAATCATTTGAATAAAACTGGCATGAATTTTACATATTAATTAATTTTACTACATTCATGCAAAATGAATTTTTAATGGCGGTATTATGGTGTTACTGGTTATATCCCATCTTTCAGTTTTTATGCAAAAAAAAAAAAAAGCATCCCCACATCATGATCCTGCCAACACTGTGTTTTGCCACATAGATTGTAGTTTAGGGTGACATGGAGATTGAGTTTTCCCTCACAAAATATCAAAATGTCACATTTTAGTTCACTGCATAATCGTTACGTTTACTTGAGTAACCTTTTGGGTAAAATGTAATTTCAGGAGTATTTCTTTACTATGCTATGCTTTTTATTTGAAGTAATTTTACTACTCTTACTTCAGTAAAATATCTGGATTCTCTATCCACTGTTTGTTCTTCACAGATTAAAGAACAAACAATAGTTTAACCAAAAATACTAGCAGTTTTTGCTCAAATTTAATAAGTTTTACAATGAAAGAAACTCATTTGAATTTTTTTTCTTTTGCTTGATTTGTATGTAATTGTGTTATTTGTGTAAATTGCTTTAATTTTGGTCTTACCTATACAGAAATTTCAAACATTTTTTATATTTTTTGGATGGCTACTTTTTACTTTCACTGGAGTAAAAGTATGTTGGAAGTGCCGCTATTTGGGTGGCAAACTGCAAACAATTATTCCAATTATCTTTTAACAATGTCTTTCGTCTTGACTCTTCCATAAATACCATACTTATGAGGTAAATAACTAACAGTTGTCCTGTCAACCTGAGTCTTGTGCTGCTGAGTTTTTAACAATATTCACTATTAATTGTTCATTACAATTTCAATCTATTAATTGGGCGATCAACAGGTCTCTTATCTAAGGGTTTAGTTAAGGAGACTGAATATGCATTTCAGGCTTTTCAGACTTTTATTTACAATATAAAAATTTGTAAAAAAAAAAAAAAAAAAAAAAAAATTTCCTTATACTTTGATTGCTCTATCAAATAAATACATGTATGTTCGTGTTGTGAATAAATGTGATAAATGGATGTGAATATGATTCCAAGGCACTGCATATGTCTGAGTGAAAGCTGCTGTATTATGAGGAAATAAAAATACACAGCAAACTTTATCATGCGGCAGGTCAAGTAGTGTGTCACTGGAGCATTTGTGCTTTTCCCTTTAATTTTTAGGTGACCATAAAATAATCCAATAAATGTTTGACTATGAGGAAATGAGTCAGGACTGCTGTAACTTCTTCCTCACTGACTTCTTAAAAAACGAGAAAAACACTTGTCGTTACATAAATAAATGTTGCGATTGTGTGCGTTTTCAGTAAATAAGAGTGAAGTCTTTTTCCTTCCTTTTAACCCAGCCTCTGAAGATTAGTGAAGTAAAAAGAATACCAAAAATAACAATATAAAAATAATCATTCACAACTTATAAACATGTATTACAAGCCGACTGTCTGAGGGACAGTGCATAGATAGTGTAGTGATCCAGACCCAGATTTTAGTCCTCAAACTCTGCAGCATAAAGCACCTGCTGGAACTTCATCCTGACCTCCATCCTTTTTTTAATGGTGAGCCTCTTCAGTGACGGCAGCAGGCTGAGCAAAAACAGTTCGTCTTCATCCCTGAAATTGCTGAATGCATCAGCAGAACTTGGCCCAGTTTCTGCGGGGGCTTGTCTTCTGCGTTTAGGAGAAGGTTCGATGATCTGGTGGCAGCTTGGAGTGGGCTCTGCAAGAGAAAAACTGGTGGTGACAACTGGGAGGGGATCAAGCAGCCTCTTCTTGTCTTCCTCTAGCTCTTTTTCCATGTCGTCTGCTCTCCCAGTTGCCTGTGTGCCACAAAAACATGAAAAATGTACAGTTTAGTGTAGCCAGTAATCTCAGAGGAACCTTTAGTTTTTTTATATTGACCCTTTGACAGTAAAGTAAACCATTCGAGGCGCCATGATGGACGTCGGAAGTGAGAATCGGGAATATTAAGCAAGGCGACTGAAATTGTTTTCCAAAGTTGTTTTCGTCAGTTTACTCGTTCTTGTCGAGCTAATGTGTCTGTGAACGTAGCGCAGCTGGTTGGTTCTCACAGACGGCGGTATTTACTAAAGCTGGAAACAGCTAGCTTAAAAACCGACCCATTCCACCTCCCCCATGATGTTTTGATCAAATTACAGACTTTGCCAGAACTCACACCACATGATTTATATCACTATGTCATAAACAGTATTTTATTTTCCACCGGAGCTACCTAAAAACGCACAAAAATGAGATGCAAACCAGTTTTTTTTTTTGTTTTTTTTGCTATACCTTGGGATGTATGACGGCGGGGCTTTGTCTCCATGGTTACTAGTGGTTAGCTGCGTTCCTTCTCCATAAAGCGATATTTGATATATTTCTAATCATTCTTGCTTATATAGTATGTGAATGTTAATCTTCTTACCTTGTAAAAACTGTTCATTGCAAATCCGCGGTTACACCGAGGGCAGACAGGCATCGTTCTGTTACGAAGTTGTATTAAGTTTTCAGTAACTAAGTTCATGTACGTGGGCCAAAACGGGAAAAGCCTGACCTCCTGTGTTCTTTTCGGGAATTGCAACCTAGCAATCTTTTATTATTTGAAACAAAACTTTATTGAACAGTAGTAGCAATCACAGTGTTATGGCAAGCCGTTTTAACATAAATTCGGTTTTGCCTCGCTTACATTCCAGATATCTCAAATTGTTTTATGACTAGACGTTTTAGCGATTTAAGCTATCTCTAGTTATGTTTTGATTAGATAAAATAACTATTGGAGATATCTCTAATTCCATTCTGACTAGTCGAAATGACGTCAGATTAACCATTGAGTTGTATGGAGACGTAAATTCATGATATCTACAATTAATTACTGACTATCTGTAATATATATTTCAGATATCTACAATTAAATTATGACTAATAATAAAGTAAATTCAAATTGTCTCGATTTTATCTTTGACTAGTCATAATTCTAACAAAAGATGTCTTGAATGACATCATTATTCAAGATATCTTACATTTATTTTTGGATAGGAGATACGTAGTTTTGACTAGTGAAAACTAAATTATAAATATCTTGAAAGCAAATAATGACTAGACAAAACTAAATTAAAGATATCTTGGATTGTAATTTTGACTAGTCAAGGTAGAGATATCTTGAATTACACATCTTTTCTATTTAAGATATCTTAAATTAACATTTTAACTAATCAGAATGACATTACTGATATCTTGAATATGTATTCTGTATAGTCAAAATGTCCCTGACTTACATGGAAATTTGAAAGTTTAGTAACACAATAAAAAATAGAAAAAAAAAAACGAAAAAAGATGTCTGAAAACACAAAACTTTCATGTTGAATATGCTTTGACAATACCAATTTTCGCTTTTCAAAGCTGTTTTTAAGTGCATTTGGTTTGCCAGAAGTGAATAAACAGGAAATTCTTTGCAGATTTGAGAAGCAGTCTCATAGTTGATGAAGTTTTGCATTTTCTACAATTTTCTTTCTACAATTTTGTGCAAGAAACATAAAATTCTGCAGGCAACAGTTTGTACAGCACAAAGGGTCTTTCACACAATTCTTACTTCAGACATGTAAAATTGTAATTTTGACGAGTCATAATTAAGTTCAAGATATCTTAAATTGTAATTATGGCGATGTGTCCAGTCAAATGACGGATCCAGTGTCGTAATTTGAGATATCTTGAAAGGAATTTTGACTCGTCAAAATGTAATTGATGATATCTTGAATTATTAGTCTTACTAGTCAGAATGTAAATACAGATCATTTGAATTACCATTTCGGATAGTCAAAATGTAGTTTTGCCTAGTCAAAGTTCATGTTTAGATATCTAAGATGTAATTATGGATAGTCACACGATACCAAATTTATGTTAAATCGGCTTGATGAGAGGAATAAGCACAGTATGAAAGAGTTAGTGAAAAAATAATTAGCTCCCATGTTATAGAGGGGGAACATTTTATTAAACAAGCATACTTTTACTAAACCACATAATTCAACCAATTAAAGAATGCATATTATTTTTACTTTAATATTCTTAAATCTTATATTAACTATTTGTTGGACATTTGTTTCTGTGCACTGATGTGCTGCATTGTAAATAGTGTCTTTTTCAATGTACAATATATTATGTACACTTTTGGAAAAGTTACATAAGTCCTATTTTTATTTCTAATAACCGCAAAGTATTTTCTGGTACAATAATATACAGTATATTATTATTATCACTATAATTGTTATTGTTAATCTTGATTTTAATTTTAAATAAAATGTTTCTAATACTTTAGGATTTTTTTTTTCTTTTGTGAAACAGACTATTTTCAATAGTGGTATAATAAAGCATTCTCAAATATCAATAAGTCTTCAATTCCAATAAATATTTAACACTACAACTGGAAGACATTTTAAATATACAAAATAAATAAACAGAAACAACAAATGAAATCCTTCAAAAAAAGGTTCAGATCAACTGATGAGACTGAAGACTTTTATCATCCAGTTTTTGGTCGTAAGAGAAAAAAATGATGAAATTATTAACCTAATTTTAATTTATCATGCGATTAATGGATTTATTGTTCATTGCGACAGGCCTTTATGAAATATTTTCTAATAGTTATTGATTAATTCGGAAATTTGTTAACACGGGCTTTTATTATGAAGGAACAAAAGCGGATGTTGTCCGCCGTGATAACAGAAGGACGATCCGGTGTTTCCATGTCAGTTTGTTAATGTCCGAGAAAAGAAGATCCAAACTCACTCAGACTCGGCGTTAAAGGCGAACACCAGCAGAAATCCAACGGAAGCACTCTGTAAATTGAACCCACCTCCTGTGGGTCCCCCACGCTGCCTCCGAGCTCCGGCCGCAGCTTAACGTGCGCGGTGAGCCAGGCCATCTGGCTGAACAGCCCCGGGACCTGCACCTCCCACGGGAGGTCGCCTTCGTCCTGCTGGGGGAACTGCCTCCGCACCAGCCGCTTCCTCGCTTTGCAGAACTTGTCGCGGAGGTTTTTCCACAGCAGCTTCACTTCTTCCTCGGACTTCCCCATGGCGGCGCCGATCTCTTTCCACGCCTGGTGTCCCTTCACGCTGTTTCGGTAGTCCCCGCGCGACTGGTCGTACAGGTTCGGGTGTTCGCGCACGAGCTCCGCCAGCTTCTCCTCGGTTGCGTTCATCGCGACGTCCTTTCGCTCGCACGAGACGACCTCCAGCTCCACCGTCAGACGGAAGTACGAAGCTCCGGCGAATTCAAAATAAAGTGTTTTGTTTTACACTGGGTAATTTTATTCACATATCTCGCTTTACACACTGTAAATGCGTTTTATTTAATTTGAGTTATTAAAAGTGGAACTCATCTGTTCACGTGGTGTACCTCAGGGGTCAGTTCTAAGGTCAGTGTTTTGTAAAGTCTGTGGGAGTGGATTTATTAGTGAGTTACAGAGGTGTGCAGAGTTCCCAAAAATTGAACTCAAGTAAAAAGTAGTCATTCAAGAATAGTATTTTTACTCTGCAGTGCTTTTTATTTTTACCTCAGTAATTTAAAAAAAAAAAAAGTATTGCAGTAATTTCTTCAACAGCTGCTTTTTCTTTTAGCTGAGTAAAATTTGAGTGTAAACAAAGCTTATAAACAATTTATGTTATCAAGATTCTCTTACCACGCCACATTGATGCAGTAATTCTTGCAAAAGAGAACTCAACCAAAATACTTTTCAGAAGATTAATTAAGTATTATTTTTAATTTATCTCAATATTCCAATTTTCTGAAAAAAATTATTTTTCATTAAAATTACGAGAAATGACTATTTTTACAGGGTGTCTGTATCATTAGAACGGGGAATTGGTAAATTAAAAAAAATGGATTTTGTTTTCTGTATAATACTGCAGAAAAAGTCAACATATTTCTAATATTGGCCTCATCAATCTCCCATTTCAACAGGAACATTTACAGCCTTCTCATTTTTTACCTACCTGTTAGGTTTCTGATGGGACTGAATTAAAGATTCGGTTTAGTTGAGCTTCATCTGCACTCCACTGACACATGAGGTCAAATTCAGGAAGACAATTAAATACAAAATTTATTAAGCAAATGTACAACAGCTTCATAGGCTATCTTACAGCTCAAATATAGAGATTTTCTTTCAATTCCACTCATCAGGAGTGAACAACATATTCAACTTAAGATTTGAATTCTGTAAAGAACTGTGAAAACATTTAATAAAAAACAAAAACACTCAATTATGAAACCTTTCAAACCAGGAAAGCTGATCTGAAATCTGTTTGTCAGTGTCAGGATGATCTAACAAAAGAAATATTCTTACTAGAATAAAAAAGAAAGCCTTTAAAAAACATAAAATATAAAGAACATCTTTACAACATATTCCTGTATTGTTTTCAGGAGATCACCTTTGACCTGTCTTCCCACTGCAGTGTGGCATTTTTGTCTTGCATTTAAAAAAATAATAAACCACTAATCTTTGGGATGAATTACTTTTTTTCACCATTAAGTGCAATTAGTTTTTATCAATTGTAACCGGTGTAATGTTCCTAATCTAAAACAGAATGTAAATGTTTTCAAAGTCAAATTACAAAATGAAATGTACCTTTTCATTGCACTTTGTAAGTACGTCGTTTTATATTTGTGATAAATTGTATTACAATACCCAAATATCATACAAAATGTAAGAAGAACAAACAGTCAAATACAAACATGTTCAGCAGATACTAAATCGCTAATATCTTAGCAAAGAGAGAAACTTTTGTCCTTCATCTTAGATCTTTAGGTACAGTGTAAAACCAGAGCTGCAGACTGAACTTCTATGTGGGGTGGATCTGTGTCACGGCTCTGCGCTAAATGATGTCGTTTGTGAAAGTCGATAAGCGACTTTCTCGTCAGCTCTCCTGCTTCGAAATGATATTGTGGTAAAACTGGTCTTCAGAGATGCAGACAGACTCCAGGGTGGATCAGAAGAGAGTTGGGCGACATCAGTACACGCCTCGTAGCCCGCTGCTTCGGGAGCCTCCGCCTCCTCCTGAGCTGCCGTAGTAACCGCCGCCCCCACGGCCTGAAACGGCGGCGTAGAAATATCAGAAGCTTGTCAAGTGAAGGTTTCCAGCCTATGGACCGTGAAGTCACATCCGCCTCAGCTGATGCCCAACGATGATTAGCATTGGGCTCAGCTGCTAAATTAGTAACATAACACAGTAGATCTTAAATGTACGCCTGATATATACAAGAAAAAGTGACACGGTGCTTTCCCACACAATGACAACAAGGTCAGAAAAAAGTTTTAAGACAAAAATATGGAGGAGAAAGGAAGTAGTTCAGTTATGCTAGCTTGACTTTGATAATCATAACATATAGATGTGATATGGACATCATTGCATTTCAGTTCAGTTAGAAAATAAAAAGGCGACCTAAAGACACAACTCTGACAGATCATCAGTAGAGCAGGTGTTTAAATTAGCTCATCAACCACCGCAGTTAGGTTAGCTAATAGCAGCGGTAGCTAATGTACCACGGCTGATTGTCTCATATTAATAATCACAAAATACACATCAAGCCTAAAAACATAATACTGTAACGGACTGAGTGCTCTGCTCTTTGTGTGAGAAGTGTTTGAATTGAATTTCAGGATATAAACAATAACACAAAGGGGGTCCATAAGTGATATGTGATCGTCTGAATCAGAACTCACTCATGTCTCCTGCTCCATTAGCTGTCGAGTTGAGGAAGAGCTCAATGTAGCGATGCTCTGTGGAGAAAACGTCAGTGTTAAAAATCAACCTCCTGATGATAAATGTTGTCTTCCACGTTCTTTTTTCCAGAAAATAAACATGTAAAATCAGCTGGGGGATGTAATCAACAATTGCTTTTCCATAAACACACCATAAAAAACACTAGCAGGTCACTGCAACTACATAACCCTTCATTGTAGATGTTGTTACTGAGAGAAGAAGCAGTGACCTTACAGAGTGAGGCTTCAGCAAATAACAGGAAGGTTACATTTAACCCTTTTAGATATTTTAAACATTGTCATGGGCTTAGAAGGGTCCAAATGGCTAAATTTGGAAATGTTAGGAACCTTTCAGAAATCACAAACTTTAGGTAAGAATCTGTGTTTCAACAAGGTCAACATTATTATTATGCTTTTCTTATTTTTTTAATTCAAAACTAATTTACAGGAGCTGGTTTCTCAAATACATTATGTTATGTTTTGTTTTATTTTAACATTAAAGGTAGGTACAGAATGATGAAAAACCTTTTGAATGCGATTCTTATTTCCTAACTGAAAAATATCAAACGGGCCAGAAGCTTTACAAACAGCATATTGTCCTCAAAAACTAAATCAGCAGATTTTGATCACTTCAGTATTCATTCTGTCTTGCATCATCAAATTCTCGTCCAGAAACAGTCAGAGACACATACGCATGTTGTGTTTGTCTTTGGACATGGCTGCCACAGCATCTTCATGGGAGCGAAACTCCACGTCTGCCTCTCCGGTCGGCTTCCCGTTCGGAGCCATGTCGATGTGGATCCTCAGCGGGTTCAGAGGAGAGAAGAACTGGAAAAAATAAAACATATGGCTCCATTTTATGATTCTGCTGCAGTATTTCCTGTAGTCTGACGGCAAAGGGACGACTATTACCAAGTTTAGATCTACATGCAGTTGCTCTAATTGTACTACAAGACAAGAAAATTAAACCAACTGCAGGCAACAAAAATGGAAGAAAACCTTTTATTGCTACCACACCAGGGACTCCAATGCTTAATTACTCTCTGTAAAAAGTCTCAAATTAATTGTGCTCTTACTTTTGCAACGTCGCCCTCTGATGCCCGAAAAGGTAAACCCCTCATGTGAACATAATGGCCGCCGTGGAAACTTGAGCTGCCATCGGATTGTCCGCTATAACCGTGACCTCCGATTCCTAAAGACAAAAATAAAAAAGGTTAGAAATTTACCAAGTGAGACATATTCAAGTAGCTTTCAAAAAAGAATAAAACTCCACATAAGTCAGCATAACTTTCAAAAAATGCGTTTAAAGATGTGTGAAAACTGTAAAGTCATCTAAAATATTAATTTAGCTGGATTGAAATATAGTTATGAATGTTTTCCATCATTTCAAAAGGAAATAAAGAATTTTACCTCGTCCTCCTCTGTCTCCTCTCATCCGGTCATCAAACATCCCGTCGCTATAACCGTAATCACCCAGACCGTTGTAGTTGTCAAAGCTACTGTAGCCTGAACACAGAGCCAACGGAAAACAATATAGAAAACAAACTTTAAATAAAAGCTGTCTTCACTCAAACATCAAAATCAATGGCAGAATAAACCTGCTGGTAAATCATCTCTTCGTAAGGATAAACTCAAATAATCCATTTGGGTTTTTAGTTTAGTTATAGTTTACTTATTTGAAACAATTCAAATACTTTGATGCCAATTTTCTTAATTTTTGGAGACAAGTGATCAGTAAATATTTACATGGGAAGCCAATCTTTTCTGCCTGAGCTGAACTCTGCTGTCCTGTTAGAGGTTTATATGACAGACCAGCTCATGTCTGCACACTTCCAGTTAACAATAGTTGCCCAACTGTTAACAATCCAACAACTTTCTTGCTGTTTTGAGCAACATTTCAAACAAAAATAATTGGTGTCAGCCAAAATCAGAATTGGCAGGTTAGGCTTTTTAAAGATCGGTAATCAGAAATTGGACAGAAAACTGCAATCGTTGCACCCTTAATAACATACATATACAGCCCTGGCAAAAATTCAGAGACCATTTAAAATGAGCAGTTCATCTGTTTTTACTCTTTATGGGTAAACGTTTGGGTTAAATGAACATTGTTCTTTTATTTTATGAACCACTGACATGTCTCTGAAAATCCAAACAAGTTCATGTTAATTTGGAAACAATAATACTAATGTTTTAACTCAGGAAGAGTTCAGAGATCAACATTTCAGGGCTTTATATTACAGGGAACTATAGCTGAACTATAGTAAATGACAATTGTTATTTACTATTGTCATTGCTACTGCACATTTTCATGTCACTTGAGAGTTAAATTAATAGACAAGATGGTGATAAATTAATTGATCTGTTGGCTCTTTAGCCCAGGATACTGAACAGGGCCATGAATATTATGGTTTTAATTGCAAATGTTTGGTAATTACTGAGCCAGTAGGTAACACATTTCTATAAATTGAGTTAAATACATGCTCACTACTTCCTACTCCTTTTCAAACAGTCATGATAAACTAATTATTTTGCTCTCGGTTATGTATGCATGTTTTTCTGTCCTACAGATTGCTTGTTCTTTTGTTTTTAAAAACCTTTTTGAAATGAAAAAAGAAAATCAATGTTTACCTCCTCCGTAGCCGCCTCCACTCCTCATGTTGTCCAGCAGACCCACACTGCGTCCGGGCCCATACAGGCTTCCGCGGGGCGCTGCTATGACCGGTCGGTCATAGGGCCCGGGCCTCTGGGTTGAAGTTCCCCGCCGGGGGAGGTCATAGTGGGCTTTGATCTCCCAGCGACTGCTCTTAAAGATTTCTATGTACCTGCAACACGAGAGGCCCGGGGGACAACAGGGAAGTAGATGAGAGGCTTACCGTGCAGAAACGACACAAACAGACAATAAAAACAGAAACATACAGCCATAAAAACATAATTTTCCTATTCTAAAGATTTCTACCTCACCACTGATGCTTACGGCTTAATCCATACAGGGTGTTTAGGTCTAGCTTTGACTTTCTGCTGCCTGAGCATCACTGAGATGCTCTGATGTTCCTAAGCCAACGCTGGCAAAACTATTCACACCCTCCAAACTTTTTCTATTTCTACTCTTTTAATACCTTCAAGTATTAAATCTGGATTTTCTTCTACAAACCCAACACCAAATAGTACACAACTGTGTATGTAAAATGATTGATGGTTTGTAAAAATTCTTCCATCAGGCTGGATGGAAAGAATGTATGAAGTTTAATTTTCAAACCTCGCTAAAGACTCTTAGACAAGTTTATGTCTACTTTGACTGGACCATTTTTAACACTGTGATTGGGGAAAGAAAGTTTGCCCATTTCTAGCTGGTTGTCTTTCAAAATGACACAAAATATAACTAAAGAACGACCCTCTGGATAGTGTGTTGAAGGTGATGTGCAGTGTTAATTTATCTGCAAACCAAAATGTTTAAATTGGTCCCATTTGGTCAGAGCAAATTCACTTGTTATCAAGAATCTCTTGGATGCTTTTATTAGGTCTCTGTTCTCCTGGCCGGTCTGAGTTGGGCTACTGGTTGCTCTGGGCTTTATTTCAGGTACCAGAATACAGGCCTGTCACAATAAACAATAAATCAAGCAACCGCATGATAAGTTAAAATGGGCTCAACAAATTTAATTTGCATAATTTATTGTTTTTCTTTTCTACCAAAAACTGGGTATTAAAAGTCTTTATTTTGGTGTTTTGTCCTCAACCAGACTTTATTTTGAAGCACAATTTTGTTTACAAATACTGTTTGTTTATATAGTTTCTGTTAAATATTAATTAAAATGTAAAATATCTTGATATAAGAGAATGTGTTTCTGTTATTATGCCTTCCCCATTATTTTGCTTGAAAATGCTCTCAAAGCAACAATATCATCGTTTATCACAATAACTTCTGGTACGATTTATCGTCCAGTAAAATTTGTTATTGTGACAGACCTAATACAGATATACCAACATTATGTTGCTAATTTAATTGAAGAAAAATAACCTAAAATAAAACAGAATATTTCACTTTTTATGTGCTATTTTGTGCTGGTTCATCCAAAACACTCTGCCACATTTTTAGTTCAAATTCTGAAAATGTTCAGGGGTGTGAATACTTCCGCATGCGAATCAACTTCTGGTAAATTATCTAACAACTCCAGATGTCGCTGTCTCACAAGACTAATGTATAACAGCAGCTTCAAAATGTGCTTAATAACAGAAAAACCCCTTAAAACCATTTCATTAATATTTTGGAGTTACACAACCCGCCCAATTAAATCACCAAGTTCCCCCCTTTTCTCCTAAAATGTTTTAGCCCACGAACCCACACATTCACCCACTCCTCAGCCCATCTAAGCAACACCACAGTTATTCTACAATGATCATAGAAACCCATCCCAGTCCAGCCCGTCCCTCTCCCGTCTGTCCCACCTGTGCCCTATTCTTTCCTTGTGTTTCCCCAGAGCCTTTTCTGCTATCTCCTTTGAGGCAAACTGCACGAAGGCTTCCCCTGTGCTCCTCCCCTGGTAGTCCACTGGCAGAGTTATCCCATTTGGCACGATTCTGAACCCTTCAACCCAAGCACACATAAATACATAGGTCGGTAGGTAGACTGGTAGGAATAGTTGAGTACAACACCCACTGCATGAGTGGAGCGTTTACGATTAGTGTCATCATTGATCATCATCATCATCAGTAGCATCTTGTAAACGTCACAAACATTGAAATTTCAGGAGCCTGAGTTTATAATCACATGTCCCCAGCTGTGAGGGTTAAACAGGTAAATTACATCATTAAGTTAATTGGACCCAAAGTGCAGATGGCCACAGTCTGCTGTCCTTAGTTCCCCAAATTTTCATACCTGAGTGAAGACCCCCCGCTCCACCCACCCATCCACCCACCGTCTTCAAATCAGACAAACTGGATGGTAAAAGTATTTAATTTGGTGCTTTGGTCTCAACCGGCCCTTATTATGAAGAACAATTTTGTTTGCAAAGACTTCAAAGTTCATTTTATTTGATGTTTTGTTAATTTTATGTTGGACATTTAAAATGTCTTCCAGTTCCAGTGTTAAATGTTCATGAGAATCTTTTAGAATGTGTTCTTGCATTATTATTTTACCATCACCATAATTTTACTTGAAAATCATCAAAAACAACAACATTATCATTCATTGCAATAACTTCTGGGACAATTTATCATTCAGAAAAATTAGTCATTGTGACAAGCCTTGGCAGAAACAAAAATATTTGCTGCACAAACGTTTGACACCAGTTTTGTCTGATTTGAAGAAGGTGGGGGAGCCAACTTCACTCAGGTAGTTTTCATTTGGTTGAAGTTAGATTAGTCCTGGGTGACGGTGGTTTTCCCGATCCATTAATATATCAGGTATCATCTGACATATAATACAGTATAACCAAAAATCTATTTATTGGACCTTCCTATCTTATGTTAAACCATCCCAGCTCATATAATTAAACTTTTTCAAAAGGCAAAATATCAGTGACAGAAACATAATAAATAAGCTCCTAAAAAAAAAAAAATCAGCCTTTCGATCAGACAGTACGATCAATAGCTTTTTGCAATATTTTGAATTTTTATAGAAACTCATATTTCAGATGTCATTAGTTTCAGTTAGAATCATTTGATGTTTGTCTTGAATCTCCACTTTACAGTCAAAATTATGGAGGAGCTGATTCTCAAGAGAAAATTAACAAAAAAAAAAAAAACTCACTTATTTATAATATTTATTTGAATTTCAACTATTACTAATTTCTCTTTGGACTACAATTGACCTTTTTGCACGCTACAATGTATAAATATAAATTCAACTTGGCTCCTACATGACAGAAATAGATTTGAATAAATCAAATTCAACTGTAAAAAGTTGGGAAATAAAAATCTTTTATGTGTCTTTAGATTAACATTTGTTGTGAATTAGGGCTACACAATTAAGCAGAATTATCATGGCCATATTGGCAACTAACAAGTGAAAGCTCACGTTGTGCCTACATGCTGCAGACTTTAATAACCTTTATGCACATAACCAACACTTTCAACGACAACACACAATAACTTAAAACTTAAACATATTTTCTTCTACCAGGATGCAGAGTACAAGATTTTATCATAAAAGCTGGAGAAACATTTTAACATTTGTGTACCTGAAAAGAACTGGACAATCTCCTCCTTGCTACATCCAAAAGGGAGTCCTCTTAATTTTAGCATGCAGCCATTGCAGCTGTCAGGAGGAGGGCCGCTACGTCTCAGCACCCATTCCATTTCACTATGTTTTGACTTAAACACTGTTTTAAACACATGAACACACAGAAATATGAACATAACACAAGCTATAAAAGAAAGAGTTATTTAATGGCAATCGGCACAATCACCACATGAATAGCAGAACAGTAATCTTTGCATATAAATTGTTGCAGGAAATCAGAAATCCAACACTTACCTTCTACGTATCTGTGTCCCATGTATTTACGATCCTTGGCAAGAGCATTCTTGTAATCATCAGCTGTTTTCAGCTCAATAAATGCCTCACCGGTGGATCGGCCCTCTTTAGTGTAGGTCAGACACACTCCACTCACACCTCCCACGATGTCACAGTCTGCAGGAACGGATCATCATGTTGGAGAACAAGTTTAGTAAAAAGTCACCGCAGCTGATTACATTTCAACAAAGTTATTCATAAAACGTTGACAAAACAGAATTGAAACAATTTGTATTACAACTTATCAACATTGTTCACAAAAACACTAAACAGCTAAAAGAAATAACCGGATATGCAGTGAATTAGTAAATGGGTAAAAGCAGTTTGTTTACGGCTAAACAACTGACTCAAACACAAAATAGCAACAAGAAATGGAGATACAAATTTAGGCAAAATTGAGTCATTTTAATGTACTGTTTATCCTGCAACACACAACTGTTAATTGTGATTAACAGAACTTATAAAGTTAATGGTCGACTTAAGTTGACGTGTGTTTATTCTGACCAGAGAAGAAACTGGCCACTTCGTCCCGTGAGCAGTTCCAGGGAAGTCCTCTGATCCGGACCACATACCCATCGTCACTCGAAGACATCCTTTCTGCCGAGAAGATACTTGATTACTGTGTTATGTTACCATCAGTGAGCGTGTGATTTTTGATCAAGCAACTTGATTTGCGACTGCGCTGCTACTGACTTGTCCTGTCCTCTAAAAACTACTTTTATTTAATTTTCTAGGTTAAAGTTTTCAGAATCTCTGTTAGTAACAAAGCAAATATTTAACTTTGTTAATAGTGGTATATTATTAACATCGTGCCAGTGCAGGGGAGTCGCTGGTGACTGCAGTCTGCATACCTGAACAAATGCACAAAAGTCCCTTACAATAAACATTTACAAAAGATTTATTTGTGATAGTTACACCAGCACTTTTGGTTGGAAAAATGCTCATCAAAAAGAGATATTTTAGACTTAAAAAGACTCATGCATGTAATGCATTTAAAAGTCCATTTTAAATGATAGTCAATGGCAAAAATATCGATTGTGTCGTTTAGTTCCAGCATGATGTTAAAATTAAGGGTAAAAAATTATTTCACCAAATGCACACATGTTGCAAACTTAACAAATGACAAAATCAAAAAAAATATATATATGTATATATATATACACTGTTTTATAAACGTGTTTAATTTCACAAGCCACAATTACAGCAGGGGAAAAAAAGCTTCATATTTCCACGCAGCTAGGCGTTGATCTAACGTTAAGTATCATAAACCACAGACCGCCTTTAAAATCCTTCATAACGCGCCCACAAAAAGTTAATTATCTGTTAACAAGCCAAACTGTAGCATCTGTGTGACCATAAAGTAAGTTATGTAACATTTAAGCAAACGTATTTTCTCTTACGAGCTAATGCTAGTTTTACCGTTGAAGCCAATATAGCAGGCCAACGGCAGGACAGAAACAGCGGTCAAACCAACGAGCCGAAGTGGTCCGCCAGCCAGAATGCAGTAAACTGTAGCCAAGAATCAACGCGAATTTACAGAAAAGTTAGCTATTTTTTCCAAATGAAAATCGTTTACAAACAGAAATTATTTCTGCAAGATGTTTGCTATTACCCCGGTGTTTTCCAGCTCCAAAGGTTTCACTATCAGGAAACGCGCTCAGGCTGGCTCTTCCTCATGTAAAAGATGGCACAGTGTCTGCACCGCCACCTACCGGTCTGGAGTGCTAACATCAAATTAACAGAAACAAAACATCGTTTTTAAAGAAATTTTTGTCGTTTAATATAACAAAACGTACATATTTTGAATATAGCTTATTTCCTTGTTGAAGGCACAGAGGTAATGCTCAATAGAGCTGACTGAAAGCCATTAATATTTCTGGTAATTTGGTTCTTTGATTTTGATCCTGTTTGGGTGCATCTGAAGTTCTGCTGTTTGGTGTTTTCACTTCTTCTTCAGTGCCCCCTGAATCTGGGTCTTTCAAACCCATGATTAAAATTAGTTGAAAATTGTATTTTTATACAATACATTTGTTCCTTTGGCTTTTAACCACAATAAATACTCTTGACGTTTTAAATAAAATATCCTTGTGTAAACCATTTAGCATTTAATCAGCCTTTTCTTACACATTTTAATAAAAATTTGTCAGATATATTTACAACTACACTTGTATACTTGTGATAGTTTTGGCTGTCCGTTTGTGCTTGTTTCTGTGTTTTATCTTGCACTTTGAGGCACCAGATACACATTTGCTTTACAAATAAAACGTGTTATTAACAAGTGGTAAAGGTATATAATAAAATGAATGGAAATTGCATCGAAATAAAGAAACTTTACCTTATTATTTCTTTGTTTTAAATGTATTGTTTCCGTTGTTGCTGCTGTTGCATTTTGGAGTTTGTTATTATTAGTAGTATAATTATTATTAGTATTGATTTTATTTTTTATTTATTTATTTATTTATTCGTTTATTTATTTTTACTGAACCAATGAAACGCTGCTGTCGTGGCAGTGCAAGCGACTGCACTGCAGACTGCAAACCAAACAGAGGGTGAAAGTCCACGGACAGCAGCGAGTCCACTGAAACAACAGCACCGTCCTCACTGCTCCAGTTTCAGGCCTGGTCATAATGGAGATTCCCGTGTTTACGCTGGACGCCTTCACAAACCTACCGTTCAAAGGAAACCCAGCGGCTGTCTGTCCGCTTCTGCATGTGAGTTGTATTTGTGTTGAAGTGTTTTTTTTTTTTTGTTGTTTGTTTGTTTTGTTTTGTTTTTTTACAGCTTTGTCAATATAAACAACTTGAGGAAATAAATGTACTTAATTATGTAGCAGTGGAGTTTATTAAGCAGGATTGAAATGCTGACTGGGACTTGAAACAGAAAAAGTTTCCCTTATTGTTGATTCAGCGGTGAATAAAGTAAACAGTTTCCAGTCTTGTATAGTAACGAAGTAAAAATACTTCACTACTTTACTTAAGTATATTTTGGAGTACTTTATACTTTCCTAGAGTAAGAAAATTTTTGATAACTTTCACTTTTACTTCACTACATTTCCGAACTTAATTTCATACTTTCACTCCGATACGTTTTCAATGTGTGGTTTAGTTACTCGTTACAAAAAAGCGAGAGAGAAACGCAAGTGTTTTGATCCCATCTGCTGATCGACTGCAACAAAGTCTGCTTGCCTGGGCTTGTCCATCACCACCAATAGGATGCACAAGTTTCGCTCCTCCCCACCTACGTCAGAAAGTCCAGCAAACAGTCTGATTGGTTAGTGCTCCGTTCGTGTAGGTTTGTGCGGTTAAAATGTTCATTTGTGCAGCTTTGGTTTCCGAGATATTAAAATGATTTTTTAGGCCATCCAGAGTAACCATCCCCCCATTTTGCTCCCAAACAAACCAAAGTGGGCTGGTTCGTTTGTGCCGTTAAAACAAATGCAGCAAAGTTGTTTTCAATTTGGATTTTGACTGTTCCAATATCCGGTGTGAGCGGCGTCTAGCTCAAGGTTGATCCGATTCATGAACGCTAATTTCGGCCAGCCGTTCTCTGGGTCTCCCCCTTCCTCAAGGTGTCGGAGTTTCACTCAGGGAGAGTCAACACATTTTACATCCAAACTCTCCTGAGAAACTAATGGAAATAGATTTCTTGCCTTGTGACCAACTGACACAAAATTCATGACACAAAATATTGAGTATGAATTAGTCATTCTCAATATTTTCAGTAATTGTAATCTATATTTTGGATGGCCTAAAAAATAATTTTTAATATCTCGGAAACCAAAGCTGCACAAACGAACATTTTAACGGCACAAACGGAGCACTAACCAATCAGAGTATTTGCTGGACTATTTGAGTAGGTGGGTGTCAGCTTCACGGAGGTCTGTTTCGCTTCTCCCATTAAACACCAAGTTAACTAAAAAGCTCTCCCTCTTCAGATGCCAAATAAGCTGCATTTCCCTCCCAATTCTTTTTTCTTTTGCATAATGACCAGTTGTGTGCACCTATAGTTTGTGAAATAGAGGAATCGTAACGTGTTTTTTTCTTCATGTTAGTCGCATTTTCTGTACTGACTATTTATTTTTCTCATTTTCAGCACTGACCTTACTGAAAAGGAAAACTTGAGGCTTATAGAAACTTTGTATTTTCTGTCCTGGAGGGTTTACCAAGAAGCTGGTTCAGTTGTAAAGCAGGTTAAGTTAACCTTGTGATTTAAGTAAAGCACCTAATTTTCTTAACTAACTGATGCCTGCAGGTTTATCTATTAAGCAGGTTTCATTTTGCCTGCACTTGGTTGTGTACATTATTTTAAATGTATTTGACAAGTTTACCAAAATATAAAGAATGTCATTCAAACTGCATTTGCCTTGTTTTACTTTTTACTTGTACTTTTCATTACATTACTTGAGTACATCCATTGTTACAGTAATTTCATACTTAAGTACAAGATATTTCAGGTACTTTAAGACTTTAACTCAAGTAACATTTCAATCAGTGACTTTTACTTTTACCAAAGTCATATTTTGGAGCGGTACCTATACTTTTACTTGACTCCGAGATTTCAGTACTTTATACAACACTGACAGTTTCAGGTTAGAGGTGTTGCATGATCAAACTGGAAACCACTTAACCCTTTAATAACACTTGCATCATTTTTCTAAGTGTGCATCATATAGTTGTCCTTTTTTTTGTTTTTTTTACCAGGAGCTGAGCGATGATTTGTATCAGAAGATAGCAGCAGAGATGAACCTGTCAGAAACAGCTTTCATCACCTTGATCAACCCTACAGATACTTTCACTTCTGGTAGCTATTACGTTACTATTATCTCCTTCATGTAGACAAAGATTAGACAGATTTATACATATATATTTTAAAAACGGCGATGCAATTAAACAGGAACAAGGTTTCGCCTCAGGTGGTTCACACCGACCGTGGAAGTGAATCTGTGCGGTCACGCCACCCTGGCCTCTGCAGCTGTGCTGTTCCAGTATAAAAGTAAGACCAATACACACACGAACGCCTCGCGAGGACGTAGATTCATTCAAGACTTTGTCAGCTTGCCAATGTTTGTAAAATGTTTGCGTCATGTCCTCAGGTAACGTGAATCCAACGTTGGTGTTTGAGACGAGGAGTGGAGATTTGGGTGTGAGTAAGGGAAAAGAAGGATACATCATGGACTTTCCTCTAAATCCACCAACCAAGGAGGTGAATCACATGAACACGTCAACACAAACCTGCAAAAAAATCAGCAATCTAAAATATGTTCTCTCTGGAAAATGAACAAATAGGTATATCTGTCTTATGATGTGCCTTTTGCTGAAATAAAGCAAAAATGCTTCACAAATAGAAACCACATTATATGTTAAATATCATTAAATAAGCTGTTTCTGTCGACTTAAGTTGACGTAATTTCTGTGGTTACATTTTTAAGATTTTGTTTTCTGATACAGTTTATTTCAAATGCTTTAACTGACATATTCGCATATTCTGTAGCATGTATAATAAAGTTTGACTATAAGGAAATCTGAAATGACAAATAAAAGAATAAAAAACATTTTTTTATATATATTTTAGAATCACAGTGACTTTAAAGACATCATAAAGGTCAGTGATAAACATCCCCACCATCGTCTCTCAGGCAGACTACATGTGTGTGAAACAGTGTTGCTGTATTTATATTGCTATTACAGGCGGCTGTAGGAAACCACCCGGTTCAGGAGGTTCTTTTGAGCCGTGACACAAAGAAGCTGATGATCCGACTGTCGGACAGCTGTGAGAGGTCATTTTGTCCACAAACACCCAGAAACCAGCCAGATCGTCAAAATGCTCACATCTCTGACCTTCTTTCAGAAACCACTGAGCCGAGTGTTTGCAGTGTGTGTGTTTTGTCTGCAGGTCGGCGTTAACCGGTCTGAAAGTCGACCCGGTTGCTCTTCAGAGCAGCGACTCCAGTGGCAGAGTGAGAGGAGTTATCGTCACGATGAAAGGCGAGCAGAGCGACACATGAAGAGGCAAAACCTGCAGCTTCATGCAGATGATCGTGTATTATGACTGCGAAAAGCAGAAAGATTAAATGCACACAACAAACTCAAAGTTTGAGACTCATCTCAAAACATTTTCTACAAGACAAACTCGAACATTTCTGAGTTTGAAAAATAATTACAAAAAATGCCGGAAAAAAGAAAGAAATTATGAGATCAATCTCTGAATTTAAAAAAAATGCCAGAAAAAAGAAAGAAATTATTAGATCAATCTCTCTGGAGATTTCTGAGTTTCAAAAGTGGAAAATGTGCTAGAAAAAAAAATCAGAAATTGTGAGATTAATCTCAGACATTTTCTAGGAAACAAAATTGAAAAGTTTGTTTGAAAAATGCAAAAAGTTACTAGAAAAAAAATTACATTCTGAGATATCAGAAATTTTCCAGAAGAAACATGAAAATTTCTGAGTACCAAAGGTTAAGAAAAAAATTAACTTTTGGAAATTTAGAAATCGTTTACATTTTTCATAGATTAATTTCAGATTTTTATACTTTTCAAACTCCATAATTTCAAAAATTTTCTACTAAATTTCTGATATATCTCAAAATATCAGTTTTTTTCTAGAAATGTTTTGTTTTTGGAAGATCTGAAATTTCCTTGATTTCTCTTGAGTTTACTCTTATTTTTCCCTCTACAATAGTCCTAATTCTCTGTCATAGTGTTATTATTGCTCTGTCATTTAAATGTTCCTCTCAGGGTCTCCAGACTGTAAGCCAGGATTCGACTTCTACTCCCGGGTCTTCGCGCCGTGGGCCGGAATCCCAGAAGATCCCGTCACCGGTGAGATGAGCGCAGTGCAGTACCTACCGCGGCCACCAGGGGCCCCCAAGAGCAATTTATTTATTTATTTTTGCCCATAAAATAAAGATTTCTACATATATGATCAAATATATATTACTGTAATAACAAATAATACACAGTGAAATTGTGCTTTTGTTTTTGTAATGACAGAAATCATCACTTTAAAAAATCAGTTCTACTGAGGGGCCCCTCAGTGGCCTAAGGGCTCGAAGTGGCTTCTTGGTTTGCTTATGCCGTGGGCCGGCCCTGGATGTACGCTCTCACAAGGGCTGCTTAATTATGATCTTTATTCTGCTGTAAAGGAAAAAAACAGGTTCAAAATAAAGATGGTTCCATATTGTACACGACTGCAATAAATGTGAAATAAATGTGAAATAATGTGAAATAAATATGAAATCAGTTCTTCTGCTCTTTCAGGTTCTGCCCACACCGTTCTGGGAAGCTACTGGTCCGACATTCTTGGGAAAAAGAAAATGCTTGGTGAGTAGAAATAAAGAGTCGGAGCAGCTTCCAGGTTTTAGCAGGAGAGACAAACAGAGTATCATCTCATTTTCTGTCAGATGTCATGGTGCGGTCAGTAACCGTCCTGGTTTTGTGTTTTTGCAGCGTACCAGTGCTCGAGTCGTGGAGGAGAACTGGACCTGGAAGTGAGAGACGATGGGAGGATCAGCATAGCTGGAGACGTCACCACTGTCCTGCAGGGATTCATCAGGCTGTAGAGAAATCAATTAGGATTTTAAATAAAACAGATCAATTAGTCCACACTGATCAGTTTGGTCATTTCTCATTTCACCTCATTTTAATGTAGATGTTAACATGCTTTGTTAGTTTATGTTAATGTAAGTAAATCAGCCTCATAATAATGTAGAGGATGAAATATTTACCTTCCTATTAAACACTTTCATTACACATTCAAAGAGCAGTTGACTTTTTCCTTGTGGTTTTATAAAGTAAAAAGGAAGAAAAAACCCATTTGCATAATGGATGTTCAAAATCTTGGCCAGAAAAAACTTGAACTGAGTAAATAAATTGCATTTCTCACTTCTTGTGGAGGATTTACAAGCCTCAACATGTCACGTTTATAATATTCAGGATCAGCAAAGAGATTATTGTAGAAAACCATAAAAATACAGCGAGAGCATTTTAACTTTGAGGAATATTCAACGTACAACAGGAACAAAACAGCACATTTTTAAAAATAATTATTTATTCACGTTCCAAGACAAAATTAAAAAAAAAAAGTAAATCACAAAAACCAAGAATATCTGAGTTCAGTTTGGTCTCATTTCTCCAGATTCATGAATCTGATGAACAGAAGGTGGAAAACATCACTGCTTTAATTTGACATTAAAAATACGGTATAGACTCTAGAGGATTGGTCTGCAGATAAAGTACACCAAAGCAATATTCAGCTGTTACTACTCTAAAATAAAATCAGTGACTACATGTTATCAGCATTCATTAAAGTGGACCAGTTTGGTTGAACTGCATGAAGCCACGTTGATGGAAAAGTCTCCAAGTTTTCTGTTACAACAAATAAAAACATATTTTACTATCACAGGTCTGAGCTGCACGATGTTTTGTCAGAAACTAGAAATTATTCACCAGGACTTGGAAAAATGAAACGACACCTTTAAATAGCGAGCTTGTGAATGAGATACCGATAGTTACACCTATTAATGACATTAATCAGAGGTATTTAATAAAACTAATAGCTTAAAAATCAAGTATCACAGTGTAATTATTCACAGTAATTTCCAGTAGAAGCAGTAAAACTGTCAGTTCTTCTAGTATATGTTCCACATTAAAAGCAAAAATATATTTATGGAAAGAGAAAGTAAAAAGAAAGATTACTGCACAACTGTTTTTTTTGCAACACAACTGAGGTTTTATATTTTAACTTGAGTGGTGGGAGGAGTGATTTTTTTCCCCATGTCTCCTGATGAACATCCAGGTAAGTCTTTTCGTCAGCTGCTTCCCTGAGAGTGCGCTGGTTCACAGGTGCATGCTGGGTAATGCCATGTGAGCAGCTGAAGGGAGCTGGATGATGTGAAGGAACGGTTAAGGAGAAAAACTGAAGACGTGGATTAAAAAGAAAGATGCGATGAGAATGTGAAGCATACACACTTATTTAAACAACCAGCACAACGAAGTCACAATCAAAACTGTCAGATGACTGATTACCCCGCGATAATAACTCAGGAATAATCCAAATTAGGATGCACTTTTATTTATTTCCTTCTTACAGAAACTTTCTGTTTATATTATAGGTTTTTGGTGCCTTTCTATACTAAAGGAAAAGATGTAAAACTTCAGATATTTCACAAAGAGATACTAATATTCATGGAAAAACCTCATAACCTTGTATTAAAGCAGAAAGTGCGGCGGCCACCATAAGAAAGGCTTACAGTATTTAATTATGCCGCATAACTGATCAGTACAGTATAAAAGGGAACGCAAAAGAAAAAAAAATGTCCCAAGTTCCCTAATGGCTCCGTAGAAATGAGTTGAGACATTTTTCATTAATTCTTGTTTTCTGTTAATCATTTTTTAAAATCTAAGTTCAAATAACTTATTTGTTGAGGATATCATGTTGTGCTGCAGTAAATGTTGGAGCAGCTTCTCCACGGGTGGGTAGCGCCGCAGCGTCGCCGCAGAGCCCACCATCAGCAGCTTGTGTTTCGCTCTGGTTACAGCCACGTTCAGACGCCTCCAGTCCTTCAGCAGCTCCCCTAGCTGGGCAAATACACGGGGCAACATGAGGGCAGGATCGCGATCAGGAGAGAAACGCAGAAGCTGGGAGGAGAAAACGCCTACGTTTCCTTCCTCTGCGGAGCTTCTGACAAACGACAGAACAATCAGACTCTTGTCCCGTCCCTGGTACCGGTCCACCGTGTTGACCTCCACCCCGGAGAAAACAGGGGACTGCAGCAGAGCAGAGATGCACTTCAGCTGCTGCCTGTAGGGGGCGATAACTCCAATATCACCAGGTTTACACCCAGCCTAGTGCAGAGAAAACAGGAGGTTTTAGAGCAGAAATACAAACATTAGTATAACTATTTATAAAACCTGTCATAATGATAAATAGTCCCAATAATTACTGTAATAAACAACAGTATTGTTGTTTTTTATAATAATCCAAATTCAGTCTCTGAAAGACCAATAACATTAAATTTTGTATAGAATACTGGAAAATATTCAAATATCAAAAAAAAAAAAAAATTAACAGAAATATATATAAAAAAATAACCCACACAACCAAAGTCATAAGTAAAACGTAAACAAAATGTAACCCTTATGAAGCTCATATTAATTTATCATGGGATTATCATTGCTTATTGCATTAAACTTATTTTTGCCCTTATAAATTGTTAATTTAGAAGCAAACGAACCTTTATGAGGAGAGAAAGCATCATGTGTATGAGAGCAGCTTCGGTGCGATTGCTCACTCCTCCCTGTTCCACCGACTCCAAAGCAGGAACCTGCAGGAACCGAAACTTTCACACATAATCCACCATAAATGAGTCCTGCAAGTCAAAATATCTTGTTTCATGAGTCAGAAACATATTTTTAATAAATACGCCTGGACACATAGAAACAGCTGCAGTATTTTACAAACCGCTGAGCAGTCGAGGAAGCAGACGGGGTTGGAGGGCAGCAGCGCCGCCTGCAGCCAGGACGGGTCCGGCTGGGGACGAGTCTCGGCGCAGGACGCGAGCTCCGATTGGACGGACGGCAGCGAGGGCAGCGTGAGCAGAGCCGAGGCCGTCCGTTCAGATCCACACTCCAGCCGGCCGTTGTACATCAGAGAGTTACTCAGAGACATGATCTGACTAGAATAAAACAGAAGGTAAAACACTGTTTAATAGATGCTAAATATTATTTAAAAAAAAACATCTTAAAGCAAGCTGGAGAAGACTGCTGGACAGTTAAATCTAAATCACTTCATCTTTATTAATAATTTTTTAATTTATAAGGACACTATCCATCTAAACTCGCTTGCATTTTGAAGATCACATGTTTTTACAGGGTCAGTTGTGGCAGAAAGTGTTCATAAAACAACTCATTAAACTGTTAAAATTTTAATAAATAGCCGTCTCTGCATTCACACTGATGTAATTTAGCAGCATACAGAAAAATACTGCTTTGATTTGATTAATAAAGTAATATGTAAGCACATGAATGTTGTAAAAACTTACAAATTATTTCCATATTCATAGTACAATCAATATTTTTTTCCAGAGGCGACAAAGAGAGGAAGCTTTTTGAGTTTTGAAAAGATTTCGTGTTTGAAAATGCTCCTAATCTTTTTCAGAAACATTACCAGTCTCTTTAAATTTAGCTTTTAACAGATTGAGTGTCTTCAGTCAGAGGCTTCTCTGTAATACAGACTGCTACAGGAGATCTGTCCTGCAAATAGCAATCTCCCTCTACAACATTTAATTTGTCTTTGGGATAAACAAAGAAATTTTTGAATATGAATTTATGTTTTCAGAGTGCACAGGAGCAAAGCAAAGTTTTCCCCAGTAATACTGTCTTTATTACTTTTATTTTACAATAACCCACATAATCTTTACTGCAGAAGCATCCAGTTTTCTCTCAGCTGTGTTTACCTGTTCATCCGGTACTGCAGGTTCAGCTGCACCACTGCTTCACTGTGGAGCTCAAGTCGCTTAAACAGACTTTCATCCATCCCAAGAGACCTTAAGAGGAAAATAATAATAATAATAGCACATTTGAAAGCATCACATTTTTCAAGACTTGACAGTTTTTAAGTCTCTTTTCTTTGCTGTTGAGCTGCGCCGCATCAGTGATGAAATATCCTCCACCTTGCTTCCTGGTTCTGAACAATCGGCGGCAGCTGCTGATGATCTCCAACCAGGACAAACCGCTTGGCGTAGAAAAGCGGACCCAGACAGACGGGCTGGCTGATCTGCGACGCCTCGTCTACGATGCAGAAGTCGAACCGCCGGCGTGTGAAGATCGGATGCTTGATGCCCATGCATGTGGTGGCTACAACCAGCTGGAACCAAACATGGCAAGATTATTAATTCAGAAGAAATAAAAACAAATGATGAATTTTGCTGAATAATAAATTGTCACAAAAATTATTGCAATAAAGAATAAGAATGTTGTGTTGAGGTCATTTTCAGATAATTTAATGGTATAATAAAACATTCTCAAAGACGAATAGACTCAATATCTCAAACATTTAACACTGGAACGGCAAGACATTTTAAATATCCAAAATAAATAAACAACAACTAATAAAATTAATCATGAGGTTTTTGTAATCAAAATTATCCTTCAGAAAGATCTAAAGCGCCGGACTGAAGACTTTTGTCATCCAGTTTTTAGTAGAAAGAGAAGAATGATAAATCCTGCAAATGGAAATTATTGAGTTCATTTTAATTTGTCATGCGATTAATTTCTAGCAACAAATACCAAAAAATGAAAAACTTCTCTTCACTTCTTTGCTGTAAAGCTGCTGCAGCTCTGTGAGCGTGTGAACGTCCTTCCTCCTCACGCTCTCCTCTGTGTACGGCAGGATCCCCGGATGGACCTTCTGCCCCTGACCCAGACGCAGGAAGCCGACCCGGAAGCGCTTGAGCTTCAGCAGGATGTTGTCCACAGCAGAGTGGGTGTAGCTGGTCAGCAACACACTGAACCCACAGGCGTGCAGGATACGCACCTGAGGGCGGAGCAGTGATGACGGAGGGAGTCAGCGGGGAAGGAAAAGGGAAACGTTTTGGATTTGTTGGGAGTTCTACCAGTGTGCAGATGGTCGTCGTCTTGCCGGTTCCAGGCATCCCGACGATGAGGGTGAAGTCTTTGGACAGCAAAACCTTCTTCATGGCCTGTTTCTGGGGTTTGTTTAGACCTACACAGACAGACAAACATTAAAACTTTGTTTCTCTCACAGACAAACTAATAGAAATTGCTCCCATGGTGACACATCTTACACACCCTGAAATTAAAATATTAGTCTCTTAGCTCATTGTCTTTGTTTCTCCTAATGTGAGGTGGGAACCAATAAAGCATATTCTGTTCTATAAACATACCACTGATGTATGAGGCTAACCTGAACATTAGCAACAACTTAAAGAGGAGGAGTTCAGATCTAGAGCACCTTTGAGGATGTTGGCCACTGTGTCCTTGGCCTCTCTGGGCAGAACAGAGGTGAGGTTGGTGATAAACTCTGGAGGTCGAAGGTCAACAACCAGCTCCCTGAGACGCTCGCTGCACACAGATGGATTTAAGTCAAACGTTAAGATGATATCTGAAGCTGCTCTGTTCCCCTGATCTCACCTGTCGCCAGAGTTTTCCATGAGCCTGGACAGATTGGTGAGGTGAGTGCTGAGGCCCACCACTCCTTCATCGCTGTCCAGGCGAAACAAGACGCCGCTCAACTTTGACAGGTCCCTGTTGAACAGAAGAAATCAGGCGAAAACCTGCTGAGGCCAACGGGATGAATCGTGAACGCAGAGCCCACCTGTCCAGAGTGCAGCTGACCGACGTCGCGTTGACTCCTTTCAGGTATCCTGTCGCCACGCCGACGAGACGACCCTCTTGGTCGCTGACAACAACGCGATCTCCGCTGCTCAGGCCGCAGTGGTTGGCGGCCTGCTGCGAGTCAGCCGCGCTGCGCAGGAAACGGTGGAGGAAGACGCCTTCAGACTGAGCGGTCACCGACTCGCTGAGCCGCAGGTTCCCCACACAGCTGCCGCTCTTCTCACTGAAAACGCATTAAAGTCGAAACTAAAGAGCTGAAGATTCAGCATGTCAGAGGATCTGATGAGATTAAGAAAAGAATCTGAAGTGTACTGGTGAGAAAATATTGGAACAGATGAATTTGTAGAAGAAATGAGGTTAAAATGATCAATTTCTTTCAGCTTTGATCTAATTTGTTGCTTTATAGTTGATGTTAAGTGGAGCCTCCTGCACTTTTTAAGCGTTTGGGCTGATTCTAGAACCTCTACAGATCCAAATGTTAGAAGATTGTTGTTAATTTTTAAAAAATAAAAAAATGGCAACTTAAAAAAATGGGTTAAAGCCACAGACTGCTACCTCTCCTGGACCGACTGCAGCCAGACACGCTTTCGGACGCTCTTGGCCTCCATGGTGGACGCCTCCAAGCTGCAGAGCAGCAGCCAGTGAGCGAAGTAGTCCAGATGTGGACGGGTCAGGTGGCTCGTCTCCTGCTGCAGAAAGGCTTGCACGGTGTCCTCTTCCAAATCCGCAGGGGTGGAGTCCACCACCCTGGATCGAAGGAGATGAGACAGAAGACAGGCATTGACCCTTCCTGTGGTTGTTTTTCAAGTCTGCATGAGATTTAAAGAGGGTTTACCGCTCATATAAAGCACAGTTTAGTTTCTGAGGGCAGTACTGGCAGGTCTGCCTGCTGGTCAGGATGTCAGGAAGTCTGGACAGGCGACTCCGATCGGCTCCTTTCTCTACAAAGTGTTTAATGTGATGGACCAGTGAGTTCCTCAGCTTCAGCAGCTCTGCAAAAAACCCACAATGCATCACTGTATTGCACTGTTTTAACAAGTTTAATGTGGCCCCATATTTGGCTTTAAAACCTCCACACAACATGACTGTGACACCACCATGTTTTGCATTTTACAACCCTGAACTGCTTTGTTTTTATCTAAAATCTCAATAAAAATACTTTAGAGTTTGAGGTTGTACAGGACAAAATGTAAGAATGTTCAAGAGTGTACGCCTTAAAAATAAAATCAGATTTTATTTTTATACAAGACCAGATTCCTAATTTTGGTCAGTTTTTTTCTCGCTTTTTTCCCCCCCGCTGTGAAACCTGCTGAGGTTCTTTTGGGCTTGCCGTACCTCGGTGGTCCATGTGGCCGGCTGCCACTGGGTGCATGTTCCCCGTCTTCAGGTAAAGCAGAAGTCCGATTTCGGGGCTGTATCTCTCCATGCTCATCAGGGTATATAACATCACCTGCACACAAACAGAACCACATTTACATGGCTGATGATTCTTCCAAACAGCCCGGAAAAGCCCAGGAAGCTGCTCCCACCTGACTGCGATGCTCGATGGAGTTCGACTCCCTGCCAGTCTTCAGCTCCAGCGGGACGGTGGTTTCCTCACTGACTCTGCTGCTGCCGTTTCGCGACCTTTGGATTCGGACCTTCGCCGTCACGTCCATTTTCCCCTTGAGGCCGAATCTGGGGGACCAGACGTTCTCCTCGATGTCCGCCAGCTCTGTTAGTGTGAAAACAGCAGGCGGGGCCTGGCACCTGCTGCCATCCAGCAGACAGACAAACAATCAGCTAATTATCAGCACAATCTGATAATTGGGGTGTTTTTAATCGAGGTTCTGACATTTTAGAGCTGATTGGTTTTGGTGTAGAAGAACAGAGGTATTCATTTGCCCAATGCTCCAGTGATGGGAGGTAATCATGGAGCTCCTGCTGCATCTCCTCCTGACTCACTCCTAAAGCGTACCTGTGAACAACACATGAAGAAGAAGAGTGGCATCATTAGGGCCGCAAATAATGATTATTTTTAATAATCGATTAATCTATACATTATTCTGATTTTTAAATATGGTCAGTTTTTTTATTTCTATTTTAGTCATTTTTAGACATTAGAAATACGTTAAAAGATGAAAATAAACAATGACATCCTTTTTAAATGATAAACGTTTTTTTTTGCATCTACAGGTACAAATGATCTCCAACATCAACGTGTGAGAACCTCAATTTTTTCTGCTTGAATTATCAATATAGTGTAGTAGCAGTGATCAATAATTGGACAGTAAAAGTTTCTCAATACATTTTTTACAGTATTTGAAACCAGCTGAAGCTAAAAATTTGCCTCTGGAGGAGTTTTGGTTCATATTCACAAATACAAATTGTATATTCAAATTATTGGTTTGTAAAATAGAACCTCGTTTTCGGTTTCCTGTTTTGTAATATTAGCTTACAAAAATAAAGTCAATCTGAAATCTGAGCATATAGTTTTTGTACAGTTTTGGCTTAATTGCTGCTCTTTCTTTCACAAAAAAACTTTTTGATAGACTGTCTTTCAGTTAATAATTAATCGATAAGTCATAATGAACCAGATTAATCACTTCAGTCCTAGACGTCAATTATTATAACCAGTCTTTTCTTACATGGACCAGTTAAATAATAGTTAAAATATCTAATCAAACATTGATAACTGATAACGTTCTAATGTGTTTATAAGTAAAGGCAGTGAAAATCAATCCAATCAATTTAAAAACTTAACCTTGTGCATTAAACCTACCGCAGAAATTTAAAGTTCAATATTATTCTCATTAAAATGTGTTATATTCAGATATCTGAGAGAGTTCTTGACTCATTCTGATTGTAGTTTTAAATTTGTGTAAAGGTAAACAGTCTGCAGGACGTTACAGTGTGATGAGACACCCTACATGTCTCCAAGGTAACGGTGATTTCGCAGCGTTTCGTCGGCCAGCTGGGAAAGTTTCTGCAGAGAGAAATCTTTGGCTGAAGCTGCTCTCTGGAAGACTTCATGCACCATGGTGCCATTAAGCATCTGCTTAGAGCCACCATCGAAACTCTGCATCAAAATCAAGAGAAATGCATCATGTTTCCATCGAACACCGATTAAAAGTGTGACCTACAAGTTAAAGTAAGAGCATAACGTTCACCTTGAACATTTCTCCCAGCACTGCTCGCCTCATGCAGCGGATGGAGTTGGAGATGCTGGTCCCTGAGATGAGGCTGTCGGGCTGCAGGACCAGGAAACCCTGCTCCCTGTCGACCAACCAGGTGCCGCCTTCAGAGCGGCCCTCCAGATGAACCACATCGCCGCGGCAGACGGGGGTCAACTCCCTGCAGAGAGATGGAAAGATGTGAAACTTTGAGGCTGACGCACAACGCACAAATAAATAATAATATGACAAAACACAGGAAACAAGAGGCAAAATGAGTCATGATACATTTAGTTCTCATGAAGTTCACACTTTGGGAAGGTTGTAACTGACAGCCATCTTAGTAGGCAGTTGTTATGAGAACAATAACCAAGCCGCAAGCTTTATTATGATGTTTGTAATCAACATCATAATAAACTGTGGAGTGCTTATTACTTTAGACCAACATTTAGCTTTATACTTTTAAGATGGAGAAACTCCTGTAGAACAAACTTACCAACAACCCAGAGCAAGAATCAAACATGGAGAACCGACAGAACAAGAACCAGGAGAAACAAGAACTAGTTTATAAATCAAGGTTTCCCCCAGAAAACCTGTGCAGTTCTGGATCAGGGTTCAGTGAATATTTTATCATATTACTGATTTGTCGTCAAACCCTGTTTCAGTTCCACCCAAACAAGACCTAAAATGAAGCATCCAGCTTGAGCATCATTCATGCTGTTAGTGAAAAAAACAACAACTAAAGAACGTTATTGGTTCTGTAGAAAATGTAAAAGAACTAAAGTAACAGGATAAATATGTGGGCAAGCAGAGAGTTTTACCATCCGTCTTTGAGCAGGCAGGTCTCGGTTGGAAGCAGAGACCTGCAGCATGAGATGCTCAGTGATTTGTGTCCCGGTTTCTCCTCAACGTCCAAAACCAGATATCGGTTATTTGGTCCCTCAGAAAGGATCACATGATCCGGTACCTTACTGTAGAACCAGAAAACATTCCTCTGCGTTTAAAAACAGAGAAATAATATACGCATGTTTTTATTGAGATGCCTTTTAGTCAAAAGAAACGACTCTTACAGATGCTTTTTGGACTTTTCCTCTGCGGCTTCATCATCATCCATTTGGTCAGTAAACCAGCTCTCCTCAAAGCCGTCCTCACTGGGACCAGTAGACGCTTGCCCAGCTTCAGCTGCTTGATGATAATTAGAGAAAAAGCAACGTTAGGAAACATTCCTGTAACAACTAGGAGTTAAAGAAACTGATGTCTAACATTTATGTCTTTGAATATTTTCTTCAGGTCTGCTCTGATTTTAATTTAGTTACATCTTTAACACTTTCTAGTTCTTCCTCATAATCAGCCTCTGGTTCTTTTAAAGGTGACTTATTATGTTTTCTGGAACGAGTTAGGATACATGTTAATTATGTTTTTTTGGAAGAAATCATTTAGATAATGAGGTTTTAGTCTGCTCCTTTCACAATGAGATGTTTTAGGGTCTTTTGTCACTTTTGATCCAAATAAACAGCTGTTGGCCACGCCCCCAACTCAACGATTACGCTCGCATTTATACGACCATACAGCTTCGAAAAGCAGAAGTGGAGGCTCCTGCACAAAAGACAAGAATGCAGCAAGTGGTTTCTGGATGGTAAATCATCCAGAAATGCATCAAAAATCCTTGTCTCTTCCAGCAGCCATTGTACAGCGGTAAAACCAGCTGGTCAACCATGCAGGGAGTTGACCAGCTGGGCTTTACTGGGGTTGCTAAATAATGGCACCAATGCCCACTGACTATGGCTAAATATATGGGAGATTTCTGAACTGGCTCATTTTCCAGACACCAAAAAGTATTAACGTATTACCAAGAACCAGCTGGATGGTCTGTTTAAGCATGGAGAATGCTTTTGGAAGCAGTTGTTACCCAAATTGAAACATAAAAATGTGCAAAATGTGACTTTTGCATAAACGGTCCCCTTTAGATGGCCCTGAAATTTACTGACCTGCTTGTTTGCTATGGAAACATTGATATAGATATTGCTCCTTATCCGAGTGCGTCTTTCTGTGCCCACCTTCATGTGTTTCACGTGTAGCCGTCCTCTCTTTTGGGACCACCTCTAACTCTTGAGCACTTTGTTGAGGTAAAGCAGCAGCTGCAGCAGCAGCAGCGCAGGTGTCCTTCTCCAGGGAACCTTGCACTTCTGTAATCACAGTAAAACAGGAATCCGTCTTTTCTCGTTGCTGCTGCTGGCGTTTCCCGTCTCCTCCCAGAGAGAAGTCTGTTTGGCCGGCAGTGAGAAGAGGCGTCTCTGTGGAGCCAATCAAAGCTTTCTGTGGTGAAGTTCTTGCTTTCTTTGCGTTGTGCGACTCTTCATTGGGGCTGAAGAGTCGCTTCAACTGGCCAGATGACCTATTCACACTCTTATTTACTTCTTCCTCCTCATTCATTATTTTCCCCACTCTGATACTTCTAGTGCTGGGGCTGCGACAGATGAGCGACCGCTGGCATAGATTTGGGTCGGAGTGTGGCTGACCAGCCCGTCTGGAGGGAGAAGAGCAGGAAGGTCTGATCTGACTGCTGGGTGTCTCTGGGACAGACAGGAGGAGGCGGTCTGGGGACGAAGCAAGGACGTTTTCAAGGTCACCGAAGACGCTCCGCCTCGGAGGAGGAGAGCCTAGTCTTAATTTGATTTCTTTAATCTGAGGCTCAGCTCTGCTGGTTGATGAAAAAACCTAAAAAACAGACATTAAGATTGGAGAAGCTTCATTCGAATACAGAAGAAAAGACAATACAGTTCCTTCCACAAGTATTTAAACTCCCCAACATTAAATCGTTATTAAAAAAATCTAATCTGACTAGAGTGGCATACAACTGAATTCTGCTACTTTACTTTAAATCCACTAAATAAAACAACAAACCAACTGAGATTGAAGCACCAAACTGAAGTCTTTTGCAGTCCAGTTTTTGGTAGAAAGACAGAAAAGAGAAAAACAAAAAATCATCCAAATGTAAATTAGTGAGCATTTACCATGCCATTAGTTCATTTATTAAGTCCAAAACTAAATAAATACCCAAATGAAATGCCGTCAGCAACAAGCATTTCTTCAGCGAAGATAACAAGTCAGTCTGCAAAAAGCAAACTCAAAGGTTCACCTTTCAGCAGCACATCGATCATAACCATAAATAAAGTTAATCTACAAAGGAGTGGTTTATGTCAAAGTCCAGATCTGCAGAGGCAAGGCTCGAGTCTAAATAAACACGACACACCCCCGACAGAGCTGGAGCGACTGTCCAAATAAGAATCAACCAAACGGCTTTGTAATCACAGAATAGTTAAAAGTTATCCAGGACTTACGTTTTGGTCTTTGGAGCAGAAGAATGAAGAGATGTTCTGCTGCCCTCCTCCAAACCCAGCAGCCACCTGAGAAAGCCAACCAGTCACAATGAGAAAGCCTCACAATGAGAAAGCCAACCAGCCACAATGAGAAAGCCAACCAGACACAATGAGAAAGCCAACCAGCCACAATGAGAAAGCCAACCAGACACAATGAGAAAGCCAACCAGACACAATGAGAAAGCCAACCAGCCACAATGAGAAAGCCAACCAGACACAATGAGAAAGCCAACCAGACACAATGAGAAAGCCAACCAGACACAATGAGAAAGCCAACCAGACACAATGAGAAAGCCAACCAGACACAATGAGAAAGCCAACCAGCCACAATGAGAAAGCCAACCAGCCACAATGAGAAAGCCAACCAGCCACAATGAGAAAGCCAACCAGCCACAATGAGAAAGCCAACCAGACACAATGAGAAAGCCAACCAGACACAATGAGAAAGCCAACCAGCCACAATGAGAAAGCCAACCAGACACAATGAGAAAGCCAACCAGCCCAATGAGAAAGCCAACCAGCCACAATGAGAAAGCCAACCAGCCACAATGAGAAAGCCAACCAGCCACAATGAGAAAGCCAACCAGCCACAATGAGAAAGCCAACCAGACACAATGAGAAAGCCAACCAGACACAATGAGAAAGCCAACCAGACACAATGAGAAAGCCAACCAGCCACAATGAGAGAGCCAACCAGTCACAATGAGAGAGCCAACCAGTCACAATGAGAGAGCCAACCAGTCACAATGAGAGAGCCAACCAGTCACAATGAGAAAGCCAACCAGACACAATGATGAGGGGGAAACCAAGCAGCAGTTGCAGCTGCATGCCAACCTTATGATCAACTGAAACCATTCCGAGGGTTTTCTTGTTTAAACAGTCAAGACTCAGAGGCAATGAACTCTGGGAAGGTATTGGATCGTTCATAAACTTCACTCACCCTGGTTTTCTTCATCCTGTTCCTGCTCATCGTGACTGAGGATGAACGATAGCCTCTGATCGATCAGGGTGCGGCTCAATGAGCTGAACCTGATCGGGTTGTTGGGCGAATAGTTTCCTCAGCTGACGACGACACAAACACACAAACAAACACACAGAACCGCATCTGCAGCGGATCAACGACACACAAAACTCTCACTAATGAACATTCCGTCACTGCACATCAGTACCGACACATTATTTCTGGAATCACCTCCCTGCTGGACGCTCCTGCGGCTGCTTTCAGGCTGAGGCGCCAAATTTTCAGCTTCGCGCAACGGAAATTACGTCGGCAAACGTTGGGCGGCTTCATTACCAACAGCCGGCGCACAACCTGGTCAGACATGACGGCGTATGGCGAGGGAGGAGAGAAAGAAAAAGAGAAAGAGAGAGAGAGAGAGAGAGAAAGAGAGAGAGAAAAAGAGAGAGAAAAAGAGAGAGAGTGAGAGACATTTTGTCATCCTAAAATGACAAAATGTATGAAACTTTAATACATTCACATTTTATAAATATTTTATTTAGGTTGAACCCAAGCTGTCCTTCAGTACCTTTACACATTTAGGTTTTTCTGTCACCTGGCGTCTTCACAGAACATTCAGTAATCACTGTTTTAAAAACGGATTAAAAATAAAATAAAAACCCTAATCTGTAAATTGAATTTATTTACTTTAATGTGGGTGTTTGTCTCAGTCCTTTTTAAAAGTTGTAAATACTACTTTTAGCTTAAAGTATGCAGTCTATTCTTTTTTATTGTTATTTAAAAACTAGCAGCGTTTTCATTTCTGGTCTTTGAACACATTTCACTTCCAGGCTGTTGTTAAGCCTTGTTTTGGTCATTTAAAAAAAAATCTTTATTAAAATTATAACTGTGCACAAAGTTTAACTTTGAGACAAAATTTTGAGCTAGTTACATCATCAATGATCCGTCACCTGAGCTGTTATTGAGAAATAAACTGTGTGAAGCTGGAGTCCAGCCTGGTCACAGTTCTAGCTGACAGAGACAAAAACTATCTGCTGGAGGCATCATCCTTTATTAATTAAAAAAGCTGGCAGAGCGTGTTTATAATGCTGAATATTTACATTACCACTACAGACTGATGGTGGTTCAGCGCCGTGGTCCATTGGGGTTGTTTATAAATGTCCTTGAGAAACTAGCTGTGACTTTAAGCGACTTGACAAGCAGGATTAGCCAAGGTTGACGAGAGGAGACAGTCTGTGAATCGGAGCTGCCACTGCTGATAAGTTGTTACACCTACGAATTGTCCACAGCTGCCTGCAGTGTGAACTTTGAGTTTCAGCCTCAGACAAACGGTTTGGATTCGTCTCTTTTATTTGACATGGGAAACATCTGAAATTGTCTTGTCAAAGCGACATTAGCTGCGTTTCCACTAACCATAAAATTGAGCAAATTGAAAATTATGAAAATAAACTCACTCAATGCTAAAACAAGAACGTTTTCTGATAAAAAAAAAAAGGTTTGTGCTCGGATGAAGTGGTTTTCCCAGTCATATCGAAAAAGAGGTATTTAGCAAAACTGCACCTCGGACGAATGATCAACAGCCAGATGTTGCTACTGACGAAAACGACAAAGAAGACAACAGGAAGTGGTCAAACATAAATGTTTGTTTTTTTTAGGACAATATGCAGCTGGCTTCAGAGCGTTCACAGCATCGCAAAGTCCAAAAGTTTGTTTCATTCAAATGTGACGTGTGAACAAACATATTGACACGTGATTTTAATTTAATTTCTTGTTTAATGGAACCACCTGGGTAACACTTTACTTTAAGGGGTGTGAGACTGAACCTGACATATCACCCATCATGAACATGAAGGAGTCTTTAATTATGGTCATGAATGCAGATGGGGTGAGGGGGCCAGAAAGTTGGTTCACCCAGGGTGCCAAACAGGCTAGGACAGCCTCTGTCCCTGTTATTATTTATTATGTGATCAAATTATTCCGAGTCTATTTATTCTGTTTTTTGGTTTTCTTTTTTACAAAACCTCCTTTAACACTGACTGAACTAAAGATCTTGTCAGGTGGACTGAATGCCAGCAGGTTGTAGTCGTGTGATGATGAATTTGCTGTCAGGTCGGCTGCTTAAAGGCTTTCACCTGGTTGCAGCTCAAAGCAGCACCGGAGCAACCTCCACCTAAAACCAGCTTAAAGGTTTTGTTTCCAGGATGTAAACCCTCGCTGTCTGAACAGTACCAGAACATCTCAACGCCGCCGCTGATGGATTCATTCAGCCGATCCCTGCCTGGTTCTCCTGCTCCTGCTGAAAGGTCACAGCCAAATTACAGAATTAAAGGAGGAAAAGAAGAGGCAGATGCAAGGACAGCGAGGTAATTGGTCCTTTGTAGACTCATTAGCGGCACATGTTCAACAAAGCAGCTGCATGACCTTTTGATCTCTCTGCATAATAACGACGGAGCTTTTAGATTTGCCCAGGTGTGTGCAGCAAACATTATACCGCTAATAGTTCAAAGTCTGTTTGTCTGCTCTCCACAGGACATCTTTTAAAGTTTTGATTTTTTCTGAACATGTTCAGAGAAAATAAAGCAATATTTTCTCATATTAACATCCTACAAAACCCTCTAGTAACAGTAATTGAAGATGTGTAGCTGCAAGTTATAAAGTTCACTCTGAATCCTTCGAAACGTAAATTACTATTTGTGGTTGAGCTGATTTGAAATGTTAATAAATAATAATAAAATGTTAATAAATGTACTTAAGAAAATGAATCTGTTAAAATCACAAGAAACATAAAAAACTAAGAACCTGCTTAGGGTCTCCTCACCAACAGGGGGCGACCAAGAACACTAAGCTCTAAAATACATTTACATCAATGTGATACATTTCACAGCTCGTTTATGTTAAAAAATATTTCAGCTAATGTAAAACCTTATTTTTTATTATTATTTTTTTACAATTAAAATAGTCGATTTTGAACATAGTTCAGTTTTGCAAATGGTACAGTCACCTAAACTACAGAAAAAACAGCTTAAAATTATTTCCCTATTTGCAAAAATACTTTAATTTCCCTCATTTATCTTAAGTTTTCATTCTCAGTCTTTATTGTAATTGCATAATAAACATTAATGTTCCCAAATGAAAGAGTTTAGTTATCTATAACTTTATTGTTATAGATTCATCTTGTAAAAGCACAAAACATAAACAACATGCCCTCTAATATAGTACCAAATACTTTTGATATTTATTTCGGTGCCCCAAGTTTTAAAGATATTAAAAATCAAAATGATTATGTCCTCTAAGAATAATATTTTAAGTGCATTTTTTGCATAACCATCTGCATAAAAGCAGAACCCATTCTACATTTTTATTTGGAAATACTTAGAAATGACGGCGTGTTTAAAATACTAATTTCTTTGAATCACACCATCAAGAATGACTCAGATTCTTGCAGCAGAATTACTCATTATTGCATTGCATGAAGCTAACGTGACAAACGGTGAGCTTCAGGTTTACTCTGGATTTATCTTCCCAGCATGACAGCTCTCGTTAAGCTGCGTGTGCCAGGAACATCTGCAGCCTGCCGAGCCTCAGCAGGTCCGACTTCATTAGAAATGAACACAATGTGAGTAAAAGTAACAACTTACTAAACCTCACCTGAACGTCACAAGCTCCCTTACAACTTCATTAGTGACATCAGGTGACAAAGCTCCAGTGAATCTCTTTGGTGTTTTCAATCCAGATGATTTTTGTATTCGTTACAAAATTTATTAATTCCAATTAAATGTGATCAGAGCAAACAGGAAAACACCATGAAGGAGACGCAGCGAGCCGCCGTCCGTGAAAACTCCCCAACAGCTGACAATATCACAACATCCCCATTTGTCTCAAACTGGATCAAAGTCCAGATCTGGTTCTGATCGGTGAGGGTTGACGCCTGCTGCCGGTTCGGATGTTCATCTGTAAATGTTCAGATATCTGGCTGAGCATGAAATGTTTTATAGCAAGAGAACCACTTTGCTTTGCGTCGTTTTGATTCAGCAGGAATGAGGAGTGAGAACCTGAAGCTGCTGAATGAATTAAAACATTTGAAGGTGGTTTAACTTGAAACTGAAATTCCACCGGCTGCTTTGACAATTTAAGGAAACTGTTTTGGTTTTGACTCAGAAATTAAAGTTCATGAAGTCGATTTAACAACAAGAAACAAGTTATCTAAACGTTGTTTTTTAGTTTCATTAATCTTGAACTGTGAGATTTAACTTAATGCTGCAATAAACCAAATATTATATATTATCATAACACGCAAGAAAGAAACACTGTCATCATCTGGTTAAGGAGCCACATTTCTTTGTTATTTTACTCACATTATCAGTTAAAATAACTACTTATTTTACTTGAGAATAATTTAAATTCTTGTTCCAAATTGCATGAACAAAATTTCTGATCTGATAATAAATTGTATTAAACATCACAATGAATTCTGCTAAAACATTTAGTGTGAACAGGACATTAAAATAACCATTTGCTTTAACAAAACAAGAGTTAGATCGACGTAACGCACTTCCATCTGGATGCCAAAACACACCGCTATGCATTCTGGGAAATAGTTCCCAATCCTGTCTTTTTCTTCTTTCAGTTTTTGAAGTTTTAACCTAAAACCTTTTGAAAATTCAGCCCGTTTTGTGGCCAAATGTATCAGTGGAAGAGCGGCAGAAAAAAATGGTGAGAATCTGTTAAGATATTTATGAGTTTCTCTTTGTGGAAGACCGTCAAGAGTCTTAGTGGGAAACAGATATATTGTATATTATATCTGTTCCCAGATATAAAAGGCCAAAGTGCCCAAAACTAAAAGGAAAAAAACTAAAAGGTCATGTGTCAGAGTGGCCTAGTCAAAGTCTGGGCCATTCGTTTGACACTTGAAATTCACATCCAGTTAGACTGAATATGAACTATTTTACAAAGAGGAAAGAAATAAATATGAATGTGAAATACACATTTAAAAAAAACCCATCTCTAATTTAAGGTAAAAATAATTTTACCGTAAATTAAAGATGTTTTTTTTTTGTATGGAGTACATAGCAAAAGTTTCACAACTGCAATTACAGCAAAAGATGGTCATACGCTTTGATTTTTCCCTTTTCCAAAACATTAAAATAACTAGCATGTTTTTCCTTCCACTTCACAATCATGAGCCACTTTGTGTTGCTCTGTCATGTAAAATTCTTACAGAAGACTCAAGAAAAAAATCTGAAAAAGCTGAAGTTCCTTCCTCTTATGAATATAATATATCTGATTTTTACCGCCGGAAGCAGTAAAAATGTGATTGTAGCAAACTCTCAACCTTTAGCATCTTCACGGTAAACAGAGTTTTGATTATGTTGTTTGACTTTTCTGTGAATCCTTCAACACGACCGCTAATCTGGAGGAAACATCTGCTCAGGCAATAAATCGGCAGGACGTTATTTGAATAACTAACTGACTTCTGTGTTTTTAATAAAGCTGGTAAAACTTTCTGGTGAACTCTGATGCTTTTACAAGGAGAGAAACTGTTGAACAAAAGCAATTATTCTGTTACGTTGTTTGTTTTTCATACGTTATGTTTGCAGGTTTCTCTGAGTGGCAGGAGTTTGTGCTCAGGTTCTTCCCTACTTTAAAGTAAAGATGCTCAAACAAACCCAGTTTTCCAAGTTATGAAGAGATAAAAGGTTATCATCGCGTCTCGCAGAGCGGCTTTTCTCTTCGTTGTTTCTGTTTCTGTGATGATGAAAGTGTGATCTGCACCAGTGCCTTTGTGATGGGTTTTCATGCATCTCTCACTCATTAGTGAAGCAATATTAGCTGAAAATACCCAATTGCAGAAGACGTGTGTGTGACAACAGACCCATTGTGTTGTATTTTATGTTTATGACCAATTATCATGTTTCTTTTCTTACTCCAGGACCAAAGAAGCTGCAGAACAAGAACGCTATGCTCCATCTTTCTCATAAAGCTTCTTCCTATTCGGTGAAGAATCACAACCTAGAAAAACCAAAGTGGTGTTTTTGGTTGTAACAAAATAATGCTGTGCGATTGCTTGTGGCGTGCAGTGGGGGGCTGCAGCAGGAAGACATAATGAACCAAAGTGGCTGTCACAATGTTTCAGAATAATCGTTTGGTCAGGCTGTTTGCTGCGTCTTCCCAGGTAACCACTTCACCTTTACACTCACAGCGGCGCAGCGTTATCCTGCAAGGAGATCGCTGCCGTCAGACGCTGTTAAGAGAGATTTTTGGAGCAACTTGTTAACGTGAAACCATGCTCTCATATAGGAGATTGCACAAACAACAGTTACATTAAACTGAGGAAACTGAGCGTCAGTTGTCGGTGTAAGTGGAACAGCAAATCACCAGTAAGGTTTTGGTGTAAGAGGAAAATATATGTGTGAGAATGGTGTCTAACACAAACATTCAAATGGTCACACAAGTAAATAAAGGTAGAAAAGAAAAAAGAAGCTCCTACTTCTTCAAATTTTCACTGCAAAATGTTAAAGAGGATTTTGACTTGAGAATCAGCCTTCGGTCGAACACTGAAGATGAACGGATGAATTCTAGAAATTCGCGATGCAATCACAGGCGTAACAAGTAAAATCAGATTTTTTCATTTTCTTCACCTGCTTATCTGTCTAGTGTTGTCAAGTGACGGTAAAGCAGAAAGTTAATTTTAATTTTATTTTGGTAGCTGGATATGAGAATATAATTATAATAGTTGCGACAGTCTGCCCTTAACGGAGCAGTGTTTTGTGTTTTCCAGGTGCATGTCACTTTATAGCACAATCGAGTAACTATGTTACCTTCAGTCATTGTAAAAATGCTATAATATAAAACAAATATGACTTAAAATAATGCTTTGTGATTTAATGCCTTAAAATACAGATTCTGTCTCTTTAAAAGGTTTCTTGTTTTAAAAAACCTGATTGAAACCTGATAGAAACGCTTGTTTGCCAAAGGCACGCTCTAAAGACTGTTGAGACAATAATGATCTGTGCTGTGGGTGTTGTTTTTCAAGCTTCGTTTATTCCTGTTGTTTGCTTATTGAGTGCTGATGTCTGTGTTAAATGCCAGCATCAGATCCGACAGAGAACTCATAAATTAGTTTCACATGAAGCTGCTGTCCGCTTGCTCGGTTAAAGAAAAAAAAATTAATTAGGTAATTTTCTCCTCTGTCTCAAGCAGAGGAGAATGTTTCATGTACGTTATACAGAAAGCTGCAGCTATGACTCTACAGTTGTCACACCAGGTAATTATTTTGGTTTGTTAAGTTAGAAATGTCAGAGTCAGACGAGACAGAAGTCCATGCTAGACCAGTAAATGAAGGGCGACTGCCCACACAGGACCGGACATCAGTCAGGCAGTGACTAATATGTCGATACCTGAATGTTGTCTGTGTGTGTTTGGAAACGGTATCAGTGGAAGTTTTTGTGTGTGGGAAAAAGTCATTCAACAGATTTGCACCCACTCAAAAGTTCTCAATCATTTTGAGTTTCTAAACCTGATTTGGAAAAAAGTTATTTTGCCTGATTTTGTTATTTTTTTGTGACTTAATTATTGTCACTTTTGTCCTGAAAATTAAAAAACCTTCATGTGACTTTATAATTTTGTCCGTCTGATTATGCAGTTGTTAAATGTTAAGTAGGTGAGAGTTCGATCAGTTACTGAGTACTTGAGTAGACTTTTTACCAAATATGTTTTTAGTAATTTCTTGGATGGCTGCTTTTATTTGAGTATAAATATGTTTAAGTTTTGCTCCTTTCACTTCAGCACCATTGAACCAGGGAACACCGTGAAAACAGAAAAAAACCAAAACAGATCTTTAAGCATAAAGTTTGGCAAACAAACGACACAGAGTTATTTTTGCTATCTCTTACAGTATTATTGTAAGCAAAGCCTAACTTTATATTTATTGAAACTGTCGTGTTAGCCTCTTTTCTCTGCTAGCTTGTTGAACTTTCAGTCCCACTTCCGGTTCGCTGCTACATGTTTCAAATAAATCATTTAAACTCAACAAACCCATGTAAAATATAGGTAACATGTTGCAAAGACGTTAAATACCTTAATATAAAAATATAGGTAAAGAAGTAAATATGTTTAGACCACGGGAAACTGGGTCTAAAACATATTGCTAACTTCTGGGCTAGCAAGTCGGCAGGCTAGCTAGCGCCCGTTGTGTCGTTAAAAGCAACTTTTTCTCCTGGCAACTAAACCTTTATCAAACCTTTACGAAATGTTATACCATCAGCCAACAAGCTTTTTTCAGTTCCGGTCAGCTATCTGATTCATTCAGACATGAGGTAATGGCTCAGAGCCTGACAATTCACACTATCCCATTATGAAGCTTGACAGTTAGCTACGTGTTGTTTCACAGCCTCTTTCAGTTGCTCTTTTTAGCTGCAGCTTCAATTTATCTGTTAATTATAATGCTATTCAGGCCTTTAACTGTGATCTGGATTGTATTTATGGGAACTGTCATGCAGAGAATGTTTTGGATTTAGCAATTTAAGACTCGTTCTCGGATCATTTACTTCAAGCTTTATGAAAACAAGTGGAGGGTGGAGATGAACGCCATGTGTATCTGTGAACGAGTTGGCCCTACGTCAGTGTCCTGCTTTATGTCTGCAGAGTGTGACAGTGAAAATGTGTAAATAACACAGAAGCTACGGATGACCAGCACACACCCTCTCACTGTCACTTTGTGTTTAAACTGTTGTAGTTTCTCAGCTTTCTTTGGTCTGACTCAGATTTCTGAGTCAAATAGTTCACTCTTAATCTGAGAGTGCTTCATCTAGGTGTGAACTGACTTGTCTAAGATATTTCTCATACTTACTCGTACATAATCAGAAATGCATTATTTATCTTTTTTGTAACAATCTAATAAAACAAAGACATAATAAGCAGGGGAAGTCAAACACACAAACTCTACAGTTACACCCTTCTTCCACAAGAGAGCAGGGAAAGTTTCCTGCATAAAAAATTAACCTGTAAGCTGCTTAAAGGTTTAACTTTATTTAAAGTTTATTTTATCCCTCACAGTTTAATGATCTGTGCTGTGGGTGTTGTTTTTCAAGCTTCGTTTATTCCTGTTTTAGAGTTATAATAAACGATGATCATTTAAAAGGGGAGAGTTTGGCAGGAGAGGAAAAAAAAAGGACATTTCGGAAACGCCTGCACATCCAGCAAATTTAACTAGAACGAAAAATATAAGAAAGTGCAGAAAAGATGGTGTCTGGGCAGGCCGTACTGTGGCTTCTGAGACGTGCAGAGAGATGTTCACTTTAGATTTGGAATCAATCAATTCTTGAAGAAAGTGATGCTGAGCTCATCGGAGGTGTAGAAAAGATTTTTAAAAATGGGAATTTTTATAGATTTCCTTTGTGTTGCATTTTGACAAACCCAAAATCATGAAATCAATGTTAATGTAAGCAACATACAAAGAGATGTTTTCAAATTATTCATTATTAAAGAAGTGAAAGATTTGGAGTACAAAATATCAAAAATAATAGAAACAATCATTTTGATTGTCTCAGAGTTTGGGGAAAATATTCTATTAATCGTGAAAATTTTTTTCTTTTTCAAGGTGTTCATCAGGTCATCATATCATTGTCCGGACTTTTCAATTCCTGGAGAATTTGACATAATTAATAGGAATATTAATTCTGAAGGCTGTGGAATGACCTCAAACACATCCTCAATGCTCAAAAACCCCCTGAGGTGTGTTTATTGACTCAAGTTGCAAAAATAAAACATAACTCTGTCTTTTGGTGAAGGGCATTCTATTATAAACGGCTGAAAGTAAAATTCAGAGAAAACTATTTCAGACAAGTTAATGTTTTGGGTAATAGACGGCGTGCCCCACACACAGCCACATAAACATTGTAGATTCACAAGAAGCTGGAGAAGAGATCTACAGTCTAAATCCAGAGAACCGTACGCAAACTATAAAACTAAACGAGCTGCGAAGTCTGATTTAAAGCACACCATGTCTGTTTTTGTAAAAACTGAATATACAGTCGTGTAAGGCCTGCTGAGCGCCTCAGAAGCACAAACATTTCAGCTCCCTTCTTCTGTGTTTTACAGTGAAGAAAAGGAAGTGAAAGTGGAAGAAACCACTGAATACCAGACTGAGATGACTGACCGTGATGCAGATCAGCTCAGGGAAAGAAGTGAAGCCAATCAATATCAGCACAGAGATATGGTTTCTGAAAACACGCTTATGAACAACTAAAGGAATAATTTTCCGTCAAACTTAAACATTTATAGTTTTCACAAATTGGGAACCTGCTTGTTAAACTGGATAATCTAAGTTGGCTTGTCGAAGGATCTATGATTATCTTCAGCAACATGTTAGTTTTGGTCACATGAATCTCTTAACACGCCGAGGGTCAAAGCATATTCCACAAAAACAAGCAATGATAGTGGACTTAGTTTTGATTTCACCTTTTTACAGGATTAGTCTGTTTAATTACGCTGAGTTGTTCCTTCGCAGAGCCTATTTATTGGAATGGAGTAAACAACAGCAATATCTCAATCACTTCCAAACATCTTTAAACGCTCAAGCCAAAAATGATTAAGTCAAAAAACTCGGAAATTGAGATTAAAGCAACTCAAATCCTGTTTTTAAAATTGAAAATAAATTAGTTTAACCAACTGGTGAATTTGAAATACTGTTTGGTTTAAACGGTGACAAGCTGGTTTGACGTAAAACGGGTTTCCCACTTCCAGCTTGTCCCGAGACGCCTGGTTCTGTTACCTTGTTATTCATTTGTAACGCACTGGATACGCTCTGGTATTTGTTACTGGTGGAGTCCCAGTTCACCCCGTAAAACAATGACAGAACAAAGAGTGATGGAAGAAAAAGACAATAATAAGTAAAGAAGCAAAGTTGTAAAGCAGGGGGTCCAAACCTTTTGTCATGTGAACCAGAATTGTCTGATAAAAATAATTCATGGGCCAATAAGATATTTAAAAACTCTAAGAAACCAAATAAAGTGACCGGGTTTTTCTTTTTTGTGATTTTTGTGATCATGATCGGATATCACATGCTGCACTCTGGCACACAAACAGTGCTGCAGCAGAAAAAGTGACCTCTCCTTTCAGAAAGCTCGCCTCTTTCTCGCTAGCCACGGAGGAAAAATAATCATCTTCTCGCAGTAAAATATTTATGGATTTCATTCAGCAGGAAGTCCAGAAAGCAGCTGGAGTGAGAGGAAGGAAGAGAGAGACAGATAAACACCAAACCACTCTGGACACTCCCCACTTATCTATCACTCATGCTGCTCTTACGTGGAACGCAGATGAAGAAGTCTTGTTTATCCAGAGCCACTGCTGAGAGGAAGAGCAGACGAAGCTTTGTTCTTGTAATGTGAACTCTAATGTGGAAACTTCAACAGGCGTCATTACGCCTGAAGTTTTTATCTTTCTCCTATTCAGGAAACAAAACAACAGACAACTGGTGGGTCTGACATCTGTACATTTATTAGATCATTTCAACACAAGTGATAATTCTCAGAAAGCTGTTCTTTAGTTCATGTATAAGGCTTGCTTACTTTGACATGTGAAAAATGTAGAAACTAAGTACAAAGGCCGCCCCAGAAAATGCACAGTATGACGGCAACCATCACTTATTTAACGAAATGCAACCTTTGAAAATCCCTTTTGAGAAAATGTATTTTTAATCCCATCACATTCAAAACTGAAGCCAGAAAATAACACCCTGCACTGGGTTTTTATTTACATCATAAACGGTCAAACTATGACATTTCTCTAAGTTTAAGTTGGCACAGTGACTGAGCATTGCAGACAAATGACCTTTGACCCAGATTGAAGTTGTCACAGTACTGAGAGTCGAGAGTGTCCTATTCTTGTACATTTTAAATTTACAGTGAATTTCATTGTTTTATTTAATATACATGCATAAATGGTTGCACTGGATTCTATCTGGGGGTAAAAATGTTTGCATTAGCATTATAAAGTCTAATCAAACGTTATAACGTAACAGTCTTACATTAATACACACTGAAGATTGACGTTTCAGCTCAAAATTCACACAATTTTCAGAGGTTATGAATATCTTTTCTAGGCACTTTGTGCACAGATGTCAGATATGAGACATGAGCAGAAACTACAAACTGACGGATCTCTAAATAGAAACACTGCAGCTTTAAATTGTTCACATTTACAGCGTTTTCTTCCTTAACGTGTTCACATTGATACTTTTATCGTTTCGTTATGAAATCCAAGCTGTTCGTCTCTGTTAGTGTTGTGAACAGAGTTTACTGGAAAGCAGAAATGGCTACGTCTTTGAAAACACATTTTCAAAGAGAAATGAAGTGTCACTCTGTGTGGAAAGTAAATGTAGCTTTATTATTATAGTAGAAAAAAGGCAATACACATTGAAAACAAACAATTTTTTTTTCAGCTTAAAAGTTTACAAGTGTAGAAAAATACTCCATGTGTTAGTTGCACCATGGGGGGGGTGGGGGGGAAAGAAGATTTGACCCAGATTTCCACAAGAATTGTGTTAATAAAACCACCTAGTACAGTTATACATATGAATATTAATGTAGTGCAGAATCAGACAAAAAGCTTAGATTTCTTTTTAATCAACTTAAATCCCTTTGGATCACTTCGTCTTTAAATTACCACCAAACCAAAGCCCATTTTTAAAAACACCCCTTAAAAATATGAATCTTAAGCAAAAAAAAAAAAAACCTTCAAATGAAACATGATCAATTTCAAGGTGAAGATTATCGCATTCACTTATTTCAGAAAACTCAAGAGCTGACTTTCAAAAGCTACAGGCACAAATAATTAAAGTTGTGAAATAATTTATTAGCACCTCAGGTAAAAATGTCAAAAACTATAGAATAAACTGCCAAATAACCATTTTGAAAAAATAGAACTTTTGATTTGAACACATTTATTACCGGGTGCATCTATTAAGATAATTCACTTCAGACACAATCCTTATGAAATAAATGCATTTTTCAAATTAACACTTTAGCTGCTAACTTGAGATCACCTGAACTCCCAATCGGAAAACCAACACTTCCAGTTTCCCTGGGGAATAAATACAGTGCAACACAGAAGTTGATTTCATCAAGCCGCTTCCCCCCATGCATAATAATCAAGTGGGTCAAAGAAGTGAAAAGAAATTAAATAAAACAACTAACTCCCTCTGAAACTCATCATTAGAAATATCCAGCAAGTAGCACCATTTTGGGATCATCAATGACTGTGAAACTGCTATTTTACTGAAGAATTATATCCTAATGTAATTTATTTATGATCGAACACATGTATTTAAATTAAAGATTGTATTTTTCTAAATTATAGGGGTAAAATTACTGCAACAAAGGATAAATTTATTTTAAGGCTTTATGAACATTTTTGGCGATAATTGTCAGCATACGCTGGAAGGAAACCTCATCTAAACTGTCAAGAAATACAATTTGTTTTGCTAACGTTGCTTTGATGAAAACATTTTGTTGGCCTGCATCTTCAGCTTCGTCAACTTTTTGTAATATTTTTGCACTGCACAACAAAGAGATTGTTAGACCTGTTGCTAAATCCTTAAAGCACATGAGGTGGAAGAATCTCGTTTTGCATTTGGAGCTAAAATCTGTCTGCTACTGTTGTCACATGGAAACCCGCAGTCGACCCCGAGATTACTATACGATATAGCAGTAACCATGCCTCCAGTAGTAAAACATGCATTTATGTTTATAATAATTAAAATGGCTGAACTTGATGAACTCCAAACCAACATCAATACTGCATTTTACAAATGTTACAAACTAACCTTGAGCTAAATTGAAATTTAGGATATTAAAAGTTCAGCGACAATGTCTTAAATTTCAACAGGCGTTACAAAACTGAATGGCAAACAAATACTAAAAGATTCAACTGTGAAAACACACAAACATTTGAAGGCATCATCAACAAAACTTCTGGCAGATTTATGTAAAGTCTTTGGTTTCTATGTTTATACATCAGACAAAATGGAGATACAAACAACAGTTTTAAGAAAGGGGAAGTAAAAGAAAGAGGTGAATTGTATCCATTTGGTTTACTGAACACGCAGTCAGTCAGCTGGAGTCACTGTTTGCATTTTCTTGTCTGGCATACACTTATACCATTTGGAAATCCGGCCCCGCTTGACATTTGAGTTCTGAGTCAGCTGCTCCTTCACCTCGTCAGGCTGCTGGTCCCACTCAAGCTGGGTGTCTAAGACCTGATTCCTGTACACCCAGGTAATGAGCACCCCAAAAAACTAAACATGGACACAGAGAGAGGCAGTTGGAAGTGAGCGTAATTAATGCATTCAAGTCTGGAATCAATTTGTCACTTTCTGTAATTTAGTCTTGCAAAGAAATCAGGAGTTCTTTGTTTTCAAGTCTGAAAGTTTAAGCGTTTGTCCAAAGCACCTCAATAATAATAATAACAGGTCAAAAAGAAGTTAGGCAGTGGGCTGGGCTTTGCTGGGGTTGCATTATTTTTTTTAAAATCTGTGGGGTTACACAGAATTATGTAAAATTGAACACAAAACATGTCCTTATTACATTGCTGTGTTAAGACGAAACTTGCAGTGATATTAACACATCTGTTTGAATATTGTTTAATTGTTCTGCCTTTACTAAAAGCTTTTATTTTATTTTTTTTAAACATGTCCTTGTCTTTGACATTTCAGGTTGCCAGGGTAGATTTGCTCTAAAAGAAATATCTGGAGATAGTATTCTAATTGCATGGCTGACTTTATTAAATCCTCACTGCATCCAGCATCAAAGTGGGCTGGCAGCCTTGATGTAATAATAGCCTGTGTTTGCATGACGTTAAGCCCTTTGGACTATATGTGTGTGTGTGTCTGGGTGTGATATATGTAGAAATAATTGTGTCGAATGTGAACAATACGGTGAAAGCTGTGGAAGGAAAGAACAAAGGAGAGGCGGCCTCGACTCCGAAAGGCCGCAGCACCGCAGGCAGAGAGACAAAAGGCAGCGCTTAAGGCCAGCCATGCGCTCCCACACAGGCATAGCATCAATAAAATTAAAGTGCAGCAAAGACTGAAAACCCCCAAACTTGCCTCCCCAGCAGCAAGCAGGGGAGGCAGCTCAGCAGAGTCAGACTGATCTGCTCCATGATGTGCTGCACTGATACAGTAATTCATGCAAAGGAGCCCAGACAAAGTATTGAGCGAATAAGATGTACATTTCTGTACTGCATGGGGATCCAAAGAATATATTTCCGGAATTTCACTGAGTTCGCATGTCTCATTTATTGACCCTTTGCACATTCTTCAGAAGTTGGGCGTCAAAACAACCTAACCTTGTCAAAAAACAGACACCTGTCGCCTAATATAGCATTTATTTGATTTCATTTTAAAAATTGTCATAGGATGCTGCACCGTCGGCTGCTCAGAACCAGAAGAAAACTTGTCATTTTTCTGTGTAACTTTTAATGAGGAAAAATACAGAAGCAATGGATAGCAGCCGTCAATCATAATGACCTCGGTGTAATCGCAGATCTGCAGAGAACACTTTTTATGAGGTAGGAAGATTAACGTTCAAATGCTTTACAAGTAATTATGATTAGAAAGATATCAAATATTGCATTATGGAAATCATCAACGTGGACGACCGCCGGACATGTCTGCGCAAAGATAAATGTTTCTGTCCACATACGTGTACTCATGAATAAACTGACAAAAACAACTTGGGAAAACAATTCCAGTCGTTCTTGTTCTTCACATCTGTCTTGCACAATGAAGTGAGGTAGTTGCAAAGGGTCAATAGGTTCTTCCACAGAGTGAAAGAAGCTTACATCAGCAAACAAAGAGCGAATAAATAATAGATTAGATGCGTTTCATGCATCTATAATACACTTTGCATCTGTGCTCATACTGCTTTTATTTCATTGCATAATAATTGTGCTGTGGTGCTCTGTCCAGTGCCTGCAGTCTACACTATTATGTAGCTTAGCTCTGTGTTGTATCGTAAGAGTTTCATATCAGTCACTATCAATAATTATTGATCTTTTTTTTTGCTTTAAATTTCTGAAATACTCCCAAACTTTCCTGTTTTATCTACAATTTTCTTTTGAGCTGTTGTACTCGCCTTTTCATTTAGCGCCAAGCTGTTTATTTTATTTTATTTTATTGTTTCTAAGCAGTAATGAGAAACGGTGGCAAAACCTCATACTGCTGCTGCGCCAGTTACTCAAAAGGTTGTTGCTAGGTAACCATAGAACAAGTGTGTTGCTAGGTAACCAAAGAGTGAGTTCAGTTAGTTGATTCCACCGACATTTCTTCCTAGCTAGCCAGGAGCGGTTGAGCGGCTAAAGCTTTTCCCAACAACCCCCAGAATGCTTTGCATTTGTGGATCAGAGTTCAGTGAAATTATTGAACATTCTATCAGACATTATTTATTGATATTGATCACATGTCTACTGTGATATATTGTTACTGAGCTATTTTGAATATTTAAAAAATGTCTTCAAGCTTTCTGAAATTTGAGAGGGTGCATTCACATTGCTATGCCATCATCATTATTTAAAAGTTGTCTCAAAATGACAATATTATTGTTTATCACAATAATTTCTGGGGCAATTTATCATCCAGTAAAATCTGTTATTTTGACAGGCCAGCACAGAAACTCCATTTTGTTCCTGGAAAGAACAAACCGTCAACAGCGAATCATAATCAGGGTTAAAAATGAACTTCTTTGTGATCCAGTTGCTTTTGTGGGAATGTGTCAAATCCTCAATAAGTCATGTTGCATCTGCTGCAAATTTCCTCAGAACAATACACTTGATTGAATTGGGACTTGTTACTTGGAATGGAAATGAAATGAGGAAAATGAAAGTCTTCTGAGTGACGGAACAGATTAATCTGTTTTGTGCCACCTGAACATAAATAAAGAGAATGAACCCATTACGTGATATCAATGACTGCCAGGCGGCATTTGCTCCACATCGCAGAAACGACTTGGCGACAACCAACACGCTTCTTACAGTCGCAGCCGATCAACATTCATGTATTCATAGCTGTCAAAGGGGCTCATATCTAAACGCATTGGGTAACTTTCAAGAAGATGTACAAGGGCAGAAATGCCAGGAACAAAAAAGGCCCCATGCATCTTACATCCAAACCGCAGAAGACAGATACTTAATGCAGAGAGAGTTAGTAAGTGTCTGTCGCTCCAGAATGATGTTCTGACAACATAATGCAGTATGTATGGAAATGCACAGAAAATGTAAGTGAAATGAAGCAGCATTCTGTTTCTCTCGCTGCTGATGAAGTGAAGCCGTCGGAAGTTCAGGGGAAACAAGGAAATGTATTTTCTGATGTTTAGTCATCAGACATGCATCTCAGGCTGGAAAATGCGGACAAATGTTTGATCCTCGATGTGTTTCTGAGTCATAGATGTGTTGAATTTAAGCTACTTTCTTAAAATGCCTCCTTGTCTCGTTGTGATTTGTGAAGGGGCTGGGAAACCATGAGGCGTGGGAGGGGGTCTGACGCCACACAGTTTTACACCACTTGGGTTGGCAAGAGAGGAATCAGAGAGCTCAAACTATCAGTGGCTGTAAAGGTAAATAAAATGGTATAAAACAAATTTCTATAAATGTTTTGTGGATCTTTTGTGTTAAAGTATTTCTTTACAAATAAAAAACCTGAAAAATGTAGAATGCATGTAGTTTTGCATGCCATCGTTCTCACCTTTGTGGAAGTTTGGAAAAAAACAAAATGATTGAATAATGAGACCAAATACAACATGCTGTCTGTAAAGAAAAATACAGTGAAACATGGTGGTGGCACCATTATGATGTGGGGAGAGTTTTTATTTTAGCCATTTCATTTAGTTTTAATGCATCATCATCATCATCATCAAATTTGATGAGATATTTTAAAATATCTGTTTTTATGTTTTTTATTTTCAGTAATGCAAAACATGCATCAAATAAGCTTTAAAAAGTATCAAAGAGTTTTTCTTTACTAATTCATTTTAATTTATACAGAGATATAAATTTAAATGTATTCATATTTAATGATGTTAATAATTGTCTTGCAGTTTATAAAAAGTAGAAATTCACATACTCAAAAAAATGAATGGGCTTTGTTTCAGACAGACTGCTGTTATCCTACCCCACTTTTGCCTTCCACTCAACTTTCCAGTTTGTTCAGGGCAGCAAAGAGCCCCCTGAACAAACAACTTCTTAAAAAAACTGATTTTATATCTTCATATACTTATCAGCTTTATGTGAGCTATGAAAATATTAAACTCAGAAATGTGTGCTGTGCAGTGCATGTTTTACCTGAGGCAGGAGGATAACCAACAACAGTATGGCCATCTTTGTATAGTTGTCCTCCATCCAGTGCATGAACGCATACGTGCAGCCTCTCGCGTAGATAACCTTCATCGCATCTGGCCGCTACAACAGAGAACAAAACAAGTCTATCAGCCCATGTATTTATCAAGAAGTTAAATGTCAAAACAAACATTTGTTTTGTGTCTTACAGAACATAGAACTTCCTGGATTTTGCCTTAATTTATTACTTATAGCTGTTATTCCAACTTACACTAAGCCTTGAAGGGATTTATGAGTTGCTGAAATCACAGCAGAGGTTACAGGGTCATATCCAGCTACCATGGAGACAGGACTTTTAAACTATTTGCCTTTAATTGGCACTTTAATGAGTCTGCTCGGTATATCCAACGAGAAAACAGAAAACAAGATAATGAACTGGAGGAACTTCAGTTTAAAGAATTTTACATTCATGTTGATATTTCTATGATCTCTTACCGTTTTATTCAAGACGTTGTACCCACACAGAGTGTTGACCACTTCATTAGGCTGGTGAGGAGAGAAGAAGACAGAAATAAATATATGTGCATTTCCTTCATAAAATGTAAAATGATTGGATGAGCCAAACAAAAACTTTCTGCAGAAGTTTCTTTTCACATTTATAAAACATTAAAAGTTCAATTGCTGATGATGTGAGAACTTGTCCTGTCTCTCTCAAACTCAGCTAGCAGATTAGGAAGATAAATTATTCAAAGGTTTTTCATAAAGCATGCATTAAGTGTTGTAATTATTTAACTCAGGTGTGTTGAAGCAATTAAAGGCCCTTTAAGACTGTATTTGCAGTTTTTCGTGCCATTGTAAAAGCTTCAATGAGCCACTTGTAGCTCCAAATTAATATATAAAAACTGTAACATGGAAATGCTGATGTAGCAGTATTTGCTTGCATACCATCGGTTGTAATGTTTCGTGCTCACCCGAGTCGTAATACAGCAGGTATATGGGACTCCACAGGCCAGCGGTCCACGTCCAGGACATGTGTGGTAAATGTTGACTTGCCAGTCTTGAAAATCTTTACCGCCGCAACACTGAAACTGGCAGAGACAAGAAAAATGGCAGAAATTAGAGGAGGAATGTGAGACGAAAAGCAAGAGGGAGAGCAGCATTTCCAGAAAAAAAAAATGGTTTGGAAAATAGCATTCATTTCTGCTGAGCTGACGAAATGCCTGCAACGTTTCAGGATGAAATGAGCAACAATTAAAGATTTACGTATAAATGAGTGAATGTGCTTCTCTGTGCATCTGCACAGGTGTTTGAATAGCTGGGCTATATGTTATATATTATAGATAATTGTAGCTCAGTTAAGTAAGTCAATCACACACTGTTCTCACATCCAGCGAGAGATTTAATTACAACAAATCTATCTCGATCAAATAGCAGTTCACTGCATAAACCTCCCATCATGCATTATATCCTGAAGGAAAATGAAAACAAAATAAATGACGCTTTCAGTCTGTCTTCTCACCAAAAATTCAAAATCCATACTCTCTGATCTTTGCTCCACATTAGCTAACATGCGACAGGAACAAAATGAACGGTCTCCTCCAGAACCAGTATGTGGAATCCAGCTGCAATTTGGTTCACAGAAATAAACAACACCTCAGGATTCCCATTATTGCTGCTTCGTTTTAGGTGTTGCTTGAAAAACCCCTGGGAAAAACAAAACATTACTTCACAAGGAAAATAAATGAGTTCCAATAAGAAACTTCAGGGAGGTAATTGCCTTGACCAAAGAGTTAGCCATTTGTTTGCTGGACTGTTATCAGCTGTGATAGAAAGTATTGTTTTTTTTTAGCTTGAAAGTCGATATGTCTCATGGTGAAATGTGGCGCTTAAGGAAATGAAAAGTATTGAGATTGTTTAGCTTTTCCAAGGTTTGCCAATTTACTACAACTCAAAAGTATTTTACTGAGATTCTCTTTGATATATGAAAATAAAGTAGCGCATGAACATTAAACTAATATTTATTTTTCTCAAATAAAGTGCAGAAATAAAAGAGTGGAATGCATATGTATGTCACCCCCTTTTATTTGACACCCCTAAAATAAAATCCAGTCCTAACCGGATCACATCCTTCATCTAAGAAAACAATTAAATAAAATTACGACTATAAAGTCATAAAATTATGAGAACAAAGTCAAAGTATTGCAAGAATTAAGTTGTACGAGAATAAAGTCAAAATATTATGAGAATAAAATTGTAGCATTATGACTTTATTCTCGTATTATTTTGGCTTTATTCTTATAATGCTATGACTTTATTCTCGGAATATTATTAGTTTTTCTTAGTATGGCTCTAACACTCTGTTGTACCTTCACAAGTCATCCGAAGAGTAATGACTCTAAATTAGCATTGCGAGTTTTGAAAGTCATACAGAGCACAGTTCAGTTCATCATCAGAAAATGGAAAAAGCATGGCACAACTGAAAATCTACAGACATCTACATGTTTATCACTTATAGCTGCATTTCTTAGTATGAAAAGAAGTACATAAATAAGCTTTTACATGAACGTTTTTCATTATTCACCTTCAAAGTCTCACATTAACCAAGTATGCTTAAAAAGAAAAACATTGGGACAAATAAACACTTGAAGCCAATTTGAGATGTAACCAATAAAAGCATTTTTCTCAAGGTAGCCTTTTCACACAACTTTCTACCCGTAACATTCAGAGATAAGCGAACATCATTTGGATACCGAACCTGTGGAAAAGGAACAGTCTTCTCAGTGGTTCGACAGTGTAAAACGTTGGCACTCCAGTCATTTCATTGAGCCGACGCCGTCTCTCTTTATGAATTCCTTTCCAAACGTCAGTCTCAGAGTGTAAACACGGACGGAAACGGCTGAGCGCCACAGTGTTAGCTCGGCTCGCCATTCAATTACAGGACCAAATATTTCACTGAAGAGAATCGCAGACATCTAACGAGACGAGATGTAAAGAGATGTGATGAGTAAATGTGAGGAGACACTCCGCCAGTCATTGTAACCGGTGTACAGATATGAAGCTTGCATGCTGAGACGTTTCTCCCATTACTCAAAGTTATTAATTTCTGATTGGCTGGAGACTAAAAAAACAAAAGGGGAGCTTAAAACAATCACGGTTTTCTCTTTTTTAAACCAAGAATTACAAATCAGTTTGTTACTGTTAGTTTGTTAGTAGAGTTTTATTATGTTTATAATAAAACATATTGTGATAGACGCACAATATCTGATCAATACACATCTGACAAAATGTTCAATAATAACTGAACTTTGATCTAGAACCGCACAGCATTCTGGGGGATATAGACAGAGAAAAGACTTTAGGCGCTCAACCTCCCTTCCTCCCTCCATCCCTCCAGAAAACTATTGTGTCCCCTCTGGTTTTTAATGTTTTTGTTGTGGTAGATGTTGCTTCAATAGTGGTGAATTACAGCCACCCAACCAAAAATGAAGCTCAAGTTAATGAAGCAAATAATAACTCCAGTTTTGTTATACTTTACAAATGTTTTGCAACATTTGATTTTCTTGTATATCTGGTGCAAAACATTCTACCACTGATTAACTAGCAGCTTGGATGCAAATGCTTGGGGCTATTAAAAAACATCAGATATTAACAATGTGTGCCTCTAATACAAGCAATTGTAGCCCTACTTTTTCTAAAGCATATTTAAAAAAAAGTGCATAAATGATGTTTATTATTGAGCAACAGTGGAAGTAAATGAGCAGCAACTATCTCCATCTAGAAGAAGTTTCTTATTTATAAATTATGGGCAGAAAATGCATCGATGCAGCTGTTAAATTTGGACTTTAGGGAAGTTCTTCTAAAATGTTATCAGTCATCTTACCAGATGTCACATCTGTTGCATCCCACAGCAATTGCCGGGGAAGAAGAGCAACAAAAAGCAAATGGGTCTCAACAGTGCAGCTGCAATATATGACTAGCTAAAGAGGGAAGCTCTTCAAATTAATTTCACAATCGTGTCTAAAGAACAAGGAATGTTCACAGTAATAGAAACCAAGTTGGAAGAACATGCATTCGAAAACACAACAAAGCTTTATAAAGTCAGAATCCACAAATTATTTAAATTTTAATCAGATGGGCAGATCTAAGGTAAAACACGCACAGGATACAAAAACACCATCATGGCTATCCTGTTTTAGTTGAACCAAAAACATTTGACCCACATCATGCAGTTTAAGACACTGAATTCAAGAAAAGTTTTCTGGCATTTAGGAAACAGAAATAATTTGGGTAATTTATACTGCACTAAAAGAGGAGAGGTTTGGTTTGATTTAACTCCAGACAGTGAGAAAAAAAATGTGGATGTGTGTTTTTATTCTGTGTTTGTAACTATCTGGTTTCAACTGCATGTATGCAGGTACATCCTAAAAATGCAGAATAATAATGTAAATATCTTTGTCAATTTCAGAAAGTGAAACTTCTACATCACATAGATTTATTACACATAGTAAAATATTTATTATGTTAATGATTATGGTTCATAGATGATACAAAACACATTGTTGCTTTTTAAAGTTCATATTTCTGGATTGAAGCTGTGCAGACACTAATAGCAAATTAAGCACAAACGTCACTGCGATCTCTGGAGTATAGATCTATAATTCAATGAAAAAAAAACATCTTTTGTCAAAACAAAGGATCTTCAGCAGAGGATCTATAGCAACAAACCGCGACTAAACCATCACATCGAATGACTCATGCACGGCTGCAGGCGGTATTAAACCCACTTCCTGTCTGATAGATGGGTAAAATAAAGTCTTATGATATTAGATATGAGACACAAACGTTCAATAAGACTGATGAGGCGAATGATTTGTTGCTGTGTGGTTTTGAAATCTTCTTGAAATACTTTTAACCCCACGATTTGAGAAGCTGATTATTACATCAAAACTGGACCAAAGAAGAGAGAAAGTATTGGATGATCATGTTTTTGAGATCATTCAAAGATTTCCAAAAAAACAAAGAAAACCATCCACAAAATAGAGCAATAAAAAAATAAAATAAATAAAAAACAGGCCCCAATTTGTTCAGGGTTAGAAGGACTCGACTCCAAAGCCTTAGAAATACCTTTATGAGATCTGATGAGGGCAGATTTAAGCTGTTACAGGTGATGGGAGAATCCAATAAGGTTTAAGTTCAACAACCTTTTGTGGCGAAACATAGAGTTCTGCTGTAAAACCTAAATATATCAAACGATCAGGATTTCTCTTCATCAGAGGCTTTTCTTTCCAAGTGAGTTGTAAGAAGTTAAGAAATGGTGAAACCGGGATTTATTAGGCACTCGGTGTGAAAGATTAGTTTTACGACCAAATAAAGGAATAAAGAAAAGTTTGATCATCATAGAGCTCAAAAGTTTGGTCTCCTGTCTACAGACTTGGAGATTGAGATGCATTGAAATAAAAATAAACAAAAAAAAAACTTCAATCCAGAAATCTAGAGAAATATTTGTATTTTTTATGGTTAAAATTTGTTTAAAACCAAACGTTTTAAGAAAATCTCTTAAAATTGAAAAAAACAGTAATATCACATTTCAAATTAATCAGACCTATTTCTTAAAATCTATGACATCTATTATTTGACTAATTAATAATAAAAAAAGATAACACTACTTATAAAACAGATTAAAGCAGGTTTTCATTAGAAGTATTGGAGGGTAAAATACCATCTCAACTGATAAGAAACAAGATTTACAAAAAGTTATTAAATTCTATTTCCATAGTTTTTGTGATTTACAGTTAAGTCAGGAGTGTCCAACGTGTGGCTCGGGGGCCATTTGTGGCCGTTGAAATTATTTTGTTCGGCCCTGGATTACATGTCAAAAATGCTAAAAAATAAAAGGATGCCAACCAAATGAAAATGTTTTAATAATACACAAATTTTATTTAAAATTGTGTTTATTACTGAGTGGGTTAAAAGAAACAGAAATTTAATTTAATTAATTTTATGGCCTGACAGCTTGAGTTTGTTGAATGTTTTTGGACATCCCTCACTTTATGTTGTAGAACCTATTGTTCAACTGAATAATTAAAGGACAAAAGGAGGAGAAAATCACCATGAAGCACCTAGATTTGTCTGCTTTCAGCACCAAACCCATCTCAGAACTGAGAGAGTCTTAAGCAGGTCCAGAATCAGGCTGTTTGCTCCACTCACTGAACCATAACTGGTCATTATGCAGATTACATTCAGCTGGACACAATGGGAAAGGATCTCAAAGGAAGTCATTAATTAAGAGTGCAGAGTTTATGGAGGAAAAAAAAGAAGACTTCATGATTGTTCTAGTTAGTTTGTTTCTGACTAACCAGTCAGAAGAGAAGCTGGGTAATACAAGAGCTAATGTCACATTAAAAAATAAATTATTCCTATTTATTATAAAACACTCTTTGGACTGGAAACTAAAAATGTCAACATTAATACTAATAATAAGTAGTCATAATGCTGATTTAGTTGTTTTCACTGTACAAAGAAGAAGGAATAATCACCAATGAAACTAATTATGGATCATTTTTAAGCTTTGTGATGTTATAAATTAGTAAAGTAAGATTATAAACTTCAATAAAATTCTCCTTTCTGTCCCATATGTGAGGAAGAATGGAGATCTTGGAACATCACTCAATAAGTCTATTTCATCCAGAAACTAGACACGGAGAAACAGTCCTTAAAAGTAAAGGTCAAATCTCAGGCGTTCATGTGAATTGCAATAGTTATTTGCCAATTCAAACGTTTCTTTTCACACACAGAAAGCGGATGCTTTATGTTGTGAAGATGCTGCCGAAACAACTCCCAATCGAAGGCAACATGACACTTTGTTTTCCGCCTCATCTCCAGCTCATTCCCACTGATTGGGATGTTAGCAAATTTGAAGGTCAAGAAATTTGAATTGCTGTTGACAAGTATTTTGTAGTGTCAAGTGTTTGAAGCCTCTTTTCTTTCTTCAGAGACAATTTAACTCGAGCCCCTCCTGCCCACTTTTGATGCTTTTCTCTGCGATGTTTTGCAGAGAAGACAACATCCTCTTAACCACAGTCAGACAAGCCAATCTGAGAAATTCAGCTTAAAATTGGCAGAAGAAAAAAAACGTATAACGTGTGCTTACAGCGGCCATTGTGTTGTGAAGGAAAGCAATCGTCTCTGAGAACAGCGGTGCACCTTTGTGAAGTGAGCGATTGTGTACTTTAAAGCAGTATGCGAAAGCACCCAAGACGTGTCAAACTCAAGGCCCGTGGGCCAAATCCGGCCCGCCATAGCTTTCTATATGGTCCCCAAGATTCTAGACTGAACAATAAGTGTGCGTAAATATTATGTTTTCATTCAATGCAGTTTTTTCTGTTTACTGCCAAATTATATCAATCACTCTCTCCAGTGTTTTGAGAATTATCAAGGAAATTCACGTAAAATGAACAAATCCCGTACTTTTTTAAGCTAACACAAAATTTGGAGTTTAGCGCAGATTTTTCTCAAAAAAAACTTTACTTGGACTAAACAGCTGCCTCAGCTTTAATTGATGTCAGATTATAGTCCATGAGCTATACAAGTAATAAAGCACAAATATTTCCACATTAGTACCATAAACACTTTAATTTTTATTGAAAAAAAAAAAAGAAAGAAAAAAATCACAAGAATCACAAAGTCCTGGAGGAACTGCAAAGATGTTCAACAATACTGTTTAATTTTAAATATCAAGAATTCATTGATATTTTAACAGTTTGTCAACAGGTTTCGTGAATATATTCCAGGAAAACTGGCCCTTTCAGAGCATTCATGAGCTGTATTTGGCCCAAAACAAAAGATGAATTTGACATCCCTGACCTAAGACCATAAAACAAGTCAGACATCGTTTGATCATCCTTGGATAAAAAGCTGCTCAAAACCACAAGAAGAGTAAACCACTGACTGTCCTGTCAAAACACTGAACCGAAGAGCCGCCCTTAGTTCCTGTAATTTGAGTATGCGATAATGTGTTTGAAGTCAACAGTAAGAAAACACCATATCCTCTGGCTTTGTTCAGGTTAGAAAATCATATCCACGTCCAGGTCTGATGGTCAAATCCACACGAGACACAAGTATCAGAACTGTTTATCGATGGGCTATGTCTTTGGAAAAGTGGTGCAGAGTATAATTGAACCGACGGATGTCATTTTGATTAACTTAATTTGATCATTTCAGACAGAGCCGTACTTTCCTGAGAGACAGTTGCCCGTCCACTTAATCAAATCAGAAGTACAGATAGAAAAATGGTTTATGACTACGTTACTTATCTGATGCATTTTAATACATGCAGACAACACTGGCTATTGCATTTTAATGAGAGACATTGCTTCCTCTTATAAAATGCCCTAATTAATTGTTTTACCTGAAGGTCACCTCTGTTCTAACCTTAAAATTGGCCTATAAATATGCATGGTCCCTCTGCATTCAACAAGACACAAAACAGAGTGAAGTTTTTCTCCAAACGCCTAAATGGGTTGTTGTGACATTTGCTGAGGATTCAGACTAAAAACTACCTAAAAAATGTTTTCTAAGCCTAAATTGCAAAGTGATGCAGTCAATTCTATGGCTAGTGTTCGTTTAATTATATTCTAAAATGGTGAACCACAGTGTTTTTATTATTAATGGTCTAAAAACAGGAAGGGATCTTCATCAGAAAACAAGATTTCAATGAAGAGCAAGATTCACCACAAGAAAAACTCCCGTAGGACCACATTTTATAGTGGGACACAACACAAAAACAGTTTTATCAGTGGAAAAATGAGCAAAAAGTGTGCAATTTGACAATTTTTAAAAAATTATTTAACAGTTTACTTACATAACTACAGAAAAGTGCTTGAAGTTGTTTTGGAAAAATGTTTGTAAGTAAAAATGTTTTCAAAAACAATCTGAAAGTGCTAACTTAAATTTAAATATAAAAACTAGGGAAAGCTAAATTGATAGAATGACAATTTCCAACAATCCGATGATTAAGAAACTAATTAAAAACAATAAATATCTTACTTAATTTATTATTTATTTAATAATTTATCAGCAAGTGGGTTTTTGAAGTGAAAATGTTGCTTATTTGTTAATATGTACTTTGATTGGAAAGTGATTAATTAATTGCAGACCCTCCAACTAACTTAATAAAAAACTTTAATGGAGTCCCAGCCCTAATAGCAACATCTCTCCAATTGGTACAGTTTTAAAGAATAATAACTAGAAAAATTAAGTTATACTGGAAAGCTCATTTAGTTCATTTAGTTCAGAAAGTCTGATAAATGCATCACAGCATTTATGAATAATGAATGTTTTGTATTCATGAGTCGTAGATAATGAATACACAGCATTTAAGATGGAAATATTAGATTATTAAAACATTTTAAATAAAGAATTGTTGGTTGGTGAAAATTTCGCTTAAAGTGAAATTATGAAAATGGCTAAAAACAATAACTTTCTTTTAACATGGCACTAAAACTCAATTTCCCTGCAATAAAATAGTAATTGTTGAGTTAAGTGATTAACAAAAGTAAAACATTACAAGTCATAATAATTATCTTCTAAAATTGTGCACATATTACACTGATGAGGAACCTAGCAAAACATTTGCATTCTACATGTTAGATGCTTTATGGATAACACAACCTCCAATTGGCACTTAGGGGTTGTGACCAAAGACTGGCATCTGTTAGTGTTCAATTATGATTAAAAAATAAATAAAACTGTCCACATTTGGTGTAAAAAAAATCTGTTTGCCTCATAAATATTGACATCTTGTCTGAGACGTGACTGTTCAACTTCAGCATCATGTTAAGACGTGAAGTGAAAGGTTGCAAAAGCAGAAACTCCGAACACCGTAGAAAAATAAAAGCGGCTATTAGAGGAGAAAAAGGATTCTGACAACAGAAAGGTGATGGGATAATAGCACCCATTAGTTCCTTTCAAAGCTGTTTCACAGTCAAAGACGTGGAGACTATTTTACAAGTACCCAAAAGAAATGGCTTCTCACTGCATATCCTGTAAAATTTTCATTTTAAAGACACATTTTCCAGAAACGAACAGTTTGAAGGAAGAATGTTTTAGACAATTTAGCCGTTTTATTCAACAGAAACAGGTTTGTCATTAAGTCTTACAGGCAACAGTAACAGATCAGATTCAAACATCTGACATAAACTCTTAGAGGACATAAACAGGATAACAAGTTGATTTTTATTTGAGGTTGCTTCATCAGCAAACATATTTTTAGCAAATGTTCAACAGACTACAAATCACAGATAATAAAATAACAGAAAATAAATGATAGACATCTGACTGTAAGCTGTATTGTTTTCTACCTTGAAGTAGGCATATCACATTCGATGTGCTCCTGAAATGTACTTTGACAATTTAATCAGAAAGTACTTTTGCTGCATAAAAATAGTAATACTTCTGATTTTGACCTGCCAAAAATTGATAAGAGGAAATTAAGAAAAAAAAATCTGATTGGTTCTGACCTTTGGTGTATTAATTAAAATAGAAACACAAAAAAACAAATTGTTCTCCAGTGTAGTCATTTAACGGTGACCTACTGGACCTTCTTGAACAAGTTCGGATTTGTCTATGGGGAAAATAAAACATGTTAATTACACTTTTGCACAGAATTATTCTTAGATAATGAGATCTTAGTCTGCTCAAAGAGCTATTTTAGGCTCTTTTGTCACTTTAAATCCAAATAAACTGTTAGAACTGACCCCAACTCAACTTTGGCATTCACACATGAAAATGGCTAAAAACAGATGCACAATTATACAACTGTACATCTTTGAAAAGCAGAAGTAGAGCCTTCTGCACAACCAGCAAGCACGCAGCATGTGGTTTCTGGATGGTAAGTCAACAACGAAACAGTTGTCTTTTCCAGCAGCCATTGTACAGCACATCCAGCGGTAAAACCAGCAGAGCAAACAAGCTGGAGGCAACGGGCTGGGCTCAGCCTGGGTTGCTAGGTAATAGGCTCAGTTCTGACTTTGTAGAAATTTTTAAAACAGCCCAATTTTCACACAAAACATTTTTACTTATTGCCAAAAACCAGGTGGGTGTTTTTAAAGCACTTGGGTGTTTTTTTAATTTTTTTTCTTAGAAGCACTAGAAACCCACATGGAAGTTAATTTTGCGTGACACGACCCCTCAAACTATGTGAAACATCGTTCCATGTGCAGACACACTTCTCTGTACACCAAGTATTTAATCTCATAGTCCAGTCTTTACAGCAATGCAATCAATACCAACAAGTTGCCTTGCAGCTGTCGTTTTATCTGGAGTCGACATCTGCAGTTTTTCTCCCCTAAAGCCCAGGACACTGCCGATCAATCTTAAAAATAAGCCTCGTTATTAATGGTGACAAAGAAGCGGAGGTATTTGCTGAGCTTAGTCCTACTGCCAACAGCATTAAAGGTCAGCCTGATGACTCAGGTGTAAGTAGCTGTGGAAGAAAAGTTAAACGTCACCCCCTTTGTCGTATAACCATTCAGAGAAATGCCGTGCTGGTTCGTGAATATTTTGTTCCCTTATGTCAAAGGAATTCGTTTGGTTTTCAATCGTACAGGTTTTAAGGCTAATTTATCTCAATAAAAATCTGTGTTGGAGGCGTTTGAATGCTAATTTAATGAAGGCCCAGGTGCTGGTCACGACTTAATTCCCTTAGTTTTCTGAGTGAAAGAGCATTTGTCTTCACTCGGATAACTAAGACTGAGCGTCTCTACCAATCAGTGGAGCTTGTTGCTGACCACAGTGTGGCTTCAATGTGCCGTCCCCAGGCACTGCAGCTTTGTGTGCTTTATAAAAGCTAATAATAAAAAAAGAGAGCTACAGCTTCAGGCTGTGAGCATGGCTCTGAGAGCAGGTGCACAGCAGCGGCGCTACACAGCTTGGACCATTTTTCTTCTTTTTTTAAACACAGAACATGCTGCGGACATTTAAGTACATCAGTGATCCTGTTTTAGTAATAAATCTGCACCTTTCCGGTCATAACAGGCTTGCACTGTGTGCTGCAGGAGCATTGAACATGTTAGACAAAAGAGATCACTTGCTTTATTTACTCTGATTACTAAGACACATTGGGTAGCAATAAAGTGCATAAGACTGACATAACACTGTCAAACATAAAGGTGAGGACAGATTATTTTATTTATGTAGCACATTTTCAGCAACAAGCCAGTTCAATGTGCTTTATATGAAATAGAAGGAAATACAAACAAAACAACAAAATCAACAAAAAGAGGTAAGGGTAACAACAAAAAATATATACAATACTACTACACAATTTAAACTAATAGGAGTTTCTCGAGATCTAAAGTTTGTTCTTGATTAGTAATATAAATAAGAATAAGTGAGAAGAATAAGAGCTTTTTTCTTTCAGGTCGTTTGCTGTTCACACTGGAGATCGCTTACAGGTCGCATGTTTTTATTAGTGTGAAGGGCAAAAAAAAAAATCAGATTTGACAGAAAATGGGATCGTTTCGGCTGCAGTGTTAACGTAGGACAAATATAAAGTTTGTCAGAATGTGTTCATTTATCCTTTGGATCTATATGGTTTAGTCAACAAGATGTTTCTCCAGTTACTGTAGCAACCGGTAACCGATGGCTCCGCCCCCTTTTTTCTGTTTAACCGCCATCTTGACTTCCTCTTTAGTTAAAATAAATTCAGTGGACCTGTCGTGAAGTCGACCCGGGATGAGCATAGTCATGTTTATGACTGGGGACATCCAGGGGGATTTAACATGGGAGTTAAGGTCAGTCTTATCCACACTCCTTCCAATAAAATGTCACCATACGTTGCGTTTCCTCAAACGTTAGCAAAGCCATCACCTTACCCTCTTCTGGACGAAGTCCAAGATGTTTTTGAAGTCTAGGTCATCGTAGTAGTTTTTTATGCCGTTACTGATGTTTTTGTTCACCAAGCCGAGAGTCTATGAGAGAGAAGAAAGAAAAAGCGGTTAGGATTTGTTAATGAGGTGGACGGCTTCGGGCTTTTCATGCAGCCGATCTGCAGTCGGAGCAACCAAATGCCGATTAGTGAAGGTGACTGATCTCCCCCGGCTGGAATATTAAAGCACAACACTGACTCCTCACATCTGTCAGTCACAATCTGGTGCAGACGATAAAGTCTGAAGAGGTTGCATTAACACAGCAAGAGTGGAAAATGTTTAACTTCAGACTGAACTGTCCTGATCACAGAAGAGTTTCTGGTGATGCACAAACAATTAGGTTCTAATTTTTATCTGAGCCGGTCCTCACAAATGCATTTCACATTAGGAGAGTCTGTCCAGAAAATATTACGACGATATCTCTACAGGAAGGTTACATTCACTCAAAATCACTCTGCTGCATTTTATACAAAAAAAATAAAAACGCTAACTGTAGTCTCAGTGTGCGGTGCATTGGAGCATTGAAATTATTTTTGAAAGCAAAATGTAGAGAAATTGACATCTATATAACCAGAAAATGACAGAAGTCTGGCTTCTGTAATGCAGCACTGCGTTATTTTAATCCTAAACAATGTAGCAGGAAATGCTGGTTCTAATATAATAAATTTGCCACTGACTGAGTTACAGCTTTACCTTGAAATAACAGAAAAGGCAATACTTGGTGAAAGTACTTAAAAGTAGAATTAAAGACTGGTGAAGATGATAATTTTCAGTCAGTTTTTAACCTTTTCCCACACACAAACAAGACAAAACTAGTGCGCAAATAGATAAACAACACTTAACAAATCAGAAATAATATAAAAAACTATGTAGAAGCACAAACTTAATTATGCCTTCATTTTGTTATACATAAAGCACAATCAAAATCAAAAGCAGGAAAACCTTTCCTGAATTTTTTAAACATCTCTAAGGCATTCCAGAGAGGTCTGAAGACTAACTCATAAAAGAAAACGTCAAACCTTATTGTATTTGTTTAGGAAATTACTATCGGACATCTTTAAATTTGAAGTTTTAACTCTCCACCTGAAATTCTCTAACTGAAGTACAATTGTTTTTAATATTCATAGTAACTTTTAGTTTTTTAATAAATCCTTCTCTTTTAATTCATTTTATTCTGGGCCTTGATTAAATTATTAGTTTCTTTAATTCATTTGTGTTAATCTTGCAGATATACTTTATGTGAAGTCAGGATCTGTACAGATCCTGTTTATAATAGTCCACAGATTAAAATACTCCACAGATTTAAATAGTCCACAGAATAAATACTCCACAGATTCTCTTTGGGGTTTAATGCAGGAGTTTGATGGCAGATGAAGCACAGAGAAATCATGCTTTTATTGAATTCGGTATTGGCTCTGGTGACTGTGTGGGCAGATGCCAATCCCAGCTGTTTTTATTGTTTGTCAAAAACAAACAAATCCCAAAACACTCCATAAAGCTTCACAGAAGAGGGAAGCATGAATTGCTTTGACATTTATTGACAGGCGGCTGCGCTGACTGTTGACTTGGTGAAACACAGCAGCGGACATGGTTAAGATAAATCTTCAAACTGGATCTTGAGCTGCTGTGGCGTTCCTTTTTCCGACACTTTGGTGATCGTCTGATGGATAAGTGTCCAGTAAGAAATTATTGTAGCAACCTACAGAATTATCACAGTATCTGCATCTAAAATAAATATTTCTCAGATAAAGTTGATCGTTACAACTAATCATTGACCCTTGTTGAAATGTTTTGTGTGGAAGAAAACCAACATGGCTCATATTGCCCTCCACAGACCATAAACATATTAGACAGTTTAGGCATTTTCTTGCTCTTACTTTCAGAGCAGGCAGCTGTTTGTTTTGTGGACAGGAGCTTTTGTTGTTCTGGTTGCAAACAAATAAAATCACTTTGCATTATTTACTTCTAGCTGGATGTATTGCTGTTACGCAATGAGAAGATAAACTGAGAAACAAAACGACAGGAGGATATTGCAATGGAGACAATGCCACAGAGCTGCGTCAAGAAACAAGGAAAAACTGATAACGTGCAAATGATAATGACTTTGATTTGTTTAACATTTGCATACTGTCTGATTCTCTGCTACATAACCCTCACAGGTCCAATCAGTTTCAAATTAAAAACCTAAAACCGCAGGTAGCTCACCTGATTGCGAAACGCCAGTCCCAATATTCCTCCCAGCAGCTCCAGGATCAGACAAACTAGCAGGGTGAACATGAACTTGGACAAAACAAAGACAGGAGAGAAATTAGTCAACGAGGCATAACAAATTCAAAATAAAAATGCCCATCTGCTACAGTTCTTACTCTCTCTTTGGAGACTGAATTCATTTCCGCTTTCTCAACAGAACCTTTTAAGTTTTAAACCTTCAAAATTGTTCTGCATACTAAGGTTTTATTTTAAACAGTGCTATAAAGTCACAGTGGAAAGGCAATTATTCCACCTTTGTTATATTCCAATAGAAATCTGATTACTGCAAGAATAAAAACATTTTGATTAAAATTTTAAAAAAGTTATTCTAATGGGTTTTTTTTATGCAACAGCTTGTGAACCTAATTTTGGCAGAAGTAACAAAAATATAATTATTTTCTGAAAAACCTCCGTCTAAGCTGAAGTTTCTTTCCTTCTACTTCTTTCCACAAAATTATTAAAATTTTAAAAAGTTAATCTAATGGGGGTTTTTGTATGCAACAGCTTGTGAACCCAGTTTTGGCATAAGTAACTAAAATATGATTATTTTCTGAAAAAAATTGTGTCTGAGTTGAAGTTTCTTTCCTTCTACTGCTTCCCACGAAATCACCTCAGAGAGGGGGCGAAACTTTCAGATCAGGAAATCGTGTTTTGATTAGTAGCACCATCTCTTGATTTGTATCAGAGTAGAAATGATGAATTTATCTTTCATGCATTTGAAATATTTTTAAATAAATTACCCAATCTGCATCAAATCTTTCTTCTCATTTGCATTCTATGTCTGCTTGTCCAGGTTATACTTTAGATGTTTTATGAAGTAGATAAAGAAGATCCCATTTCACCGAATAAGAAACTTTCTACATCAAGATTTTTGCATTGCAGAATAAAAGTGATAAACAAATGTAAACTTCTATGTTTCAGTGCTTTGAAGCACTGAAATATAGACATCTTGTAATAAACATGCTTTTACTGCAAAACGTTTACAATAAAAATAAAAATAAAGCCATCAGAATATGCATCTAATTTAATTTTTACATCCTGTTTGTGGAAAAATACCATGAGAAATTACATTTCAAGGACATCCAAGAAGGTTTTTTTCTCCATATGTGAAAGAGGCAAAGTGTATTTTTCTACAGTGATCAACAATCCGCCAGATGGAGCATAAATGAAGGTATTTCAACAGAGTCACTTCTGATTAGCAAAAATTACTTCAGAAGCAGAAATTGCAAAGAGTTCCCAAATCAATCTGCATGAAAATAAACAGCAAAAAGTCTCAAGAGATTCGTGGAACTGTTTAAAAATTCATAATTACCATTAAAACACTGGTTTGGTAGAGAAAAACAATGTTTTGTAAATGGTGTTTTAATGTGAAATATTTAAAGACTGCTAACCTGTTCAGGGTATCGCTGCTTTATAGCATCAAAATGTATGAGTATTTTTCACTTTGCCTGTGAATAACTATAGTAATTCCTTATGGAAATTATCAATAAAAATCGTAATTTAGGTTAAAAAAAATAATTACAAAATCAAACACCACTTTTAACAGAGAAATAAAATATATAATAAATCCAATGAACTTGGCCTTAAGTTATTTATCCTCCCTGTTTTATTAAAGTAATAATAAAACGCAGCTACACTCTGCGTATGGAATAAACACAACTTCTCTTAAATATACCAGAGTTTATGAACAAACTTAATTTACCTTCACAGATTTAACAATTTATTCAACCAACTTGCTGAGGTACCAACACACAACCACTAAAACTAACGAGAAAAAGGAGAAATGATCATCCTACGCTACTGTTACTGCCCAGCTACCGTATCTACTGTGATCAAATTTCGACAGATAGGCGAGATCGGCTCTGTGTCAAGAGTTGTTAGCTACTGGCTAGCGACTTGGTTTCCTCGAAGGCTAGCCTAGGGCATGCAGGAATGATAAACAGCCTGCAGGCGTAGCATCTTCAGCTGCGGTCCAGGAACGGCTGAAAAGTTTGATCAGGGTTCGTACAAAGCTAGAAGCTGGCGGTGAAAGTAGATGCCTCTAGAATCTCTTCCTCAGCTCTATAAAATTAATAGGCCGATCTCCAACCTCCCGTTTTCAAAGTGATGGAAAGCACTTTGAAATGCCATACAAATAAAATTTGACTTATTGATTGATTGTTCAGCGGGACTTGGTAAATCTAGTGAAGATTTGAACTTTCCTCTCCAAATGTCATCTTCACAAGTTTTTCCTTTGTTCTGTTAAAGGTCCAATGACATCATAGAGTTTCTTCCTCTTCCTGTTTCTTGGACCAAAGTTAACGTAGCATTGTTAAATCAGTATTTAATCACACCTACATGTATTAATTCCTTCATGACTGGAAATCTAACACATTGAAAGAAAATATGCTATTCTTGATTTACACCAAAATACAAACCAACATTTTATTTTGACTTAGTCTGACAGAAATTTACAAAAATGATACTAACCTTACAAAATATTCTTGAAGAACAAATCAAAAAATAAAACTAAGAAGTGTGGAGTATTCAGCTAAATAAAAACTAATTTTATAGCTGCATTTTTATCTACAGACTCAAATTTTTCCAGACGAAAACTTAGTCGAACTGAAGAGAACAAAATAACAGTGACAAAGTTTCTGAGTTATTTTAGGGAAATTTTTATGTTTAAGAGAGTTTCAAAAGTAATAGTTTGACAGAATTTGTTTCACCAAATAAACCATCCATTTTCTAACACCTTTGTCTCTAGTGGGGTCGGAGTTGCTGGTGCCCATCTCCAGCTAACGTTCCGGACGGGCCGGCAGTCTGTTACTGCACCAAATAATAATCAAATATAAAATTTAACAGTCTTAAGTCAGAGTTTACATAAATTACTTTTATGTTTCGAAAGCTTAGAGGTTTTCATTTGGTAAAACTCAGATTTATCATAAACTTTATTGGAGAATCTTTGTTTTCTAAGAGTTAAAAATACACATCTACTAGCTACATATAAGAAAATGCATCCTAAAGTTATTTGGGTTCCTTCAGTGATGCAATACAAACATTTCCTCTGCTTTCCTTGTGCTTATTGTTTATTGCTGCTCCTCTCGCTCACGTCCTTTCTTTTCTTTCACCAAACCAATCTAGACAACCGGTGGCCGTTTTTGTTTCATGGTGTTAGAAGATGTTGGCCAAATGCATGCATGAATGAACATGTGATGTTTTTTTTTCTGTTTGTAAATTTCCCTGAGGCAGCTTTGGTTGTGAACTGTCATTATCTAAATAAAAGTGTACTGAAATGTGAAAAATACCAGCAAATTTTTATGGAAATGTCAGTTTCATATTTGTGAATTGAGTCTCAGGAGAAAGTGGGTCATGCAGCAGGACAATAACCTTAAGCACACAAGGCATTGTTGCAAAGAACAGCTAAGAAATAAAAAAGTTAATGATTTGAAAAGGCCAAATCATAGTCCTGACCTTAATCCAATGAAAATGTTAAAGAGAAACCAGAAAGCAGCAGATTCTAGCAACATCCCGGAGAAATGGTCGAAAGTTCATACAAGTCTACATCCAAAAATTGATCAATAGATAATGGAAGGATTTTGAGGTTAAAAGATACAGAAAGCAAAAGGAAAATGTTCTTACATTTAAACTCTTTGAAATAATGCAAAATTTCACCTGAAAGTATATGAAAATTATGAAAATAAATGTGTAAAATCAGCATGGAAACATTTCATGGTACCCGTAAAGCAGTGTTTTCCAAACTTTTTCAGACTTAACCCATTTAACACTCATGGATCACCAATAAAACAACATCTTTATACGTACAACTTTAAATTAAAATATTAGTCTCTTAACCCACGTATTGACTTCCAGATTTGAGACCATCCAGTAAATCATAGAAATTATTGAGCTCGCTTTAAATGGTAAATGGACTGAACTTATATAGCACATTTTGACCACTCAAAGCGCTTCACACAAGAGTCACATCCACCCATTCGCACTCACAAACGCACACATTCATACACCGAAATGCAGACCGGTAGGCAATTTGGGGTTAAGTGCCTTGCCCAGAGGCACATCGACATGTAGAAGGAGGAAGCTGGAATCGAACCTACAACCTTCCGATTGCAAGACGACAACTCTGCCACTCAGCCACAGTCGTGCTTAATTGATCATAGGATTGATAGATTAATTGCGACAGGCCGAGTCGTGGCACAAACCGGCTTCTGGTCAAACACTAAATTGGATTTGGAGAAGGATCACAAACTACAGGGTTTATCAAAAATAAAGTCAACTAGGTGTTTCAAACTTTAAAAAAAGAACAAACAGCATCCCTACTGGTAATCTACTAAGAACATTGATTATAATCTTTTACAGAGGAAGAAAATTATTTAGATATTTATACTAGTCGGTGGGCATGACGGCCAAGTTACCGTTTTCCTTCAGTCTCCTCTTTAAATGTGTCTTTGAATATTCCACAACATTTCTCTTTACTAAATACAACCTCCAAGAGATTTTGATATTTTTCCAAAACCCTGAAGAAAATCTAAACTGTGAGCAAAGCAGCAAAGAGCCACTTGCTGTTCGGCAGTACGAGACTGTATGGACGTCCCCAACAGAGGGCAAAGCCTCCCGAACTACTGCTGGCAAACAATTACAGCACAGTTCTGAAATTTTCTATACTGGAAATGCACCCTCTTTTGTCGATGGCCCCCATGGAGAAAGAGTTTCAAATCTGAGTGAAAATTGACCACATTTATCCAAGATGGAGCATTGAGGCTGCAGCTCAGGTTTTATTGTTCGGCAGCTGCAGAGCAACTTGGCAAGTTTAGAAGGCTACACAATACTCCTTGATGGGCAGCTACCTAAAGAAATTAGATTCTTCAGAGAAGCATTTGATGAAGGGATGCTAAAAGCATTTTTAGACGATAAAGGATCTATTCAACACAGATAACCCTGATGGGAGGGGAGCACTTAGAAAACCTGTGAAATGCTGTTCATATCTTCAGGAGGCGTTGAACCTCCTTGTTGGTAAACTTGCACCTTCAGTTTATTTTCAAATATAAAATTGTTAAATATTACAGGAAAAAATTGTAGTTATTTGGTTCTTAATAAAAAACATAAGGCAGGCTAACCACAGGGAAATTATTTATTTTTAGATGCATCACACTTGTGACAGTTCTGAATCTATTTGCAATTGTTAAAAGTAAATTTGAATCATGTTAATGACTGACCCAATTTAGAGGAACAGTACAGCTCTCAGACAGTTTATGGCATGCATATTAACAGAGATAAGATCAAATGGCCCTGTGACACAGAGCCTGCACACACAGCATGACGAGCAGAAATGCTGCAGCTTCAAAGGAGAGAAAGGAAAAATGTCCTACAAAAAACTGAATTAAATGGCTCAGAAACAGGACAAACAATTAAGACACCACATATAAAAAAATAGTTTATTTCTATCACTTTTCATTAAAAAAAAGAAAAGAAAAAGGCTATGTGTGTTTTTCAAAATAAAGTTAACCTAAAGGTGAATTTCTAATGTAATTTGTTTTTTTTTTTTACCGAGAATCTTTTAACTTAATCTATTTCGTTAGAGAGGAGGGAAATCCATCATTTATCCAACTATAAATTCTGTTAAATTCTGTAATCTCAGGAAAACCCTTTATTCCTGTGCCCTTGTCGGTCACCATGTATACATTTGTCTTATTTAGAAGGACTCGACATCTCTTATTGAGAGCTGATCAGCTTACCGTTAACAAAATTGCTAGCATGTAAGTAATATCTGACATTTGTGCCGTTTTTTTTTCTCGTTATTTATCGACTCGCCTGCAGCTTATGGGTCATTAAGACGCATCTCATTCATTAATGTCAATTTAGCAGCATAACTTATTTTATCACTCTGATAAACACTTGTAGTACGCTGACAGCATGCTAGCTGATGCTAAAACACCAAGATGAATGCAGGTAACCATAGTAAATAGAGAGCACTTAGAGTTGTGTGCACATCCGCTGCGTTTCTAAACAAATGATCGCTTCACAGAGCGGGATTTTATGGGACGAAAAGTAACTACCGTGTTCACAGGACTTCTTAGTTTTTCCTTTTTAAATTTTGACATAGAAAGTCGACAGATACTCACCACATTCAGAAGTTTCAGGTTATCCCTCAGTGAGCCCAAAACTCCAATGAAGGAGACGACGAACATCACAATTCCCAACAGGATGAGAATTATAGACGGGGCCAAAAACAAACCGTCCAGGGTCTTAAAACGCAGTCGCTCCGCCTCTGCATAGATGCCAATGGCCAGGATAAAAGTGCCTATAAACTGGAAACACAACAGATCATCAGTCAGGGTGGATTATTTTAATTTCTGAAAAGATACAATTTTAGTTGGATCACGGATTAAAGAAATAATACATTAATTCCACCATTTATTATGATAAACCTTAAAACCAAACCTCATGAAATCCAAGGTATTGACAGGTCGCTTTCTGACTTTATATCTACAGTATTATGTTTGTCTGGATTATAATTTAATAGAATTGCACTGAATGCAACTGGATTAAGATTGTGTTGGGAGTGAATAATAAACAAAACTGCATTTAATTGGATCCCATAAAGGGACCCAATTAACAACTTCTGTTTTAATGTGGCAAATAAAAATTTGTTGTATTTTGTTTGCAAGGCAATTATTTCTATTATTCACACTAATGAGGAAATGTATCCATTTGTTTAGATTTAAAGGAAAAAGTTATAATTACTCCTTGTAGACTTCAATAGCAAATGTTTGCAAACATTCAGATGAATATATAAGCTTTTAAACTGTGAAAGACAATCCCTTCACTAAATGAACATCCAGTTTAAACAACACCTCAATAAAATCAACTAAAGTTTGAAGGAAGGGAGGATTTATTTATATAGCGCTCGTCATACATAAGCTAATCCAAAGTGATTTACAAGACATCAAAGGAAAAACAAAGACCTATAAACTCGGCTTAGAGAGCCTAATACATCACACAGCATAAAGTATGACACAAAAGAAATTTGTTAAACTATAGATATAAATATCTAATTTGTATCCAACTTTAGATTGAAGTATTGTTTTAAATTTATATCTTATCCAAGCACTGTAGCTCCAGAGGTGGAGCAACAATCTAATGCTTCCAACAGGCAAAATGTTTCATGGTCCTATTCTTTGAAAACCTGCTGTAAAAAAAAAAAAAGATTCTTATTAAATGATTTAAAAGCAGCCAACAGTTTCTCAGGTTTCTGAGAGCTTCCTCCAAAGTTGAGGAGCAACTAGGGCTGATCGATAAATTAATAACAATATGTGTCACGATAGACATGTGATCAATAATAAATAATACATCTGATAGTTGATTTCACTGGACTCTGATCCAGAACCAAACTGGGAGATGTAGGAAGACTCCACCTGTCACTGCCAGCTAAGTAAGGTTGCATCAACTCACTGCTCACTTTTTGGTTACTTAGCAAAAAGCAGCGTGTTGAGTGACACGTGGTTACCTAGAAACAGACTGTTGAGTAACTGGCGCAGCAGCAGTTTAAGTTTTTATCACTGCGTCTCATAACTGCTTAAAAATAAATGATTCCAGTTTGGAATCATTTCATCTATTTAAAAAAAAAATAGATCGGGATCAATAGTTATCAGCAGATCGATACGAGACACTTGTGTTTGGTTTTTCAGTTACAGAAACCATCCGCTGCCTCACCTTGTTTAGAAAGGAGAATATATTCAGACAATAGGACGGAAGCAAAGTCTATAAATGAAAATATGTTTCCAATATTTTTTATTAAAACATAAAAGTTTTAAATCCCAAACGGTGGAACTAGAAACCCTGAGTAACAAATGAACCAACACAGAATCAGATCCAGGCATTTGAACAATTTAAGTTTCTCAGACAGTAAAACTATGAAGCGACACCAAAGAGAAAACACTCCTCAGCTGTTCTGCGGGGCTGCAGGTTTTCCCAGGGGGAATTGTGAGGTACATCCTAGACAGGTAATCAGTCAATCCCAGGTCCAACACGGGAACATCCTGGACAAACGACCAAGCACACACTTCATCATTTTCAAGATCAATTTTAAAGCAAACAGCCACAAAAAGCATGTTTTCTGTTTCCATGAGCAAGAAAACCCACACAGGAAGACTCCAGCTGGGACTACAGACCTATTACCTCACACTGAGACAAAAGCCACGCAGCAACATCCCACCTGTACTGACCTTTGCTTAACTGACATGTTTGTGTATCCAAAAATCAACCATAGCTCCCTCAATCTGAACAAAAAGTGATTTTTTTATTTTGAAAGCTTTTATTTTTGATCCTCTGGGAGTCATTTCTGACAGCTACGATAATTCTGCCCTCACAAAACTCCAACAATTACACCTCTCACTGGGAATATCCATCCTCACACCTTGTTTTTGCTGGTTACTTTAGAATAATTGGACTATTTACACTGCAAATATCTGACCTGATGTGCAAATTAAAGAGAGATCAAATTTTAGTAGCAGGTAACAACATGAGAAGCCATTTTGAAATGATACACTCCTGCAGACTGGTATAATTTTATTTTAAATAGAAAGAAAATTAATTTGTTGAGTCACTATAGTACAATTACTTGATTGTACAATTACAATCAAGTAATTATATTAACTTCAATTGTTATATAAATGCTGTATATATTAAGTATGACTTAAAGGAAAATTTTCTTCCTAATTTAACACGTTAAAATTGGGCCTCTGTCCCTTTAAAAACTCCTGCTCATTCTGAAACTCCACCTCCAGGAAATCACAACATCAGTCCTCCTTCCAATAATGTTTTTACAGGTGTTGCAATGAGAAGTAACTGGTATACTGAGGTCAACTGATTGTTTGCTAAATGCTGTTGGCTAGTCTGAAGGAGCTGAGTGTTGGAGTTGCAGGAGAGGCTGATCTGTGAGGTGGAAGCTCAGAAACTGCAGCTTGGAGGAGGAGCTGTGTCTCGAAGGCGGGGCTAGATCCACCTAGGCCTTTTGCAGCGCTTGACCGAGATTAAAGGATTTCCCAAACATGCCTGAAAGAATCAAGGCAACACTAGGTAGGTGGGATAAACATTATAACATGATGTAAAGCTAAAAAAAGGTTGACTTTATATAACACACGTGCTGAAAACTGCAACAGCTCAACTGCATGCGCGGCACCCAAGTATAGAGAGAAAATCAGTTAAAGGTTTTGTTAAACGTTGTTTCATCAAAAACCAACACAGAAAAATGTTGCAACTCTTTCATGAGAATCAGAGCACACACACAAACACACAGGCGGAGAGCAGAGCCAGAGGACTATTCATCTTTGTACAGTCATCACTCAGATGCTGAAACTGCTTTGAACACAGTAAGTTTCGGCTGTGTGTGTTTCTACATTTTGCTCAGTGAGTGACAGAAGAGCAACAAATTCAGCTGACAGGAAGACAGCCGCTGACATGTGAATGAGTCCTTATCTCGTGGGTTACCCTACCCAGCCATTCAGTGTGGGCTGTGAAAGAAATGACATTTTCTCACTTCCGGTTCTCATTCTGTATGTAAGTGAAATAACAAACCACCTGCTGTGTTTATGTGGTCATTTCAGCAGGCAGCATGGTGTGTTGTGAATTTAGAAAACTGATATTAATGCAGGGAAACAACTCAAAACGTGGGTTGGAGAGTGATAGCAGGTGAAAATGTAGACCCTGAGGGCTGCTTTACAGTCACTGTGTTGTTTTTATTCCACTGCAAAAGCAGGAAAAAATATGGTAGAGAGCTTTGATGAGGATTCAGATGTATTAAAATGCAGCATGTGAGCGCCGGGAACTGGAGGCCAGCAAACATTTGTTCAGGGAGCAAAGCAGGTAACACTTTCAAGAATTTTAATATAATGCAACCGTGTGATGAATATGAGATTTCCTGGGTTTGATAAGAGTAAAAATACAAGCTTTTATTGTGGCATTGAAGAATTTTGACTGAAAATGTATGACATGATGCGAGTGTTTGTATTTAAAAAAAAAAAAAAAGAAGAAGAAATTATTTTCCTACTGCAACAAAATTAACTGATTATTTTGATTTCACAATTTATTTTCTCATACTGGTGGGATGAGAAGAGTTAAACCCAAAACACACAAATAAAGCCGTCTGATTTTATTGTTTTTGTAGGCGATGGATGTGTCTCATAGTAGAGCCAAACATACAAAGGATTCTGCTGCATTAAGATAAAGAAAATTAGTTTTCAAATGGTTTTGGGCTCGATTAAACAAATTTATCCTCAGTTATAGAAACAAGATTTGGGTCATTGGATTTCAAAATACTTTAATAAATTCAATAAAAGCTGACTTGTGTGCAGCAAAGTCAGGTTTTCAGTACAAGACACTGAGTCAGTGTGGATCTTATTATAAAAGCCGGATTATAAAAAGACGAAGAGAAGCACAGTGAATATCTGCAGAAGTGTTGAGTAAAGCATTACAAGTTTTGAGAACAAAAGACATCAAGTCCTGCTTTCAAATTGAAAATGTGTGATTTCGATTTATGGCAGAAAAATTCCCCGGTGAACTATCTGACTGTCGTCTATGTCCTTAATCCTGACTTCAAATACTTCTTTGTCATCCATAACTCCATCCATATATCTCATCTTAGGCCTTCCTCTTTGTCTTTTTCCTTAACATCTCTAACATCTTTCTACCGACCACTACTCCACTTCGCATGTCTAAACCATCTCTAACTTTATCTCCCAGTCAGTGCTCTGCCTCTGATGGCTTCATTCTTAATCCTGTCCAACCTTGTTACTTACAGAGAGAAACTGAGCATCAGCTCTGCTACTTCCTGTTCTGTCTCATGTCTTTTTGTCTTCACATGCCAGAGGACCCCTGCTGTGCTTTATTCAGTTTCTTGAGCTTTTTTTGGTTTCCTAGAATCATTAAAATCGTATCCAGTTCAGGTTGAGCTTTCAGCATGAAGGACAAACCTGAATAATTTGCACCAGTACTCTCGTAGTTTGGGTCAAATAACATATGTGAGTGATGGAGTAGATTCTGCAGTCCAACACTGCGTTTGTTTTCTTTGCTGACCCAAAATAAGAATGAGGCACAGTCATGCTGTGGAAACTTAAGTTGTGTCATAAATCATCCCTAAGGATCATGTGTTTTAAAACCACAACTTGTAAGCTATGAGTGGTGTGTTAAACAACTGACTGCAGACTAGCTGCCAGAGCAGATAGCATGTCTAATTAGCCTGCTAATGTTAGCTATACTTGTTCTACTCTTGAGAAGTGCATAAATTCTGCTCACATAAAACATATTTAGTAAAAAGGTGTCACAAGTACAACACTTTCATTCTATTGGCTGAGAGGTTGTCAGGTTCATTTTTGTTTTGAGAGCAGAAAATGATTCAAAAGCAAGCAGAAAGGTTTGCAAGCGTACATTTGTTCTGAGTAGAGACACGTTTTGAGCGCGACGAGAAAGGTTTGAAACAGCTCAGTGAAAATATGAAAGAGCAGAGATTTTGAGTACAAGTATTATAAGTTTTGAGAAGAAAAACAAAGTTCTGCTTTCAAAATGAAAATGTAAGTACAGGTTTTAGACGTGAGAATCAAATACATTTTCAGGCTGAAAATGTGTTCTCTTGGAATATGGCAGAAAATTCCCTCCATTACAGTATGGCAACAATCACAAGAAAATGAAGAAATGTCTTGTCTCATTACTGCAAAAATATTACACACCACCACCACAATAAACACTTTAAAGAAAGGCACAGCAGTTGGCTGATTAGCAGTGCACAGCTACAGGTAGGAGGGAAATCATTAGTTTTCCCTCGTCAATCAAAAACTTTATATTAATAGAAAGACTTTCTAAAAGAACATTTTAGCACTTTTAAACAAGCAACTTTTTAAAATCTTGGTACACTTACTAATGCTTAAAGCTGGAATATGTAATATTTATTAAGAAGTATATTTTACATCAATATATTAAAACCATTAGGGTGTTGTGACATGAAAGTATAGTAAGAGACATATCTGTAAAAAAAAATATTTCCTTTGCCTTCTCCCAGTGCCTCAAACATCACTATTAAGACAGTTTTAACAATCATGTAAAAACAAAAAAAGAAAAAACAATCTACATAGTGAATAACTAGGTTTGTTTTTGGCAAAGTAAAGAATCTGGCAAATTTGTTTCGATTGCGTTTTTTTTCCTGCCATTTATTTTCCCTACTGGATTCTGTTTTTTTTATTAATATTTTAAAAGAAATGCTGGAGAGAAGAAAAGGAAAAGAAGTGCAGAAGAAAAAACTGGTGTTTTCACACATGTAGATGTCAGAGATTCAAAAGCGAAAACTATCTCGCCTGTTTTTCTTTACCTGTCCCAACTCGCCATGTGTTGTAGGGTCAGACTCACTTAATTCGTCTTACAAGGGAGAAGAGAAAACCTTTTCAAACATACTGTCAACATGAACAAAAGAAAGTCGCTGTCTGGAAAGTGTTCAAATTCTGAAGCAATACAAACACATTTTGGCAAAAAACATTGATGAGGAAAGCTGCACAGTGTAACCTATGTTCAAATATTCTTCATAATCTTATCAAACTACAAACAAAGAGGTGGAAACATACTCTGCCTCAGCTTTTACCGTGGAGGAGGAAACTACAGTAACACCGCCAGGCCTCTGTTTACGTGCGTACATTTAAAGCTGCGGATGACTGATATAAAGGAAGCAGGCCGAGGTTACTCTGCCAAACTGCTCTGCAGAACATTTGTGAAAGCATCTAGCCAAACTTGAAACTCAGAAACAGTTCAGAGAACAGAGGGGAAAATGTGTGTAAACAAGAAATACCGACCAAATGAGGAATACCAGAGTCCAGAGTCCTTCACTGATAGGAGCTGGACTCAAAATGAACCGAAGTCAGTCTGTTTTACTACATCATTTTTAATTCAGCTGACATTGAACACATCAGCTCCAACCTTAAAAGTAATTCAAAAGCTTTCAAATCCAAATTAGTTCCCCGTATATTTACATTATTATCCTAAAATCTACAGCAGAACATGTAAAACACGAGAGAAAAGGATTATATCACAAAATATTCAAGTTTATATCATCGTCATGATACTTAATGACACATTTCTATCAGCACAAACCTCTGCATAAGCAGGAGTATTGTAATAAACTATTAATATGCATAGTTTTTCCACTTAAAATAAAAAATATTGTACATTAGATTCAAACGCCGGTGCATAAATTACCTATGCACACTTCAACTTCCTCATCTGTGCTACCGATTCCTAGTTCCCTTTATTTTTGTTTGGCATAAATAAAAATAAATATAGAAGTTGTTCTGAATAAAAATATTTCTGTTGAATGACAGTCTAATTTAACAGGTATTTAAATACACTGACTGAACGTTTCAGAATCTGCCTCCTGCAGACTTGAAAACTTTTTTTTGTCAGAGTTAATTAAAATGTCAAAAACAAAGCGAGATAAGCAGGTTTATATGTAGGTGAGACTTTTGAAGCTTTTAGTTTCAGTTACTGATACAAGAAAATCTAAGCTGGTGCTGTTTTAATTGATGGCCTAGAAGTAATGAAATTCCAAATCATAAATTATCTTTCCACATTCCAACTTTCTCATCTGTGCTATTGCTACCCAGCTCTGCGACTTAAATTGTCACGTATAATTTAAAAGAAAAAAAAAACTAGGAGGTGTTTTTAGTAAAAGTATTTCTACGTATAATTGACCGACAGTCTAATATAATGGAAAACTGAACTTTTAAATTGTCAAATCATGTTTTTCATTATATTAGTCTGTCAGATGGTGACTGGCCGTTTCAGGATCTCCCTCCTGCAGACTTTCAACATATTTTTTTTGTTAAAAGCTAATTAAATTGTCTCAAATAAAGCCCCAGAAGTAATCATTGCCGGATCCAATTTTTGTTCCCTGTATTGATGCAATAAAAACTTGGCTGGTGCTTTTATAGTCAATAATCAAAATCTATTAAGCTCAATGCAATTTTAAAATTTAGAGCACTGACTTGTGTTATTTTCTGCACAGAGTTATAGCTTTTTTATTTTTTTAAATCATGTCCTAGATATGTATTTGTGATTCGTTATAGTCTGTGTGCAATTATAAGGATCTTATTCTAAAACCTAATATTTAATATTTAATTATTAATATTAAACCATCTTCTGACTTCAGGAATTTGTACAAAGTGTAGCTTCTGTGAAATCAACATCAGACCTTCTACATGTAAAACTTGCTTTCTTACTAGAACTGGCAGGTTATTGCAGTAAAAACAGCAGGACTTTCTGCCTTTTCTTCTTAAACTGAAATAACTGCTTTATTGGTTGTTTTTAATCTAACAGACTCAATCTGATATATTCTGCAGTCGCAGCTCAATATTGAAATATTTAGAGATTAAATTCATTAGGGAGGATAAAATTGACACAGTTCAAACACCAAAAATACCTCAATGTGTGTTAAGATAACGTCAATGTTGTTCAAGGTCTGCTCTCCGGAGTTCAGCCAATCAGCAACAAGGAAAATAAACGGCGCTCCTTCATTGGCTGCTTGCAAATACATCTCAAATAGCTTTGCGGCGAGATATTTAAGTTTTCTAAAGAACATTTCCTATAAAATACTTTATGTGTGCTCTTCAAAAGAACAAAAATTTTCCACAAATAATTTGGAAATACGTTGCACAGAAACATCTGAGAATAGTCAGTGATCCACTGTAACAGCATTTAAAAAATTTAACGCATATAACATCATCGTCATTATGCCTTTACTCCAGACACAAACTGGTCCATAATAAAAAGATAAAAGCAAAATAAGAAGTACAAAACAAAACAATACAAGATAAAAATAAACGACACATAATATTCACTGAGTCACCCATAAATGATGACGCCACAACCTTAAGGAAAATCTCACTGTACTCGGTGCAGGGCTCACTAAAATTGAAATTATATTATAAACAGTCCCACTAAACTCTTAGCGGTTTGAACTGATTTTGTACAACATTTACAAAATATTTGGTGAAATCCTCTCCCACTGATTTACCCAAAATCCAAAGGAAACCTGTGGTTTTCTCATCCACTTAGAGGTTAGTTTGAACTCCTATCTAAAAAGCTCCATTATTTTTTGTTACTTAAATCATTGACCAGAGCATGCAGGACATTACTCATGTTTCAGACCATTGTTGTGTCGCTGTAAGGAACCGTTACTTGGCTTGTTTACATCCTTGGCACTTCCTGTTCAACAACTCAGACAATGAGAATGTAGACAGATTAAAAACATTTAAATCTCTGAAAGTTTAAGTAGCACAGATTTCCCTCCAAACTGCTTTCTCTGTGCTATTTGCATTTGGCTACTACTTCAATATTTGCAATAATCAACAAGGCTTGCAGAAAGTCAGTATAGCGTACAACATTCATTAAAAGAAGGAAAAGCTGAACTCGCATCAATCGATAAATCACTGAGTGGATTTTGAGTGTCTTTGCTTTCTTGAGAAAACAATCAGACTGAGACTGCTTCTATTTTTCCAGATTAACTACATTCTTCTCAGGCTCTGAATAGAAAATTACTTTATTATGAAAGAGTTGCAACCTGTGGAAGCAAAATAAACGCAGCTCAATTACTTTCCTCTCCTCCCTCCATCAGCGCAGCATTCAGTCCCTATAATGAACCGACTGCTGCTTCTTCTCTATTCTCTGCTTGTCCTTGCCAAAACGATTTGGAAACAGACAAGTGATTTTTAACTGGAGTGTCAGTCTGCCTATACACTGTTATTCCTTCTGTTAGGCAGCCCAGCTGCAGCGCTGCCTATGTTAGGGAAAAGTCAGACAATCACAGGATGAATGCAACCCATCAGCATATTGCTCCATTTGAATTGAGACATGGGATGTCCTACATGGTGTAAATAAAACAAAAAAATCTAAAGAATATGTCTCTTTAAAGTTAAATGATCCTGCTAAGCTCAAGGTTTCCCCAAGAAAACCTGCTAAGCCTGTTGGTTGGGAAATTTGGAAATATCACTTGATAATTATGTGTTATTGAAAGATTGGAGGATGAACACCAACTATAAAGTCTGAAAAAAAAAACTTAAATAAATAAGCAATGCTAAGCCTGGCAGAGCACAAGTAAAGCCTAGTGGCCCGCCAGGCTTATAATACACTGGGGAAAACCTGCTAAGCTGGCATTTTCTAACAAATATAAACTAAATTTCCCAGTAGCAAAAAGTTTAATTGAGCTCTTTGTTTAATGCATAATCGATTCAGATGACTTTGAAATGTTGTAAGTGCATCGTTAAACTGAAAATATGTTTGAACCTGGGATAAAACTGTATTTAATGTGCAGGATAATGAAGAAATGGAAATATATCATGGACATTCTGTCCTTTATGGTGACATATTAGCATTATTGTTTGAACAACATAAGATTCGACATAAAGATTAATTAAAAGTAGAAATGGTCAGGATTTATGTTAATATTGTTGTTTCTAAATGAATATCAACTTGTTTTCTTTGCATTATTTCAGGTCTGAATGCACTGCATCTTTTCTCATTTTCTGCAAATAAATAAAAATTTTTTGCTTGGAATTTCAGAGACATGTTGTCAGTAGTTCATAGAATAAAAGAACAAAGTTCATTTAATCAAACATACCTATAAAACGTAAAATCAGAGAAACTGATCATTTTAAGGAATCTATTCTTTTTTTCCCCCAGAGCTGTATATATTCTAACATTGCTTTATTACTTTAACCAACAGTTTCAGTCAAGCTGCAATTTACGTGTATTTTTATAATACATGTAAATGTTGTTTTGGGTTTTCCGTAATAATTAAGAAATACAAAAGGAACACTTGACATACAATTGCTCTGAGTGTAATAAATCAGTCAAATGAATAGGAACTAGAATTTAAAACAGATTGTGTGGATCCTACAGACTCCTGACCACAATGACATGCGCCTTGAGTCTTGAACTGCTTGTGGTCATAGCTGACACAGCACTTTCACAAAATAGTCTTCAAATCTTATTCAACATAATTACAGATTAACATAAGCAGTCATTCGTATGTAGATGAGATGATTTGAGGCAGCTAATTTACCCCAAATTAGAGGAAATCTTGATAGAAACTGAGATTTGGTGCTTTGAAGCAAATCATTCGTTTACAGACATTAGTGATTTGATCATGCGCAAATGCAGACGTAGTCTCAAGCTCTCCTGATTGTTTTTTAAATTGATTTCCTCTGTGTTTCTCAAGAACAGCCGCTGTTTGGAGTAAAGGTGAGCAGAGGAAGGTGTGGCCACCAGATAAGAAGCGCAAACTCTGATGCGAGAGACGTCGTTACTCCACAGGCTACAAACAATAATAATAAATAAAATAATAACCCGAGCTACAGTCATAAATCACTCTCCATCGGAAACCAGAGCAGAACTAAACGTAAAACAACTTATATCCTCAAACACCGGCAGACAATAACAAGCTGTCACTCAGTTCGCCGGACTCTCTGAACAAACAGGAAAAAAAAACTCGACGTTTATGGCGACGCTCACCCAAAACACGCAGGCGTAGGAGAACAAGATGAACTTGACCACCGTGTAGCCAAACCTCTGAGGGCTGCAGCGTCCAGGCATCGTCTCCGACAGCGGAGCGGAGCGGACTGAGGGGCTCAACGGCTGCCGTGTTGACAACAAACTCACTTCCGGGTTGACATCGCTGCCACACCTGCACGCGCCGCCGCTGAATGGCTGGATAAACGGCCTCAGTCTGCACCTGCATTTATTTCACTCATTTATTCACTACATCCACTGGGAAGGGGAAACTCTTTCACTAGTTCAATTGGCAGATTATTTCACTTTTTATTGGGGGAAAATGTCTCCTTTTAGGTGAAGTAATCTGACAATGGGATTAATCTAATTTTAATCAATATTAAGGAATAATTGACCTAAAACACGCTCACATCTTCATGGAAAGTTACTTGTTTTGTCTCATCTCAAGTACTAACATAGTTGCTCCAGAAACTAGGAAAAAATTATTTGTGAGAGTTTCTGTTTTTGAATGTTCTGTACATAATTCAGATTTCTTTCAATTAAATCCAAGAAGTCAAATTTACTTTTCAATAATATAACTAAACTGCACCTTCAGTTCAACCTACTAAAATGTATTTCCATTTTAGGATCCTGAATTAAAGAGGGCTGAATCCAGGCTAAAACCAGCTGGATTTAATATTATGAACGCCTAGTTTATAAGTATTTAAATATTAAAGGATATTTGTTCCTCCAAGTTGTATCTCCGGTGCTTCCTGTTTCACAGTGGGATCTCCGACTTCGGGTGTTGAAGATTTTTACGACGGCTCAGAAATGGAAGTTGGAATCTCCCATTTCTGAGTAGAACTGGAACGCATGATGGTGTCTGACCTGAGTGAGGTCCACCTTCTTTAAATCAGACACAATGGCTGTCAATCAACTCGGCTGTGTTTCTGCTGGTATAAAGCACAAACGTTTGACACCAAATTGGTTTGATTTCACAAAAGTGGAGGATCTGGTTGACTTTTTGACCTTTAACATTTCAGAAATATCTTAAAAGCCAAAGCAGCACAAACAACATTTTTTGCTGCACAAACCACCACAAACAGTCGAGTTGATTGACACCCATTTTGTTTGACTTGAAGAAAGTGGGGGGCCTAGTTGACCTTTGCTGACCTCTAGAATCATTTCTTTATATCTTTAAAATGACAGCAGCTCAAATGAAAATTTTTGCTGCACAAACGTTTTACACCAATTTTGTCTGATTTGAAGAAGGTGGTGGGGGGCAACTTCACTCAGGTTGAGGTCTGTTCTCTCTGCAGCAAGAATTTCTCCTCCACCAGATTCACCAGCGCCTGTCCGGCTTCGAAAATACATTATTAAAACATCAATAAAGACATCAACAACACATGTTTTGTGATTTGCCAACTCTTTCTTCTTTTTCTTTTGTCTCTTTGCTGATGATTTGAAGCAGGCTGTAATTGAAAAGACACAATCAAAGCACATAAATTGGGTTTTAGTAATAATAATCAATTATAATTGCATTGTTGAGGCTTTTCTTTCAAAACACTGCATCATTTTTGCATGAATCCTGCAATCCATTTGCTTTCTGTCGTTCCCTCTTTCCTGCATTTTTTTTTTTGATAAAAGGTGTGTTAATTTGTGGAAACTGCAGATAAAACAGGAAATGTTTAGTAGCGTTTCAGATATTTAAAATAATAAAAAAAACAACTAAGCAGTAATTATCAAAATAAACTGATATGAAACGTTTATGTCATGGTTTGTTTTTCAGCCGTTTCAGTTGTTGAACACACAAAACAAATCAGCAACATGGCAGCAACTCAGTGTGTTTTTGAAAATAAGTTGTCGATTAAAAGTGGCTTCACAGTGTTTCGGTTGATCCGCTGGCAGGACCAGTCCGTGACAGCTGTGTGTAAAAAGCTACTTCACTGTAAAACATTTCATTTAGTTGTGTCAACTATCTTGTACTCTTAAAGTCAAATAAATTTACGGAGTTTTAGATTTTGATTCTGAGTTGTTTTGTGAACGATAAACTTACAGTAGTAAGTTGCAAATTTTTTCATTAGGAGTTAATAAATTAGAGTTTTTGGATTAGCACTTAAAAAACTGGAAGAAGAAAAATACAGGAGTGGGAACTATTTCCCAGAATGCTTTGCGGCATGGTTTTGTATCCTGAGATGCGTTACGTTGATCTGACTCTTGTGTTTTATTAAGGCAAATGTTTATTTTCAAGTTTTAGGATGAGCTTGTTTTTGTTTTTTAGCTGAATTCATTATAATGTTTCATAAAATTCATTATCAGGTCAGAAATTTTGTTTAGGCAATTTGAAACAGTTTGAATTATTGTAAAGTAAAAGAAGTTGATAATGTAGAAATGTGGCTCTTTAACCAGGTCAGGACAGTTTTTATTTGCATATTGTGAAATAATTATTTGTTTTAAATTGCAGCATTAAGTTAAACCTCACAATTCAAGATTAATGAACTTAAAAAAAACAATGTTTAGACAACATATCTCTAGTTTAATCAGCTATAATTTCTGAGTTAAAACCAGAGTAATTTTTGTGTTGATTTAAATTGCATTTTTAAGGCAGCAGGTGGACTTTCATTTTCAATTTCAACCATCTTCTCATGTTTTACAGTGTTGTTGCTGTTAGAGTTTGATATCAAAGAAAATAAACAGTATGTAAAAGACCATCTCTAAATTCACTGCACCTTGAAGTAGCTGGGCTACAGCAGCAGAGGAGTTTATCTGCTAAAAACAGATGAACCACCATCTTGGCAAAGGCTGTCTCAGAAAAACACACTGAGTGAGTTTTGTTGCAAACTGCCAAAGCTTTCATTTCTTCTTCCCTCCATGTTGGCCTTGGCCCTGCTACTCATGTGAAAGCGCCCACATGCTGCTCATACTGTACACACACACACACACACACACACACACACACACACACACACACACACACACACACACACACACACACACACACACACACACACACACACACACACACACACACACACACACACACAGAGAGAAAAAAAGTGTAGTCAGCTTAATATTCCTTCTTCCCTTCTCGTCAGTGTCAACGCATGCACCTACTTTCACTTCTGGGAAAAAAAATAGAGCTGAGGAATTATAAAAAAGTGGCAGTTTGGTGACAATCATGGGAATAGAAAAGAGAGAAAGGAGTGAAAGCGGTTAGAGACAGGTACCATCAGACTGTTTGCTCTGCAGGACATGAAACACATGCAGAGACTGTTTGTGAGATGGCATCACTCCAGCTGCAGCACTGCGATCCACAGCCAGTTCCCATTACACCGTTATTATGTGAGCGCTCAGTATTCATAGGTTAGATTACAGCCGTCTTCAAACCCGGCTGTCATGTGGATCCCAGTTTCACTCCTGAGAGGTTTCCTCAGCTGCACCGTTGTGACACTTTGATGTTGGTAATAACTGGAGATAAAAATGCTACAGTGACAAAACATTTAGGTTTTTTTAAGTTCATGTGGTGGCACCGTAATGGCAAGGTAGCAAATGTAACATTTAAAGTATCTTGTGTCCAGATTAAAGCTGCAGTATGTAACCTTTTTGTAAAGAATATATAGTTTTGGCATATTTGTTAAAACTTGTTGTGACTGTTTGTTAGGAGACAGTTAATCTGTGAAAATCGATCTCCTCCACTTCCTCCCTGAGCTGCTACTGTCGTCAGAAGACATGCAACGCTCCTGAAAAACAACCAATCGGAGCCAGGAGGAGGGACTTAGAGCTGTCAATCAAACTCATGTACTCACTGCTAAATGTGGTAATGGCTGAGAAACAATGTACCGTTATAGGAAGTTACCTGTCCTCATAGGTGGACATGTTAATGAGCTAACAGGCTATGCTAGCTGCAGCAGAAAAAGGGAGTTGGGAGGGAGGATGAGCGGCGCTACACAGGACTGTGATCGACAGCGCTAAGACCCGCCTTCTTGCTCTGATTGGTTGTTTCTGGTTGGGAGAAAGCAAAGGAGCGCAATTTTTTCACAGATTATCTGCTCATACTTTACAGTTACAATATAGTAACGGTTTGATCAAATATGTACAAAAAAATCCTTTTTTTAAAACTAAAAGTTCAATAGTGAAGCTTTAATGATAAAGGATCAGGACCAATTAGGATGTTCAGAACCCCAAAGGAAAAGTTTCAGGGCTTAATTTTGATTCTAACAACTAACTTTAAGTTCAAACAGAGAATTTAAGCAAACAGAGAATTTCTGAAACAATCAAACTCAAACAGTTCCAACTTTCACTGAACTGGAAACACTTTAAAGGACTAAAATGGCCACAGCGAAGCACCGATGTTTGACGTCTGGATAGGCGAGTAAGTGGGTCACACCAGGTCTGAATTTTTATTCCGACAACGGAAAGAAAAGCAAAGATTTTACGATGAAAGTTTCCATTAGAGGAGAGAAACAAAGCCATCCTGGCAAAAACAATTTATCCAAAGATTTTAACCTGGCCTGGTTAGTCAGGTTTATCTATTACATACTTCAGTAACATGGCAGATTAAAGTGCTTTTCATCATAAAAACACCAAAAACACAAAATCATAAAACACACCAGACAGTCAACAACTGAGAAAGAATTGTTCCTCAAAATAATCAATAGCTGATGGCCGGCTAGACAGTGTAGGTCAAAGTTCACATCTGACCAGAGTAAGAATCAGTTTTGACAGAGACGAGTGCAGCAGGTCAGCTGCTGGATGTAGATGTTTTTTTGATGTCATTGAAACCTGACCTAAATCAACAAACACTGAAACTTGTAAGCAAACGACTGATGAAGTCTCTGTGTGTTCCCCTTCCAGGGAAATTAAAAAAGTCAAACAGAAAAATAATAATAAAAAAAGAGAATACACAGCAGGCAATTCAGCCGAAAACCAATATAAAAGCAATTTTCAAGTCATCTCTTGCTTTTCTTCTGGTGAATTTTCTTACCTTCGTTCCAAACTTTTTATCTTTTTGTCGTCTTGCTTGATCCAAAAAGGCTGAGTAAGAGAAAAAAAACCGATTTTCAAAAATTATATGGCGGGTGAGGGTTTTAATAATGTTTCTGATAAAATAAAAGAAACACTTGAAATGTTATTGAACTCCTAAATAATCCAAAGGTTCTTGGATAACAAGAAAAATAACATGTTTACAGAATTTGATCGTGTTTTTTGAAACATATGTAATGTTTTTTGTATGTATGTAACTAATAACATAATCGTGATGGGATTTAGAAACAACATATTCAACACAAAAGTTAACTTTCTGGGTTTTATTGAGTAAAATAAATATTTAGAGACGTTGGCGCTCATGCAGAGATTCATAGATGGAATAATACCACTGCTCCTGATAAATACATGAAACAGATTTATGTTGCTTATATTGTGCTGATGAGGTTACCAAGAAAGATTTTAAAAAATGTAAACAGGAAAATGTAACAGAAAGTAAAACTTACCATCTTTAGAAACAAAAGTACAGTTTGTCCTAGACTTTGAAGTCCAGAGTCTGTCAGAGAGAAAACAAGATGAGAAAAGATACTTTTAAAGATAAAAAAAAGGTTTTCAACTAATAAAAATGCTTGATATTATTAAGCTTGATTTTTGAAAATCTTATTAACATAATATACCCTCTTAGCATGATAAAATACATCAGGGAAAAACAATAGAAAAGACAAAATGGGTTCAGAATTTCATGGATAAACATGAACAAAACAGACCAGGATTATGCTAAGCAAAAGTGAAATATTTTAAAATAATATAAATAAACTAAATAGAGCAAAGAAAGATGAAGCTACAGATGGATGAATGACATTTTGTGACATCATACTGAAGGTGCAATCAGAGAGCAATGCAGCGTTTAAGTCTGGCCCGACGGAGCAAAGCTGAAAATGTCCTCCACATTTCTGAAGAAAACATTTTTTCTTTTTTTCTACAGGGAAGCTCAGAGCTTTACAGCCACATCCTAAAAACACGGTGATAATAGGGGTGTTGAGTTTAACAGCACTATTTTTAACTCCACGTTTGCTTCAGGAATCGAACCCTGGTGAACAGAGAGAGTCTTTATTCCACGAAGACAAAACCAAAATGTCCGGAAAACATGCCGATTACGCACAGGCAAAACTGGAAAGAAGCAAAATGAATTTACTGAATGTCCTTCTGCGCCACCGCATCCATCATGCATAGCAGAGACACTCATGTGTCCTGGGTTTTCTCTGCACCATAAGCAAGCTTTTTAATTTCTATATCTTCTAGTTCATATACTAGGTTTGTAAAGTTTTCTTCCACAGTTTTTCTGACAGAAAAACACCAGCCCAAAACGAAGAGGGTGTCATAAAAATGACAAATCTGTGGTTTGTTGATCTGTTTTGCTGTTCAACATCTCTCACTGTTAAAAGCTAAAATATCTTGTGGAAGACGTGGAAGCATCTGAAACCAAAAGTGTACAAACCAAAAAACGACACATACACCAACATGTCTTGTGTTAGAATTGCCATAATTATTTCAGAGGTCTATTTACTATTGCCTTCACAATCAGAGTGACTACTTTAAGCAAACAATGTGAGAAGGGCTAAATTGTCACGACTTGTGGTTTGAAACAGATACTTGAAATTATCACATATGTAGAGAGACACAAACTTACCCATTACCTTAGCAGGAGCAAACAAGGGAAAACATGAAATGAGTGAACGACAGAAAGAGGTTAAATAGTGAGGGGACGAGTGGAAACGACAAAAAAGAGCTAAACATAGGTGAGTGGATGCAGCTGGGGAAGGGAGCAGGGAGAGAAAAATGAGGAAACCATAAATAAGTGTTCACTTCTTCCTTCTCCTTTCCAGACAGAAAACCGGTTAACAAATCATTTTGTTCTTGGTTATATATGCACATGTTTCCACTGATTGCTTGTTCTCTTGTTTTCTCAAAACCAGTTTGAAATAAATAAACAAAAATAACAAAAACAGCTAAGAAGGTGGAAAGAGTGGCAGGCTGAAGGTGAAGTGAAAGATAAACAAGGACAGTGGAAACACCTGCAACTGATATAAACAATAAAGAGAAAAAGCATCAAGCACGTGACATAAAGAAAGAAGCAGAAAGTGTTTGGGGAGTATAACAGTTTAAACATTATTAAAAAGGCACACCAAGAAATTCCAGTTCAACTATTTTTATTTTTTTAAATCTAATTAGCAAAATTTCTACATATTTATCCTACAACTAAACTGAAAACAAGCTTTCAGTTTGGGTACTTACCCTCTCTACTTTGTCATAGTTTTCAGCCTTTATCTGCAAATATAAGTATAAAAACTTAGAACTATAAAGCTGAAAGGAATATATTTATGCAGTTTTAATAACTCAAACACACAAACCTAAGAACAGCAATCAAAAGAAATGACCCAAAGCTCAAACAATGCTAAAGGTAAAGATTAACATAAAAACAAAAATCTGAGCAAAAAGTCAGAACTTTAATTCTTTTTACGTGTTTGTTTGTTTTCATTGGCCTAATCTGCTTCCGTAATTTCGCTGTCTGAAATTCAGTCTAAAAATTCTGTAAAATTCTGTAAAAAAAAAAAAAAAAAAAAAAAAAAAAGTTAAGATGTCTGAATATATTTTAACACTGAAAAAGTAAGCGCAAATATGCAAGATTAAAATTTCAGTTTCATTTTTAATTAAAACCCTGGTGACATATATTTACTGCCATACTTTATGACACTTCTCATGTCATGCCGCCCTGGGCTGAGAGCCATGTCGCCTTTGTCAGAGGACATGCAGATTACACTGAGGTTTGCTTCAAACCCGAAAAAGAGTCTGAGTGAGTCATCTTCTTCTGCTGACTTAAATGTTATTAAATATTTAACCCACATTTCCATTACTGTCATTAGCCAAAAGCTGGACACAATCAACGGATCTAAAATGTCTCCAACCCTTTTTCTCCTCACAGCTCTTGTGTGAAATGTCCAATGAAATGCTGTTTCATTCCCACACTCTGGGAACCGGCTGATGACATTTCTTCCCCGTGGTTTTTTGCGCTGTCCGCGTGGACCGAGGCTCGGCGCGCGCGGCTCTGCGCCGCAATGTCCGCGCGTCTCGCTGTGGAGAAGCGCGTCGAGGCTTGTAACGCATTCCAGCAGAGGGAAAGCGAGAGACGCAGCGAGAGGCGCAGCGCCAGCGTGTCTGCGTGAGAGCGCGGAGAAATGCATGAATGGATTCTTGGTCAGACCTGAGCGCCCATTACGCGCCTGGCGATTCGTTTCTGACCATTATCGGCTATGGAGCGGAACATCTGGGGTTAGTTCTCACGATATAATCGAGGTAAGACAGATAACACTCACAATGTTTGGTGTGTTTGAGTCATTGCTGCAGAGATCCACTTTTTATAAATTGGAAGTCTGTTTTATTGTATTGTTCATGTGTTTTAGAGCAAACAAAGAGGAACAGTTTAAGAAATAAATGAACCATTTAAAAACACAATTGGACTGTGGACTTCACAATTAAATTGTGGCATGTTTATTATTCGAATGTATTATTTTAATTGAAATAAAGACAGGGATGTGGCGGATGAACACAAACCATTTCTCTGTGTTGTTTTAAGGAGTTTGAAGTCTTTTTTACACGCGCAAATATAAATTGCAACGTGAATTTGTTCGGATTCCTGAAGCCGTTCATTTCCTAATGAGAGCTCCTTCATCAGGACCGGCTGTCCGCCATCCGCTGTTCCTCATTACGCACAGCAGACTCGCGCTTCTCCACAAAGTTTCTGCCACCAGGTGACAAAGGGAGCGAGAATGGATGCCGAGAGTCTTATTAAGCACTTCCAGCGAGACCCGGAGGCCACTTTAATGCCGCTGTCAGTCACCTCTGACTGGCTGGAGGACGGAAACGAGACCACCGGGAACCAGTTCCAGCAGCCCGACTGGCAGGTGAGAGAGGACGCAATGGATGAATGAGTGATTCATCAACAAGTCAAATTATTTCAACGTTTCCGTTGAAAAAGTAAAAAAATGAGTGATATGTTGGTGACTCAAATTAGTTCCTCTGTAAAGAGGAATGATAGCTGAAGCTAATAACAAATATTTTTAATTGAAATTGTCTGAAATAGACAGCTAATGATGTGGCAAATATCCTGCTTCTTTTCCAATGTTATTTCGTCCTTTCACTCAACTTTCCACTAATGGGCTTGTAACCAGTTGGCTTGTGATGTCAGTGTCGTGTTGTGCACATGCGAAACATTTTTCATGCAGACAGGAAAACTTAAAGATAAGATACCTGGACGTGACGCATGAAACTGCAATAGAAGGAGCCAGAGGAGAATAATGAGACTGGGGAGGTTAATGACTAAAAAGGCTAATAATGATAAAATATAAATTCTAATTACACACTATAAAAAAAGAATATGATTTAAAGAAAAATACCGGCAGAATTTCATTGAATTTATACATTAAAATCCTTATAAATATGGATTTTACGATATGTATATGGTAAAGTTCTGGCAACCACAGTTGCCTATATTTTACTGTAAATTGGGAAAAAAATGTCTACAGTGCAGGTAAATTAATGCAGCTGGGAAAGGAAGCAAATGAAAGTCTGAGTGTAAAAACAGACATAAAGAAGATAAAAGGGATTTACTGACATAAATACTTTCTGATGATATTCTCATTTATGGGGATTTGTCCAAAAGAGGCAGATTGTAACCGATAATGGCTCAACGCTTCGTTTCCCAGTGTTCTCCTCTCCTGACTGTCTTCCTCCTCCTCTTCCTCTCAGGTGGCTCTGTGGGCCATCGCCTACTCCCTCATCATCCTGGTGTCCATCACTGGGAATGTCACCGTGATCTGGATCATCCTCGCTCACAGACGCATGAGGACCGTAACCAACTACTTCATCGTCAACCTGGCCTTTTCGGACGCCTCCATGGCTACGTTTAACACCCTCTTCAACTTCGTTTATGCGCTTCACAACGACTGGTACTTCGGCCTGGGTTACTGCAGATTTCAGAACTTCTTCCCCATCATGGCCATGTTTTCATCAATATACTCAATGGCTGCCATCTCAGTGGACAGGTGAGATCATGTTTTTACTGTAAACTATCAGCTCATGTTTGTCACAGCCATGTTGATAATAAAAGCACTGGGTCTCTTTTCGATAATGTGGGAGATGCTCTGTTTAGCAGACACGACAAAAACACAAAATCTCACCAAGTACTTTTGGTCTAGTTTCTAGTGCAAACATTTCAAAACAAATTTCAGTGTCTCAGAGAAAAAAAACTCACAAAATCTTAAGTATTTTTGTCTAGGGTAAATAGACAAAATAAGATATAAGTGACATAATCTCTCAATGGAACTAGTACTTTTTCATCAAAATTAAAGAATTGTTTACTTAAAACGAGCCTCCACGTCTTGCTGAAAGGTTACCTGTGAGTTAGTTTTGTCTTACTGGAAACTAGACAAAATACATGGTAAGATTTTGCTTTTTTTGGTGTTAATAATGGCAAACAATTTTACTCAGAAGTGCAGAATTGAATTGGAAAAAACACAACCCACATAAAAACTATGCTCTTTTGCTTCTTTTCTCATTTGTTTTCCTCACAAAGCTGAATTTCACTTCGAATCACAGCCTTGTCTCTTAAATGTTGGCATTCGATGCAACTAGAATATATTAGATTTATGAAGAAGCAGCCTTTTCATTTTCTAGAGGTCTCAGTTTTCTTCTTAGATCACATAGCACCTCTTTGTGGAAATCGTTTAGTTACACTCTGTGAGCAGAATCGCTTGGAATTATGTTAAGCAGCAGCCACACAAAAACTAAGCTGCAGCACAGAGGAGATGTGGGTCAACACACAGCTGCAACACAGATGTTATTAATGCTTACTGAAGCATGGATGGTCAGTCTGCTGATGGTGAGTCTGTGCTCTCTGCATCTTCTAGTTTGAAAAGAAAGAACATAAATACAACAAACATAGATGCCTTGATTCAGAGGTAATTTCTATGCTAGACTTATGCAGCCAAAAGTGACCTTACATTTGTCTGCCACTCTTTAAATTAGAGTTAAGGTCATTTGTGTTATTTTGCTGAAACCAACCCTGGGTCAGATATGAACAAATCCAGCTGTCATTTGATTTAACCCAACAAGCATTGTTCTGTACGTTTGACTCAATACTGAGTTTGGTTTTCTCTCCAAAAAATGGCTTAATGTTAAAATGAATGTTCTAGTGCTGCAGGCCTCTGTCTCCAGCAGGCAATTAAATAGACAGGGTGCTCTATGGATGGGGCATCCCAGGAAAAATGATGGTGCACTTTTACCCTGGGGCAATTTGTAGATGGGACCGACAAACAACTGAATGCGGAAAACAAAATGAATGGTCAACATACAATCCTCAACCACTTCATTGGTTCTTTTTAATTTCAGAAATGCCTTTGTTGTTTGTGGCAGACATTTAACAAGGTGCCTCTTACATTCCTCAGAGGTTCTGGTCCATATTGACTTAACGGCTCACAGAGTTGCTACAGATTTGTCAGATGGACATCCATGACGCCGATATCCAAAAGGTGTTTGATTGTATTTACAGGATGTGGATTTCTTAATACGGGGGACTCTTTGTTATGATCAGGAAACCAGTTTAAGTGAACTGGTGGAAGCAATCATCAGATGATGGGTATGCTGTGGCCGTAAGGAGATAGAGACGGTTAGCAACAATACTCAGCGGTGGTGTTGCTCTCAGGGATAATAACAATGACCATGAAAAAAATATACCACACACTATCGCACCACTTCCTACAGACTGAATTACCGACATACGACAGGATGGATCTATGATTGGTTTTCTGGTTTTCTGCCCCGTTCGGATCCCACCATTTGAATGCCGCAGCTAAAATTGAGACTCGTCAGACAAGGCAACATTTTTCTAACCTGTTTTTTCCTGTTTTGATGAACCTGTGTGTCAAGTTTTCTTCCTCAGTGACATTTTCTTATTCATCTGTTTTCTTTTGCGATGAGTCTCACCAGCAGGGCTACATTAGTAGGTTGATAACCTACAAAGAGAGAAGAAAAACACTAACCATCACAAATAACAACAAACACATTTTAACTATTATCTCAAATCAATCTTTTAATAATTAACTTTTGACTTAACAATGAATGAAACCGGTAAACAAACTGCACATTAATAATGTCTTTAGATTATTATTATTATTTTTTAGCTAAATAAACTTGCATAGTACAATTTAACTGAATTATCTCAACAGCCTGGGTCACAATGTTTGATTAAAACTCCCCAACTCCAATCCCTTCAGAAAGAGCAGCATGTGGGTCAGAGAAATAAGGTTTTTATAATGTAAAGGTTTGGACTCCTCTTACTGTAGACACTCTGCATTTAGGAGAAGTAGAATATTTTGTCAAGGAGAGGGGAAGATTCAGAGTGTCTATAACAGGAACTGTCACGTTTCATGGTCAGCACATTTTAAGCTGAAACGTTGTAAACCAAGTGCAAAACCCTGGATGTTTATTGGTTTTACTGCAGCACTCTGTTATTTTGGAAAAGACCCAAAGGCCAAGAATGAAAAGATATTTTTATAACAATGTTTCAAGACAATGAGGATGGTTTTCTCATCATCTCTGTGAAGTATGAACAAGATTATGGATGAACATATCTGGATATTCAACCTGAGAAAAAAAAATAAAACTCCTTATACCTAGAAAGCATTGCAAAGACAAAAGAGCAAAAAAAAAAGAAAAAAAGAAGTTTCTTTTCAAGAGTTAAGAGCAACTTATTCAAGCTGAAAATGTTACACCAGCAAAGCGAACTACTGTCATTCACTGTTATAGGTCATTCACTCAGGGATAATGAGTGAAGAAGCACAACACAAAAATGGCTGATTTTCCCTCCTTAATCTTCTAGTCATCTTGATCTGAATACACAATTAGATTTTTGATTGTCTAAAGATAAAACAAAAATGATCACTTTTGATCTCGACCAAATCTCATCACAATAATTTCATGCTCTGCCGGTCTCAGCCTCGGTAGATTTAAGCATGAAGCCGGTCCTTTATTGGAATACGTTTAATTTATCTAAAACAATGGTGAAAAGAATTTTAAGGTGTGCTTGGAGTGAAATGTTTTTTATTAAGACACTTCAAGCACACTTTAAAATGTATTATATGTAGTTTTGAATGATTCCTCAATCACAGTCCACTTTCTCCAGGGAGAAAACCCCCATTATTCTCACAATTTTTATATAATAGGACTCCTCAAATTGAGTTATTATTAAGCCAGGATATAGAGTGACGTCCAAGCCCAATGTAAAAGAAAAGAAGACAAAAATTATGAAAAGCAAGCAAAACACACGGAAACACACAATCACAACTAATGAATGCCTTGAAGAAGGATGTTAAAAACATGTCGCCTTCATGCAAATCAAATTATGCAAGATCTCACTTCATTAGTCATGAAACACTCAAGCTGTCTGCCCTGAATGGTTCAGATGTGTGATTCACAGGCTTAGCCTAATGATTAGACCATGACGATGACACCACTGAGTAATTGTGTTGTTGAAAATGTCTAGTATTCTTCTTGATTTTCACAATATGCATTGTTCTGACCTCTTCACACTTACATGCTACGCATAATTTGCATCATCAGGGACTTATTTACAATTATATGTTAAACATAATTGACATGATGATGATGATGATGATGATGATGATGATGATTATTATTATTATTATATGAATTTAACACTATTGTACAGAATTACAAAAAGTTGAAGTGAAACATATTTAAGCATGATTTATTTTGGAAAGAGGAAATCTTTTATTTTGAAGAACGCTTAACCGGATCTAGTTTTTGCCTTTCGTCACTACCTTGCCTTCGGCTGCTAGGACACGAACAGCCGTTGCCGTTATCTGCTGTCGCCGTTGTTTGTTCAGTAAAAACTGGACAGAAAGTATTTAGCTAAATACCTGTGGGCCTCCGTCAAGAAACTTTCGCCCCGTAATGTCAAACAAAACGTCTCTGATTTCTCTAACAGCGGCAGCTGTGCTCATTAGCCACATTGTTTTACCGTATAAATATACATTTTACCGTATTTTACGTATAAATACGCATTTATACGCCAGAATAGAGATGTTCTTCTGGCTCTGGGCCTTGGACTAGCTATCCATACTGCCGTTGAAAATAATTGTGTGTGAGCATTTTGACTGTAGATTGGATTATGTTGTGTTATTGCTTCAATGCCAGCTGGTTAGGACAAACCCAGAGGCAGGCAATCAGATTTCATTTGTTGGCTTTCTGCAGGTAACCGCCTGCAAAACCAACCTGCTTTTCATTTCCTGTCACTAATGCAGATGGTAACGCCTTCCAGTGTAGTACATTCCTTTTTAAATCTGATTTTGTGGTGTTATAGCCCATTTCTCATCCTTCATACATTTTCGCACATCACAAACACAAAATTCAATGTATTTTGTTGTGATTTTCTGTGTTGGACCAAAACCCAGCAGTAAGTAAGATTTAAAAGTTGTGGAGAACAGGACGAATAATTGTCCTGCCAACAGATTTTCCCACCTAGAGTCACCATGCCATTACCTGGCCTGCTAATTTATTGCGCCATATTTTGGGTGTTTTGCATCTGTGCAATCATCCATTTTCAGATGATTAAACTTTACAAGTCTGGTTTATTCATCTGTGTTGGTCTGTATTGTTTGTCCTCATGTCAATTTTCAGAATTCTGGTTGTTTTTTTTTTTTTTTATTTTATTTTTTTTAAACCATCATCTTGTTTTTTTAAAGCTTTTTGAAGCAGTTTTTAAGTGGTTATGTTTTTGTATTACTGTTGTTTTCTCTATCTTTTTTACTTGCCTCTTTTGGATAAATGTTTTATTGTAACAAATTGAATCGTATCAATTCCCAAATCAATTGGGGTGTAAAACTGTAAAGTAACTACATTTGAAGATGGGTGTGCATACTTTTTCAAGACACTGTTTGTTATTTAAAGCTGCAGTATGTAAACTTTCATATATAAAAAATAAAATAAAACATTATATATGTGTGTGTGTTTTGTTTTTACGTATTTGTTGAATGTGTCACTGTATCGCGGCTGTATGGTACCAGCTCCCAGTGCCAGCTAGAAGCAACCAATCATGATGATCCCCGTGTTTACTTTGCTAAAACCTCGTACTACAATACAGCTTCTCCCTGCCAGCAGAACCTGTTGTGAATGTTCAGGTTAGTTATATGAGCTTGATTGTCAGCGTTAAGACCCGCCTCCTGGCTCTGATTGTTTTTGTTTTTTTGTCAGATTGGTGTATTTTTTCAGAGATCAAAAGCAGTCCAGGGAGGTGGAGGAGACTGATTTTTTTCACAGATTATCTGCCCCAAACTGTCACAACATGATACATATGTAAAAGAAGAAACATATTTTTAAAATAAAAATTACATACTGCAGCTTTGAGAGCAACATTTTTCTTAAAGCTGTAGTTTTCAATTAACTTAAGGGAATGTTTGCAATTAATTGTCTGTCCAGGCAGAACATAGTCTTTAGGGAGTCCTGTTTCTTGCTTTAAAATAATTATTTCCTCTGGTTCTTTTCAAGGTACATGGCCATCATCCACCCACTGAAGCCTCGCCTCTCCTCCACCTCCACAAAGGTGGTGATTGCCCTGATTTGGATTGTCGCCTTCTCGCTGGCTTTCCCTCAGTGCTACTACAGCGTAACGACATTTTACTACCCCAGGACGGTGTGCATGGTCGACTGGCCGGATGATTACGGAGGAACCCACCAGCTAAGGTGAAAGAGGGAGACAAAGTGAAACACACGCAGGGAGAATGAGTCAGATTCCTATGAGTGTTTTGTGTATTCATGCACAGGATTCACAGTGTGTCAGAGGGTTTGGTTTCTTTTTCTGTGTGCATGTCATTTGGTTGTTTACTGATGTGGGTAGAATACCCAAAAGATGGTACTCAAGTAAGAGTAGCACTGCTCTTTGTTGAGTTGAGCTATTCAACATGTTTTTACTCAAGTAATAGTAAAAAGTAGCCATCCACAAAATAAGACTAAAAAGTATTTGGAAAAAAGACTTCTCAAGTACTGAGTAACTGGTAATTTATTCACTTAATATATAAAAAAAACAACATCTTCAGACAGACCAAACTATAAGGTTAAGAGGACATTTTGGTGTTCTAAAGAACCAAAATGTCAATAATTCAAATAAGTAGCAAAAAATAACAAAATAAGGTAAAGGAATCAGTTTCTTCCAATAATAAAAATACAACTTGTGAAACGTTAACAGAAAGTGCTGCTGTGTATCTTTTCCTGATCATTTTTGGTTAAGACATGTTTGTTTTTCATTCATTGCGTAGAAAATCCAGTGTTGTGAACATATTCCCATTTTCAGGTAAATGTACCAGTAACTGTAACGCAGCTCTGTCTGTGTGTCCAGTTACCAGTTTGCGGTGATATTGCTGATCTACTTGCTCCCCCTGCTGGTCATGCTGGTGACCTACAGTTTAGTGGGTCGCTCGCTGTGGGGGGGCCACATCCCCGGAGAGGCCACCGAGCATTACCACAGCCAGATTACAGCCAAGAGAAAGGTCGCCACGCTTCCCTTTGTCTGACTCGTTTAATCTCGTTTCAAGCTGATGTCTCGTTCATTTGTTCTTCAACTTTTCGCGCTGCAGGTGGTGAAGATGATGGTGGTTGTGGTGGTGACCTTTGCCCTCTGCTGGCTGCCTTACCATGTCTATTTCATTCTGGGGTCGTTTAACAGAGACATTTATAAACAGCATTACATTCAGCAGGTTAGACGCAGATTTTCTCTTCAATGTGAGTTAATGATGTCATAACATGACGGCTCATCTCTTGCTGTCTCTTTGTCAGGTGTATCTGGCTATTTTCTGGTTGGCGATGAGTTCGACTATGTATAATCCGATTATTTACTGCTGTTTGAACCAAAGGTAGAATTTCGAAACATTTGAGCCGTTTTGCACGAACAGTACGAGCTTCTGAGTAACGTTTCCGTCGCCTTTCTTCAGGTTTCGGGCCGGTTTCCGTCACGCTTTCTCTTGGTGTCCCCTCATCAAAGTGTCAGAGGAGGACAAGATGGAGCTGCAGTACGCACACACCTTCAGGGTCACGGTGACACGCAGCCGCCGCAGTGACACCTCATACACGCACGCCTCCATCAAAGCAAGCAGCGCCAACTCAGAGAAAGACGCGTGCTTACAGCGGAAAAAGTTCCCGTGCAGCAGTCAAAACTCCCACGCGATCACGAAGCAGGACGACTCCAGAGCCCCGCCCTCTAAGATGGTGGCACACGACCTCTGACCTCTGAGCAGCATCCTGTTGAAAACACAGCAGAAAGAGCAGGAGGCGAGGAAAGATCTGCTCAGACTCGGAAATCTATTGAGTGCTGTTTGTAAAGTTACAGAGTGAAAACTAAGAATATTTTAGTTTATTCTGTCTGAAACAAAGGTAGTGTTAATCATTTCAACTTCATATTTTCATCATGTTGTTCATACATTTATAAATGTCAGAGGTCCAAACTAAATATTTAACCTGCAACCTGAATATTTAGTTCACAGGCTAAATATTGAGCAACCTGGATATTTAACTAGCAAGCTATAGATTAAGTTTGAAAAATATGAAATTGAAATGGTTAAATTAGAAATTAAAGGTTTAGTTTTTAAAATAAATATTTAGTATGGCAAATAGATATTTAGTGTGGAACTACACATTTAATTAGCAAACTAAATAGTTAGCCACCTAACTAAATATTTAATTCACAAACTAAACAAACAAAATATTTATTTTTGTTTCAATATTTTAAAATATTTAGTTTCAGTATTTTAAAATAAATATTTAGTTTAAATAGTTTTAAATAAATATTTAGTTTCAATATTTGGTTCAAATATTTTAGTGTAAAATATTTATTTTAAAAATTAATTTAGCTTTTAAAGTGAATATTTAACTAAATATTTCTTTTTAAAAGTAAAGATTTAGTTTGAACCTCTGGCACTGATAAAAATATGACCAACATGGTGGAAATGTGACTGGAAAAAATGAACCCCCACATTTTGTCTGTATGGAAGACTAAATATGCCAAAAATATTGCTGTTAATTGTTTTTTACCGTGTAACTTTAGAAACAGCTCTGTATAGAAATCAATAACATGATGAAGGTGTTCTTGTTTTTCCTCATCATGTGGTGAATCTCATGCTCATATTGTACAGGGATTTGGAAAATATTCACACTCTTTGTTTATTTCTCACATTTTGTCTCTTTACAGCCACACATTTTGCAGCATTTATTGGGATTTTTGGCGATGAATCGACATTAAATTTTGCATAATTGTGATTCCTAGCGGAGTGTGACTCAGATCTGGGGTTTGGGGTCCCACAGGGCTCCGCTCTAGGCCATGTCCTCATTCAGATGATGACATTTTTATTACGAGTGAACCATAGAAAACTTCAGAAATAAAGCCAATTTCCAAAGTTAGCTTTATATTTAAAAGCATTTTTAGATTCTATAGTTTATTTTGCTAAGTTGTTATAAATATGTGAATCTATAGCCGTGTGCTCCAGGCTCCGGGTTCAGGAGAACCGCCATGTGTGGTATGTCTAGTTCAGATTATTAAATATGAGTTTTTCCATCTTGTTTTGATCGTTATCTCGAGCCTGCCTGCTGAGCTCCTCGCTCTTCATGTTTGTCTCTCTAACAAACGTCTGGAAGACCTAGATCTACTCTAGGAGTAAATGGATTATATCTGAGTCTACAGGGATCATTTCTATTCACTAATGAGGTTGCACTGGATTTTATTTTGGGGTTTAACAGTAAAGGAAAGTTGTTACATATACACTCCACACTTTTGAGATTTTCGTTTGTTTAGCATTTGGAAAGCTACGCACTTTCGTCACAATTATGCACGACTTTGTGTTGGTCTGTGGTGTAAAATCCCAATGAAACACAGTGAGGTTGTGGCTGTAATGTGACAGAATGTGGACATGTTGACTGGATGTGGATCATTCTGTGAGACGCTGGATACGAGACGGAGAGAACCGTGGTGCAAACTGAAACCGACAACCTTCCTGTGAAATGCTGACCTTTGAACTGCAGCGTTCATTTAGTGTTTACATTTGTAAAATACTGTATATAAGAGGCAAAAAGACTAAATGTGGCATTGTAAAGTTTGTTGTAAAGTATCTTTCACCTTTATTCTCTCTCTCCAGCTGTAAACTTTTACATTTTGAAGTTGCTTTTTAAAAGTTGTAGTTTCTGATTTCGCAGAGAGTTGAGTGCTGTCGGTGCCAAACTTTTAGGTTAACCTAATAATCACTGATGTTGAACAAGTTTTTAGTAAAAATAAATCCAATGTTTGCTGCAGGTTTGGCCTCATTAAAGACGATGTAGAAAGAGTCGATCAAATAAATGTTAATATCAAACAAATTGGAAAGCAAGATCAGAGAAAAAACTGTTTTTTTCCAGCTCTATTTTCTTCCATCAGCTGCTGCGGCTTCAGCTCAGTAAAACTTTAAATCCCCTTAAAAAAATCACAACAATCAAAAAACAATCTTAGTGATTGTTTAAACAACAATCACTAAGAATGTTGTTTCTAAAAATAAAATTTATCAAAATATGTGGAGGAAAGGATCAGTACAATCCTCATAACTCTCTAATTAGCATTCATTAGTAATATTTGTTCAATAAGCACATATTATATATATTTATGGTGCGGTCTTATTTGCAAAAAAAAAAACGTATTTAATTTTTATGGCCAGGTTTTAAGAAAAAGTTACTTGTTGAGGCTATTAATGTTTAAAATAGTCATGTAAATATCAATATTTGACCTGTGATTATGTTTTGATGTTTCAGAATGTTGAATAAAATTTATTGAGCTTTACACCAATATGTTTTTTATTTTATTATTGTGGCCTACAAGCAGAAAGTCAACATGAGAGTGGTAGGAATGGACTTCCTGTTTGCTAATAATGATAATAATTCATTTTATACACGCATCATTCAGGAGTGTAAATGTGAATCATACAGTCAAGACATTTAAACAAAATTTAAATATAATAAATCAGCATCTGAGGTTTCAGTATGGGGAAGAAAGTGAAAATATATTATTAAAATTTAATCCGAAGTGAGGATTTTTTTGTTTCTTTTAAAAAAAAGGTGGGTTTTATGAAGAGCAAAAACCTCCTAAAGGAGCATTACGCAGATTATATAAATGATGTGGAAACCAGTGGTGTTGCAGGTCAGGTGTAAGGTAGGCTTCATTTTTTTATTCCACACATGAACACTACCGGCTAATTTCTAAAGGCAAGACGTGAGAAATGAAAAATGGAGCTTAAAACATGTGCACGCCACACTTTTTAGATTTTTATTTGGAAAAATTGAAAACCCGTTTCCCATTTTGCTTTCTCTTTACAATCTTTGTGTCAAAACATTGATGTTAAAAATGGAATTAAATTAAATGAAACCGATTGAGCAAATATTAACAGAAAACCGCTGCTTCAGATGAAACGAGGTTCAATTTATTGAGAGTCAGACTGACAATGTGCAACATGTCCAGTCTGGGTTTTACAGACCACAGTAAGAAAAACACCTGGATGTCTCACAGGAGCTTGCAGACAGACAACAGGACAGGAACGCAGCCTGAGAACTGGCAAAACTCATCCAACAGAACAGAAAACAGAAAAAGTTCCACTTATAGAGTCAGATTTTTGAACAATTGATCAAATATCTGGACAGTTTCTACAGTGGAAAATGCACACTTTTAAATATCCAAGTATTTTTTTGCTTTTGGTCAAAGAGTCACACAACCGTAAAACTTTCCTGAGACTTTTCGAAGAAAAAAAAAAATCTACTTTATAAAGTGGGGGTACATTTATATATCATATATGTATGTTGCACAGCTTGGTTATTTTTTTCCCACTGCGTTGGCACTTTGCTCTTGCGGATTTTCTAGCAGCTGCGATTAGCACCAGCAGCAGAAATTGTTTACATCTGGCTACAGAAAAACTCTGCAGCCAGAGAGACACGAAGGTTTTTGTGCACAGGAAAAATTCAGCGAGGAGAAATTAGTCAGTGGCAAGTTGTGTGCGCGTCATATGTGCAGCAGTAAAATTCTTCAACATAATACTAAAATAAATAACAATGCTGAACACACTGCCTCATATCTGGGAGAGCCATTAAAACCTGAAGCACAAATGTTCCCTTTCTTCTCCACACATATTTCTACTCCATCAGATCTCTTTAAATCAACCTGTATAGTAATAGCTCCAAACTGACCCACTTTGGTTTGAACTGCTTAAAGTTTTGGATGTGTAATAAAGCTGATGGGAAAGTTGCCAGACTGCAGTAACAAGAGGAATCCACCAGGTGGAGACAGAGGAGCAATATATATATATATATATCTATATAGATATATATATATATATATCTATATATATATATATCTATATATATATATAATATATCTATATATATATATATATATAAAATTATTATTATTATTATTAGATTTATTTATGTTTCAACAGACGTTTTTATGCTTATAATTAATTATGGTTAACCTTTGAAATCACAAAATTACAGCCTAAAGAGGCCGGATGCTGATAGGCAGAGTTTAATCAGAATGAATCACCTCTCCTGCCGAACAGCAGAGAGAGAGGCCGACGTTCCCCCTTCTGTCTCAGGAAGACACATGGATGAAGCAGCAGCTGGAGTGTGCAGCGCTGAGGACGGTAGCAGTGGACTGAAAGCCATAAGCTGCCTGATATGTAGTTATTTCTTTTTACTCTTGACCTCTTTCCTCATGCGGCAGGCCACCGCTGTGATCAGAGCGGCTCCTTTGCCGCTGCCGTCTTCAGACAGCAGGAAGTTGACGTTGCACTTCGGGGCCAGATCTTTGACCGTCTGCTTCATGATCCGAGAGAAACTGGGCAGAAACACCAGACATGTGACGATCAGTTTTACTGGTTCATAGCGAACATTTAAAGACTGGAGCTGGAAAACATTTTAAATATACAAAATAAATAAAGAAAACAACAGAAACAACAAATAAAATGAACTGTGAAGCATCTGTAAACAAAATTATTTGTGTTAGTTGAGCTCAAAGCACCAGATTTAAGACTTTTATCATTCAAGTTTTAGTAAAAAGAGAAAGAAGAGAGAATAATAATAAATCAGGCAAATGAAGATGAGTTTCTTTTCATTTATTGTGCAATTGATTATTGATTTATTGTCTATTGTGATAGGCATAATTCTGGGTTGAACATCACATATCTTAAATACAACGTATATATTTTTGTACCATTTTGGCTTCATTGCTGCTCTGAGTTTGTTGTTCTTTTGTTTTGTATACTTCACTTAACAATTAATCAAATGTTAAACCGGTTGATTATCATCTAAATAATCACAATTAATCTGATTCAAGGCTTCGTTATGTCACACTTACTGTGGGTGTAACTTGTAGAGTGTGCCGTCCACTCCCACAGTGATTTTCAGGTGCTCCAGTTTCCGGTTCTCCCGTATCTTCTCGACGACAGCCGCCACCCCGGCCCCGCACAGCTGAGCGCCGCGCCGCGACACCGCTCCACACACCTGCCGGCACAGAGCCTCATCATCACTGCAACATCTAACACATCGGACCAGCTGCCGCTCTTCGCAGCAACAGAATGAGGACATCGATGTTTAAACCTAGAAAATACACACAGGTCTGTCTGCAGATTCTCGGTTTGAGTACATGACTGAGACATTTAGTTCTTTAATGAAGCTTCCTGTTGTTCACCTTACCTCTTTGACGATGATACTGTCATCACAGGTGCTGTCCAGTCCTAAATGCTGCAGGATGGATCTCACCTGCAGCAAAGCCAACCCGTCACTGAAGACACAAAACATTATGATTAATTTAAATGGACCAAACCTGGAGTTGGATGACAGTGTTTAATATCTCTCAATATCAATATTTATCCAGGGTTTCTCCCAGTTTATTATAAGCCTGGCGGGCCACCAGGCTTTACTTGTGCCCCCATCAGGCAAAAGCACTGCTAATTTAATTGAGCTTTTTAAAAACTTTTGCCTTTTTTAAGACCTTATTGTTGGTATTGAAAAATTCATCAAAATACAGTGATATTTTCAAATTTCCTGTCAACTTTAAACATTTTTTAAGTCAAAAGCACGGCAGGCCGCTGAACGAATGGCTGCCCTGGCACCCCGACCTCTGGGCTTACCGAGGTTTCTGGGGAAAACCCTATTATTGTTTAGTTTGCTTTTTGTTTAAACGTCTAAAACGCTTCCAAACTCTTGATGTCACGTTTCCCGTTTTACCCACAGTTTCCTCTGAAGTTGTTGTCATGTTCTCTTTTCACTTCACGCAAGTGTTCTTTTTACTTTTAATCCGTTTCGAATCGCAGCAGCAAAACCTGAAACTGCTGCAGTGCACGTTACTTAGCAGGCTGTTGCTAGGCAACCAAAGAGCGAGTCAGCTGTTGCTAGGCAACCAAAGAGAAAGCGGCAACTGTTTTGACTTCAGGAGAAATGAAGAGAGTTAGGAGAAATTATTGAACATTGTTTTAGACGTAATCTCTATTGATATTGATCACGTGTTTGTTTATTGATGCATCGTCGAGTCATAACCAAACCCTGAAATGTTTTCTGCACCACAAACGTCCTTTATATTTGTTTCTCGGAATATAGTAATATATCTGCAGCTCCTGCAGATAGAAACCCACAGACAGGCTGCTTGTGTCTTACCTCTCGATCTGTGAGAGGAACTTTGTTTCAAAGATGCCTCGGGTCTTCAGGGCTTCAGAGATCTGCCCTCTGAACAGGAAGCCTCTCTTGGTCATGTCTATGAGGATGTTCCTCACGATCTCACCAAGGTACATGCCGCTGATCATCTTCTCATATCTGGAACGTGAAACACAAGCGTGTAAAAACGCTCCAGAACTGAAAACATCGGCGAGTGTTTCTGGGGAGGATGGAAATGTTTCTGATCACCTTTGCTTTCCTACGTTGAGAGAGAGGTCATCCACGGCGTGGTCGTACTCCGTACTGAAGTCGTCGAGGCAACCGTTGTCTCCGAAAGCTCCCCACTCCATGTTGATACACATGCGTCCCTGATCACCGTCGAGCATCTCAACGTTCCTCATCTCCTCCATGTAACAGGCGTTACTGCCGGTTCCTGCGGCCAGACGCACATTGAAGCCGACGCAGCGCAGGGAGATGGACATCGGTCATTTCGGCTGCGTTCACACTGCAGCCTGAAGTGACCCAGTTTTAATTTTTTTTTGCCTTAATGTGACCTGAATCTTATCTTATTAAGTCTGAACAACACAGGTTGGATTTTCTTCGAATACGACCCAGGCCACTTGGATATCCGATATATATCTGGTTCAAATGTGATCTAATGTCGCATTTATCCGACCCGGACATCACTGATACTCGACAGACGTCACTATTCTGTATCCTGATACCAGCAAGCAGGAAGAAAAACAACATCCAAGATGGACGATAATGAGGATTAAGTTGTCAATGTGTTGGTATGACAACAACTGAAAAATCGTAAGCTATGCTTCACCATTAGCATCCACGTTTACTTCCGCCAACACATAGCACTACTTCTTCTTTTTCTGGCGGTTGGGAAAACATTGAGAACGCAATAACGTCACACATAGAGGGCTATGTGTTATTGTTATTGCGCCCTCTACTGTGCATGCGGGACACTTTCAGGCTGTTTTCAGTTCCTGCTGGAGATCATAAACAAGCCTTGTATATTCGGAAGTGTGAACGACCGCAACAAAGAAAATCCAATTTGTCAAAAAAATTAGAATTGGATCACTTCAAGCTGCAGTGTGAACGCAGCCTTGGACTCGATACATAACAGTTACTAACCAGCAATGAGTCCAACCTCACAGGTGGGCTCTTCGTAGGCACAGGTCATCATGGTTCCCACGGTGTCGTTGACGATGGCCACCACATCCAGCTCAAACTCCTGAGGAAGTAGCCCGACCCATCGTGCTAAGCTACACTTTAAACTACAGCTGTAAACCGAAAGCTGCTCATTTTCAAATCTTACCTCGGTTCTCTTAATGGCGTCCCTCAGCAGTCCAACAACGTCTTCAGCCTCACAGCCTGACGCCTTGAAGCCTTTGGTCCAATTCAACAAGATGCCCTGCATGCAGAAGAGGAGCGTCATGAACTGCTCAGCGACTCTGGAGCAAACAAAGGAGATGCTTTACTCACAGCATCCAGACCCGTCTGTCGGCAGGGGAAGGAGAAGGTGAAGCCCAGAGGAAGACATGCCGTCTTCATCCCCATGTAGTCCAGGAAGTCGCTGATGCAGTGCACTATGTGATCGAACAGCTGCAGCAGGAGAAGTTATTATAAATGTACAGAACTTGATGAAAAAGCTTCATGTTTTCAAAGTTATTTCAGCTTTCCTACTGAGCAAATCACACCTTTTCATATGTGAGGTGGCTATACAATGCAGTGAAACAATTTTCAGATCAGAAAATGTTCTAATATCAGACAAGATCATTTCAGAAAATACAATAATGGTTTATTAGATGATGAATTAGTTCCCATGATGTACATTTACACCTTTTTTTACTGTTTTGAATTTAGCTCCTGTCCAGCAGAGGGCGCCGCTGGCAGTCCTTAAGCGGAGCCAATTGATACAGAAATAAGATGAAGGCTATCTCAGAACAGGACAGAGAAACGATCCAAAGGCGTCTGATGTGGGTGAAAAATGCACTTTAGGTGGTTCTGGAAAGTGTTTATAGATGCTTTTTGCATCTTTTATGTTACGCAGTCAGACAGATTCTGTTTAAATGATTTATTGATTCCTCAGGTTGGTAATGAACTTGTAGGTCTATAATTATCCCATAAAGCCCAGTTAGTTTACATTTATTTTTTCCCTTAATTAAATCATCAATGGAAAATTACATTGCGTATTAACTCTGATTATATATGTATGACTAATATTAAAGTTATTTTGATGATCTAAAACATTTAAATATGACAAACAAACAAAAAGATCAGAAATCTGTAAATGGAGCAAAAAAAAAATTTCACAACACAGTAAATAAACAGTTATTCACTGTTAAATAACTCAATCACTAATTTAATCTCACTGTGACTCAGGTTACACACAATAAGTACACTAACAAAAATTAACAGGGAAAAAATACTGTAAACCCAGGGAAAAGGTTTTTAAAGGTCTAAACACATGGTGGAAATATGTTTGACGCTTTTTAGTTTCCACTAAATCTCAAGCTGTGAATCTCAATCCACCTTGAGATTCACAGCCTTCGTCCCAGGAGTGAGGAGTGAGGGTGAGGAAGACTTAAGGAGGAAGCAGATTAGCTTCAGCCAGTGCAAATCTGTTAAGTTCAAATCTAAGCTTTAAAGATTGTTAACTTGATCCTAAACTGAACCAATCACTTTATCTGTGTTGTCAGTTTTCCTTCCAGCCTTTATATTGTAACCAGCAGTCATCCTGTTCCCAGTCCCTTAATCCTCCCAGTATGATCTGGTAAACAGGAATCGAGGCTAAAGCTTTTCATCAATCCTTGGCTCCCCTCAGGAATCTCACCTCTTCTCCTGTGCCCTGCATCACTTCAAAAGGAATTGCGTAAATCTTGTTGTGCATCTCCACTGATTTCTTTCCGGAGCGAATCTTGACCAGCAGAACTCGAAAGTTGGTTCCCCCCAAATCCAGAGCCAGGAAATCGCCATTCTCTGCACGCGCGTGGAAATGTAAGAATGAACAAACAAGCAGCAAAAACAGATAAACGGCACAAAGATTTCAGCATTAAAAAATAGAAATTAAAACTTGATCACAGACTTGGTACCTTGTAAAGTTTTGGATTTAAAAATTTTAAAGTTTAAAGTTGATAAAAGTTTAACAGAAAGTATGAGAGGTATGAGCTCATGCTAAATCGAATTAATACGTTAATTAATTCATTTGAGTAGTTCTGTGTAGTAAGGCTGAAACAATCATATTAATCATGATTGATTATGAAAAGAATCGTCAACTAATTTAGTAATTAATTGGCTGCTAATTGAAGCTACAGACACAAAAAGCCTTTTGTCAGAGGCTAAAATCAAGGTCAGATCAGACAACAGGGAACGGAGGTTGAGGTGCCAGAGATACCATCATGGGAGGACAAGCCCCTACATGGGATGTACCACCAGCAAATAACCCAAGTGGCTGATATCAATAAATCCTACCAATGGCTGGAAAAAGCTGGACTCAAGGACAGCACAGAGGCCCTCATCCTGGCCGCCCAGGAACAGGCCCTAAACACCAGAGCAATAGAGGCCCAGATCTACCACACCAGACAAGACCCAAGGTGTAGGTTGTGCAAGGAGGCCCCTGAGACAGTCCAGCACATAACAGCAGGGTGCAAGATACTGGCAGGGAAAGCGTACATGGAGCGACATAACCAAGTGGCAGGCATAGTGTACAGAAACATCTGTGCAGAATATGGACTGGAAACCCCGAGATCAAAGTGGGAAACACCCCCAAAGGTGGTGGAGAACGCCAGAGCTAAGATCCTGTGGGACTTCCAGATCCAGACAGACAGAATGGTAATGGCGAACCAACCAGACATTGTCGTAGTGGATAAACAACAGAGGAAAGCCGTTGTGGTAGATGTAGCAATACCAAGTGATTGCAACATCAGGAAAAAGGAGCACGAGAAACTGGAGAAATACCAGGGCCTCAGGGAAGAACTGGAGAGGGCCTGGAAGGTGAAGACCACAGTGGTGCCTGTGGTCATCGGGGCCCTCGGGGCAGTAACCCCCAAACTGGAGCAGTGGCTACAACAGATCCCAGGAACAACATCAGACATCTCAGTCCAGAAATGTGCAGTCCTTGGCACAGCCAAGATACTGCAGGACCCTCAAGCTCCAGTTGTTAATTGGTTAATCCAAGAAATAGTCAGATTAGCTCCAAACTGAAGTTAAGCTGAGCAGAGTTGAGGTTTTTACGTGTCGGTATTAGTCAGCAGAATATGGCAATATCTGCATCCATGAGAATAAACGACAGATTAATTGACTATGTCGAAGCTGTGAGTGAGCATTACCTGTGCCGTCAGGTGTGCTACGGACAAACGAGGGCAGCATTCTGACGACGGCGACGTCCTGTGTGCTTTTCGAAAGGCCTTTCTCCATTTCTGCTCTCATTCTGTTTTTCACCTAAAACAACACAAACATCAGCCAACCAAATGGATCGCAGACGGCGGCGGGACTCTCTCCTCACCTCCAGCAGCTGCTCCGTCGTCATGCGGAACTTGGACATAATCTTTTCGATTTCGTGGGTCTGTTCGGCGAGCCTGTAGGCCACTGCCGTCACCATGGCAGCTCCTTTCCCGCTGCCGCTCTCCGACAGGAGGAACCGGACGTCGCAGTCGGGGACCAAACGTCGGACGGTCTTATGGAGGCGGCGAGCGTAGCTTCAAGCGGACAGAGAACATCAGCCGCTGTCTGTATAATCTGTCATATACACTGAGGGTGTGTGTATCAACACACTCACTGCGGGTGCGTCTTGTACAGAGAGCCGTCGACGCCCACAGTGGTTCTGAGTCGCGCCACTCCCTTGTTTTCCTTCAGACGCAGCAGGATGCCGGCCAGGGCAGCAGCTACCAGGTTGGCGGAGCGATGAGAGACGATGGAACAAATCTAGAGGATCAAAACCAAAGAAAGCAGAACGCTCATGTAGCAGCTGAGTGCATGTGTGAAAAATCCTTCAAATGAACATCTACTACACACAATTGATGCAAAACCAGAGAAGGATTCTTGTAGAACTAGGTATCAAACTCATTATTATATTTGGGCCACTTCAGCATTGTAAATATCCTTAAAGGGCCGGTTAAATGTATTGATAAACTACCTGTTAACAAGCTGTTAAAGAGTGATTGCGTTTCAGTACAAATTTGATATTTAACATATTTTACATTGTAAGTTGACACTATGCAAAAATCTGATTTGATTTTCATGGCGTTCTAAAGCAGCGGTGACCAAAGTGTGGCACGGGGGCCATTTGCGGCCCTTGGACTGAGTTTGTGTGGACCCCCCAAAAGCAATTTGACAATGACAGAAATTTGGCCTGTCCAAATGGACTTTTATTTTTAAATCAGGATGAAAGTATTGATAAAGACTTCTCCATGGTTATGTCAGATGTTATATCGTGTTTATGACAGAGTCATGTCAGTCTTATTCACACACCTTCAAATAAAGTGCTACCAAATTCCTTTGAAATACAGTAAGCCTGGAATAATAGTTTTATGTTTGAGATCCATAATGAGTAAACTACCTTTTCTAAAAAAAACCACCAAACAATAAAAAAAATTCTATGACTTTATTTGCTTTACTTTGGCTTTTGTTCTCATCTTTTTGAGCCGCGAGTTCTTTTGAGTCACGATTTTGACAAATGTGACAAAAGGTTTTGATGCCCCGGCTTTAGAATGTTGAGGGCCACATAAACAGTTGCCATGGGCTGGATTTGGCCCACACGCCTCCAGTTTGAAATGTGCTGTAGAGGGTCCAGAGTCCTGGATTCACAGAGGACGGTTCAGGTTGAGTCTGGTAAACCATTTTTCTGTTATCATTACATTTCGGCTCATCATCCTGCAGTTTTAAAGTGTTTCCTGGCAGAACTTATCAGATACTTTGTTTGATTTTTTTTAAATGAACTGTATATGCTGATTCACCTACAAAGTGACGTTATGCAATTTTTTTTTTTTTGCAAAAATACCCACATGCTGTACAGCGAGGCAGTCCTCTAGAGTCGGTTCCAAATTAAGTCGACTTAAAATCTCTTTTGCTTTGCTTATACCTTCCTTACTCCTAAACAAAAGCAAAGGTTAGAGAGAGATTTAATATGTTAGTTTACTACAACGACAGGTATTTTGTAGAGTTACTTTGTGGACTTACTTCTCCATTAATGAGACGAGTTTGGTCGGAAGTGTGCCTTTGGTCAGAAGCTCTGCAGTGATTCTCCCCTCGAACAGCAGCCCCTCCCGGGCCATCTTCACTAGGACGAGGCGCACCAGCTCCCCCATGTACATCCCACTGACCATCTTCTCAAAACTGCAGGACACAGAAAAACACAGCTGTTTTTAATATCTAATAGTGTTATAATAATTCAACCGTCTCATCTTTCCTTCAGTGACAACCACAAACTTTCAGAGCTTTTCTTTTTTTTATTCTTGAACAGCGTTTTCTTCCAGAATTGCAGGGGAAGTACTTGTGTCATTTTATAGCTCAATCAAGTCGTTAAAAAAATCCTGTATATTTAAAAATATTTGACTTTGTAATTTGATGCCTTAAGATAGTTGAGCTGTTTTAACAGTAACTGCTGTGTGAAGACAACCGCCCTGAAGGACTAACTCACAGCTGTTGGCCGGGGTTGAGAGAACCTCGGTCTATCTCGATGTCAAACTGTGTCCTGATGTCCTCCAGACTGCCGTCGTCCCCGAACGCGCCCCACTCGGTGTTCACGCACATGCGGCCCTCGTCTCCTTCCACCAGGTCGATGTGACGCAGCTCCTCCATGTAGCAGGCGTTGGTGCCGGTTCCTGCAGGCACAAAAAGGGAACCAGCGCTTTAACTCACTCTGATAATCGGGCCCACCCCCCTCCTGCTCCAGCAAAGCCGCACCGATGATGATGCCGACTTCGCAGCGCTGGTCATCAAAGCCGCAGGTCATCATTGTTCCCACGGTGTCGTTCACCACCGCCATGATGTCAGCCTCGTAGTCCTGAAGTGAATAAACCGTCATACGGATGAGTTTTTCCCGGATAGCTGGGCCGATCCACTAGGAATGATAACGAGACTCACTCCTCGTTTTTCAATGGCTTTGCTGAGCAGCTGGACGACATCCGCCCCTTCCACACCACTGGCTTTGAAGCGTTTTGTCCATTTTATCAAATATCCCTGGGGAAAAAAATGAAAAAGAAACATTTCAGATTGGATGTCAAAACATATAATCTTCAACATCTGGTCTCAGCTGCGGCTTCAACACCTTTAACAGATGTTTACCTCGTCCAGTTTGGTCTGTCGGCAGGGGAAGGAGAAGGTAAAGCCAACTGGGAGTTTCTTGTCTTTGATGTCGTGTTTCTTCATGAAGTTTCCGAGACACTCCGCCACATGGTCGAACAGCTGGAGGAGAGGAGCAGAGGGACAACGTGAAGGGAGCGGAAGGGAAGCTGCGTTCGTGTTCCTGGTCTTTGAAATGAACTCACTCTCGTTCCGCTGCCGTGCATGATTTCGTCCGGCGTGTCGTAGACCTCACTCTCCATCTGAACGGTCTGCTTATTCCCGTAGCTCACTTTGACACGGAGGATCCGGAACTCACTGCCTCCCAGATCCAAAGCGATGAAATCTCCTTTCTCTGTCGATTCAGAGATGATGGAAAGACAAGAGACAATGAAAAGAGGAGGAGAGACAGAGAGAGAGAGAGAGAGGGATTACATTGCAGGAAATAAATGTACGGTTTTGCAAAACAGTCTTTTCAGGTTAAAACCACAAACCAAAAGTATATTTCTTCAAATTTAAATTGATAAGACAATACAATTTAGAAAATGATGCTTAGATTTCAAACTTCTATTTGAATTAAACTCTAAACTGTAACCTTTGACTGGCCCATTTAAACTTTGAGCTAAACCGGTTTATTCTGGTTCTAGTTGTGAGTTTGGTCCTGCTGGAAAGTCTTAAATCTTTTGGAGCCTTGAACAGGTTTTCTTGCAGAGCCGTCCTGTATTCATCATGCGAGCTGCAAACTTGTTATGCTAAATACGGGTCACTATGTGACAAACTGCCTGAGTCCAAAAAGTAAAGAAAGGCGTGTCTTATTAAAATATGTCTATTCTGCAATCAAAGTTATGCAACGCTTGTCAAAAAATAATGTGAAACAACAGAACAGGATCGGTCTGTGTTCTGTTGTAGGATCATTCTCCATTCAAGGCAGTTACTGAACATTCCTGTTTCTTCATGTACCAACATGCAGATGGGAGACTTGCAGCTTCAGACTATTCAGTACATCCTGGCAGTGGCGGAGCCAGAGGGGTGGCCGGGGTGGCACTTGTCACCCCCAACAGAGCCCTTGCCACCCCTACTGCCACCCCACTGGAAATGGTAATTTTAAAATATAATACTTATGAGATCGGCAAAGATTTGCCAGGAAAACTGTAATTTCTGACTGTCCCTGAAGGCAGCCCGATGCCCGACGCTGTTCATTGGTTAAACTGACATGTGGGTCCTGCTTGATCCAAAACACACCCGTGGCTTTAGAGTTACACCGTCGAGGAGTTTTGCAGGTATTTACAACATTTTACCGCTCAGCGGTAACCGCTGTTACCTTCCTAATGAGAGGCGGCTCTTGTCATACATTTCTAAAAAGAAAAAAAATGGTTGTGCACCGCTGCATAGTGCGTCGTTTATTATATTAGCCATGCTAGTGCTGATAGATCGTGTTTTAGACAGATTCTTTTAACATATGTTTTAGTGCACATGCTGCCCTCTAATGTTTCATATCTCCCAGCTCTTGCTTGAAATGTGTGTGGTAAGAATATGTGAAAAACCATTAAGTTTTATAATGACTGGAGCTATGTCATATGAAAGCTTTGAATTATAACCTCACTAGTTATATTAATTAATTTTGAACGAAAGGAAACAAATATTTTTTCCTTTCGTTCCGTGGAACGGTCCATTTGTATATGGACCCCTCTGATAAAGCCTTGCTCACCCTTTGGCCACCCCTTGAAAAAAAGTCTAGCTCCGCCACTGCATCCCGGATGTTCTGAACTCAGTGGTTAACATCACCAGAGGCTTCATAACCTCTGACATTAGATGACATTAATCATCTAGTCAACGAGGAGGATTTTCTCCTTTGCTACTTCAAAGTTTTTATTTTTACATCTGTTCATAAACAAGGCTGTGAAAAATAACATATAAAGCTCAAGAAAAAAGACAACAGCACTGAACCCCATTGAAAACATTCTGGTTGTTCCACCAAATACTGATTTCTGAACTCTTCCTGAGTTAAAACATTTGTATTGTTGTTGTTGTTTTTTTTTTTTTTTTTTTTTTGCATTATTTGAGGTCTGAAACACTGCATGTTTATTATTTTCACCATTTCTCATTTTCTGCAAATAAATACTAAATTTCTGCTTGGTATTTCAGATACAGCTGTGAGTGGTTCATAGAATAAAAGAACACTGTTCATTTTATTCAAAGCTATAAAGAGTATAATCAGAGACACTGATCATTTTAAGTGGTTTAAGAACTGTATATTTATGTTGGATTGTGTAAAATATACTGAAAGCTGTGAAGAGACGTTTTTACGTAATGTTTCAAATTAGACAAATCACATACATTTATTACATAGATAAGTCAACTTAAAATTGCTTTGATATTATTTCCTACTTCCCGTTTCAGTCCACTACTGTATGTTATACAGTACTGCTCTCATTACAATGACTCAATGCAAACGTCACTGGCATGACCTGATCCAAGGTATTGATCGTGAAACAGCTGAAAAATCTATCATGCCTGTGAGCAGGAATCACTTTGAATCAACAATCCAGATGAGAGCAAGGCAAGAACCCACTAATATTTCCAGTCTCTGTGGGAGATTACCAGGCTTTTATTAGCTTGATTCAGATCAAAACAACTAAAACATAAAGAGCAGGATTGAAATCTACCTGACTATTCTAGACACCAAAACATTTAGTTTTTAAGCCGGGCATTTAATTCTGAAAAGTAAACAAATGCAAGAAAGATTAGTCTGTGTAAAAATAGCAGCAGCATAATCCTGGCACGGACCCCAGGTATTTGCACGGATCGCGATTAATCTCAGATGAACTAACTCACCTGTTCCATCCGGGATGGAGCGAACAAACGTTGGGAGCATCTTCAGTGAGGCGGTGGCGTTGGAGTCGGTGCCCAGACCTTTGCTCAGCTCCGCTCTGAAGCGACTGGTGATGTCCAGCAGCGTCTCATCAGAGAAGCGCATGGCATACAGGTACTTATCAATCTGAAAACACACATCAGGAAAACATCATTACATCACTGGTCGTAATTAGAGATGCACCAAATTATCGGTGCCAATTTCCCTAATTTTGGGAAATCAGTGATGATTTTTACATGCGATGTCGATCTTAACCACCAATTTTATCTACTTGGCAAAGATACTTAAATCAACTGCTATGTTCTTCTGCTGGTGGGTCAGGTCAGTTATTATTTCTATCATGGAATCATCATTAAAAATCTGATAAATCATTTCAGCCCCATTGGTCTCAGATTTTAGTCAATGCACCAAATTTTGCAACATTATATAATGAGAGGAAAGTCCAGGATGTGTCAGTCATGTCAGCATGACCAAGAAGGGGATTCTCTATAGGTTGGACAAAAGTCAACAATCAGTAACAGAGAAAGCAATTCAAAAGCTAATCTGATTAGTAGTAGTCCAAACTCATCTGATAAAGAGCCATAAAGTAACTATCATGGTTTCCGGTAGCGTTAAAGCGCCACTGCTGGCTCCGCCCTCCCTGGTCATCACTGATCCTCGTCAGAGTCATCTGGACTTTTAGGGAACAGGATGTTGAACAACTCTGGTGAAATTCAGTTTTACTTCACACACTGCTATAAAGCAACAAACTTTATGTGATATGTGTGGTGAAGGAGAATCAGGATCATAAGAATCAGCATTCATCTCAGTTACAGTCGACGTGTGTGTGTACACTGTGGTATCCATTTGGTTTTATGTGGGGAAAAACACAGTCAAATGGAAATGTCGAAAGTTCCTGTTTCACAATTTACACATTTGCCATTTCCTGTAACACCACGCTCTTCAAGACAGCCTCTGAGGGCTGTGAATAGTTTACAGGAATTTCAATTTTATAGATCACAAAGCATTCAGCTGGCCATTAAAGGGCGAGGTCAGCCTTTCTGACTAACAGCTATAACAACCTGACAGAGAACTGAATAAAAACACACATTGATGACGATAACACTGCTTTATCTGAATAAAAACACTGGGATAAAAAAATATTTTTTGGAAGTTGTCCATGTTTTTTCAGCTGAATTAGGACTATTTTCCACTATTGAATCCAAAAATGACATCCACTTTTCTCAATCAGGTCAGACTTTTATTCTAATATGATTCAGAGAAATTGTACCTTCTAACTAAATTGATTACATTTTTGTGACATCATCAGTTCATTTCCGTTAATATTTCACATCCAGAAGAGGTTTTAGGAGAAAAAAAAAGGTTTCTAACAGAGTGTATTGACTAAATGTTAAGGGTAAGTACGTGTAAACTGAACATCACGTCTTGATTGTGCTACATTCTCCGTCTCTTTTCTGTCCTTATTGCGCCTCTCCCCTTGCTCATCATCCATTGATCCAAGATGCTCAGCAAACCGATCCAAATGTCAGAACAAGTCATGCGTTTTGACGCTCATGTTACATCCATAGTCCAGAAAGTTGACCTGATTGAGCAAAACCAATGTGATTTCTGGATGCAGCACATCAAAATTACCCTAAAACGGTTGAAAAACCCCAGACAGAGTAATGGATAAACACACAGGACATTTGAATTCAGTAAAAACTATTTCTCACTGCCAATTATACAGTAGGTGTTAAATAACTTATATATGCTTTAAATATGGTCATAAACACCTCTGACTTCTTCTTCAAACTGATAAAAAAAAACCAAGTCATACTGACTGTTGGAGTTAAATTAATGTGCTTAATGTAAATGTGCTGACGTGACTCCAATACTGTACCAGCACAGATTTATAGTTATAGAGTACATGACAATCTGTAGTGTTTAAGCAGAAGGAATCACATCTTGTTTCCGAAACAAAAGACATCCAGTTGCCACCATTATATTTCACTCTAGGCATATAAAAATTATCATCACATTTGATAAATTCCAGTTTTGATAAGTGGCAAGGAGAGGTTTAGCATTTAGCTTCAAAATGAACCAATAAGAGATTGACATTCAGATCACGTTAGTAGCTTTATTCTGACATTTCACACCTGCCATTGTGTCTTCTGACTAAGTTCATTACATTTTTGTGACATCAGTTCATTTCTGTTAATATTTCTAAATTGTCCCTGAAATTATAGTGATAAATGATAATATTGTTGTTTTGACAATATTAATTTAGTGATATAATTTACGGTATAATAATGCAGCTTTGCCATCTGAAAGAGCAATAAACTTGCAATGGGAAACATTTCAAATCTCCAAAATAAATAAAACAACCAAAAGCAGAAAGACAGAAATAAAACCCAAACACAACTGAACGCACAAATGAAACAAGTTATTTATTCTCTAAACAAAGTTGCCCTTTTAAAATATGAATCACCGCAAGGGAAATTGTAAAGCTTATTTCATTTATTTATCAAGCTTAGCTGCAAGTCAGCTCTTTGGTTGAACGTGTCAGATTATGATGCAGCAGATAATTATTACATTTTCTTAATATTTTTGATATTTAAAGTTACATTTCAAAACAGCAACCTCACTGCTGTGCTCTCCTGTTACACAAGTTATGTAGAATAATTAGGATGCATGATACATCAGTCTTAATTAATGTTGGTCACAGCCGATGCTGGTCTTTATTTAACATATTGGTAAATTATTGAACAGATAACATACTGGATACTTTATTTGAGATTACATTGTTTTTAAATAACTCTTCCGAAGTTGTGACTATTTCAACATAGCTGCTGTTCGTAAACGAGCCACTTAAGTTTGATGGTTGTGCTATTATAGTTGGCAACTGTTTATGCCAACCACTACAACTCCCATCACATCATAATAATTCAATAATGAAATCATTATTGCTGGCTACGACTGCTCTGAAACACACTGCACATGTTTCAGCGTGCTCAAACTGGATGATTATGATGTTCTTCTTATAAAAAAGCAGCGGTTTTAAACTCTGCTTTCAGTTAACTAACATTACGGGACTTTCTCTCAGCTAATCCTCTTGTTTAGAGGCTGCAGAATAACAATGTCCTCCACGGGGAAGCAGGGAAATAAGAAAGGCATCCTACTTGAACCAAAGTGTCCTCAGCTTCCCAAATTGATCTTTTATTACAGCAATGAGAAGTTATCAGTGCAAAAGTATCCAAAGTTTTGTTGTTGTCATATTTAAATGTTTCAGATCACCAAACATTTTTAAATGAATAAAATATAATCAGATTAAACACAAAATAGACCTTTCAAATGATTGACTGTTTGTTTTAGCCTGGCTAAAAACGTCAATTGGCTCTAATAACTGACAAGGTTTACAGATTTATAAAAAAAAATTCAATTTAATTCTGGGCTTTGACTGGACCACTCCAAAACCTTAAATTTTGAAGCCAATCAGGGTCGGGCTTGGTGGTGGGCTTCTGATAACTTTCCTACTGCACAACCAAAGAAGGTCTAATATTTTTCTTCAGGTTTTTCAAGTGGAGAGGAGAATTTATGGTTCCATCAATTACAGCAGGAAGAAGAGAAGCAGCCAGAGAACGACTCACCATCACCATGTTTTACTGTAGATATGGAGATGTTCTTCTAAAATACAATCACCTCATGGGATGAACACCTTCCAAAACATTTATAGCTAAAGTTTGTGGATCATAAAGATACTTTGTGACAAACTTTCCAGACCTTTAAAGTCAATCGCTTTGTTTCTCATCTGTTTTTGAATTTCTCTTGGTAGCAACACAATGAGTGTGTTTTTTTTTTTTTTAATCTTTCAGCCTACTTCAGGTTGTGAGACAGGACCTATTCCAGAGAAGGCAGATACATTTTCACATAATTAAAATGATAAAACTGCTGTTTGTATTACCTGAAGTTGCTGAAATTATGTGTTTATAAACATTTCAAACATTATAAAATGTTTGTAAAATGTATTTGCTAATCGGGAATAATTAAGCTCAAAAAAAGAAAGCATATTACTTTGTAGAGGCAGGAGTGATACGTTTCCACCAATCTGCTCCTGACTCAGGATGAACCGCAGCATTTCTGACTCAGCATTTTTTGCCAATGCATAAGCATGTTTTAAAGCACTGCATCATCTGATCCGACAAAGCTCCAGCAAATAGAGACTCAGAATAAATCTTGTGCTTGGAGGTGAAACTGCCTAGTTTTTCCTCTTTTGACATTCGCTGAGGTGAGACTGAATCTCCAAACAGTTTTTGGAAAGGTCACGCTTTTCCCTCAACTCACCTCTAACACAACTCAAGTTTGCTTTACAACTCCTCCTCCCAGTCCTTCCACCCATCCTCCATTCTGTTTGCATTCTTTTCCTTAACAAAGCCCCGTCCGCCTCCTTCACACACGGGGATTCAGGAAAACTCAATGCAGCTACGTAGAGTGTGTAGGTGCATGCGAACACACACAGCCTCACTATGTGGAAAAATACTGACCTCCACACTGCCCCCTTCTGTACGGTCCCTTATCCCAATTTAAGCGCGCACACGCACACACACACACACACACGCACACACACACATGCAGACATGGTGAGCCGCCGTTTCAGATGGGAACTAGCAGAGTATCAGGAAGTCAGACAAGGTCAGCGCAGCAGACTCAACATGAAGAACCTCAATATTCTAAATACTTTTAGAAAAATAAGACCGTTCAAACTTCAACTTTAACTCAATTTTGCAAAAGATGTTTAAGCAAAACATTTCCCAGTTTTAGTTTTTGAGCTGGAGAAGTTTTTTTTTAAAATCTTTTTGATAATTGAGGCCCAGATAAACTCCACGTTGGCAACACACCTGCCGATCGCTATGGCAGGCATAAGCCCTCTGCTGTCACCTGTGGTCACATGGTTCAAAGCTGGCCTATTTTAGGGAGGCAGAGAGAGGAAGAGAGCAGGAGTAAAGAAGGGAGGGAGACGTGATGTGTTAGATCAGGCTCCGGCTGCAGATGAGGGCTGTTTCGCCTCCACAGGGCAGGATCTGAGAAAGGCAGCCGCGAGGGCCGCCTTTCTCAAATATAGAGGTAAAAACAGACGTAGCATGTGCAAACTTTTTTTTTTTACGCATACAGAAAAAGAGAGAGACTATTGGTGACGTCATTCAGAAACCTTAAAGAGACAATGCGTGACTCAAAGGAGTCAGAGAAAGCAAAGTTTTGATGTAAAATCTGGCTAAAATAAGAATAAATATTAGTTTTATGCCTGGTTTTACGGGAACTCAGAGGGAGTATTAGATCTACAATAGCCTACATACACACACCCGTGCGCACACACGTCTACCATGCTGGAAAATCAGATAAAACTGGTCCAGTTAGTTTTTACCCAGCAAGTTATGCATAAAGGACTGACACTTAAAAGCAGCATCATTCATCATTCACAACATTCATGCATTATAGATGCACTGACTTTGAAGGAATGTTATCCATTGCCTCTCTTTGTTTTTTTTTTCTTTTGAAAAGAAAGCAACACAGATCTTATATCTGTGTGCAAAACTGAAACATTTCCCTAAATCAGCTCTAAGCAAAGACTAAAACAATTATCTGTTGTTTAAAAATATAAAAACTACAAGCTCCTACTTTTTTCAGGCACTGAATGCATCAGCACACTCTTTGGATCATGTTAAAAACTGATTGGGAGGTTTATTTCAATGTGAATGATCTGGTCACTTACTGTTGGATTCAAGCAAACAGAAAGTAAACCCACTGGTATTTATCAAGTCTTAAAGTACAAATACCCACCACAGATGGTGGATTAATTGTATAAAAATGTACAGAGTAGTGGATATTTACAAACACCCCAACAACCCAGAATGAATTTATTTTCTATGTCTGACCCTGATGAAGGCCACAAGCCAAAACACGTTGATCTGCAAATAAAGTTGTTTCCTAGTATTTCGAGTGTTGGCTTCACTTCATCAGATCTGTGCTAAATCGCAAATATGGAGCAGATTTCAAAGATTACAAAGACGGGATACCTGTGAGGTTATTTGAGTTTTTATTCCAGGTGCAACACGTTCAAATTGCTGTTATTTCTGACAGGACTCTTATTGAGATGCTCAGACATGGTATACATTTTAGTGATGGAGACGCTGTAGCTAATGAGAATGGTGGAAATATAAAAAAAGTGAGGGAAATATGGGTCAATAGCAGATATCATAATTGAACTATTAAATATTCTACAGGTGGAAGCACATGTTGATGTTGCACCTAGTAGTCCATGAAATTGCTAGAAATCTGCCCTTCATCTGGCAGACGCTGACATCAATCAAATCCAAACGAGCAACTTTATATAAAACAAAGCAAACTTATAGCAATTAAACTGTATTTCTTGTGCCCGTGAATGCCATTTGTTTTTGTTTTTTAAACGGCTTTAAACTTACGATGTAAACAGGAATTTATGTTCTAATTTTCCTCTTTTTTTAAAATTCAAACCCATCTATCAGGAGCTTATATTTTCAGTAATTTGTGTACAGAGATAATAAAGTATGCATTTGTAACAGTGTAAATGATTGTTTTCCTAATATTGAGGACCCTTGGTGAGGAAAACCTCCAATAAAACTAAGCAAATTTGAGTCAGTTGTGACAAACAGCATCAATGCAGGAGCCAATAATATCACAAGGTCATGTTCAGCTCTATGAATACGTATTTGTGTGTTATTGGGCTGGACAATAAATCAATATTGCGATAGACACGTGATCAATATGAATCGATAATACATCAGATAGAATATTCAATACATAGAATATTCCGATTCAGAACCGCACAGCATTCTGGGAGATGTAGGCAGAGGGAAAACCAGCCGCTCAACCTCTTGCGCCCAGCTAAGCAAGGTTGGTGGAATCAACTAATTCACTCACTCTTTTGTTACCTAGCAACAACCTAACAACTCCCCAGGTTGTTACTTAGCAACAACATGAGGAGTAACTTGCGCAGCAGCAGTTTAAGGTTTTACCACCGTCACTCATATCTGCTTAAAAACAAAACCAGAAAGATCAAGCCACCGGTTTGGCAGTATTTCAGTTATTCAATGCAAACAACTAATCTATAATTATTGATATTAAACTGGCTAAAATCAGCATGAGCAGGTTGGACCCAAAAGGCAACAGCACGTCGGCATCAGCCGGTAAAAGTTTGATCTGTTCACACACACGACCCGGAGAACAGATCTGGATCTGAATCCCTTCCATCTCAACGGGTGAACAAAAGAAACTCGCCGACCCTGAAACGGTGAGCTGCCTCCTCATCCTTGAGCTCTGCTCTCCAGGTCACTCACTTCCTGCTCCTTGATGTAAAGCTGGGAGCCACACCTCCCAGCTTTACATCACGGCTTCAGTCATGTGTGCCACCCAAACAGTGCGGTTCGTCACGTCTCGCCGGGCCACGTTGGGGATGCAAATGATCTCCAACGGTCGGGAGGGTTTTCACCAACTTTTCAGTCGGTGTTCCCTGATTGAGCCCCGCATTTCAAAGCAGTGCTGATGTGTAGAGGCAAGATGGACACGTGTGTGTGTGTGTGTTCTCCTCCCAGCATCCATCGGACTAACACTAAGAATGAATGATTGAGAAACAGACTCACCTTTTTAGCTTTGTCATCCTTCAGCTCTGTGAAGAAGTAGGCTAGTAACTGAGCGGCGATCATCCTGCGGCTTTTTCCTTCTCAAACACTCATACAGACCAACTCAGAGACTCCTGTCTCCGCTTCCTACCCAAAACCCACGCAAGTAAATTTAAACAAAAACTATTTTGAAAGACCTAACTAAACTTCGGTTTCGAGTTCTATTTCCCAGCGCGGAAGATTTGAGGACAAATCCCGACTCCAGTCCGTTGTGGCTCTAAAGCAGCCGGACACTTTTCGAGCTCCTCTGTGTGAGAAAGATGAAGCCAGGAAACACGAGTGAGGCAGAAAGTTGAGGCTGAAGCAGGAAGGGCCACGCAGAGCGCAGAGACGGCCCACTTTCTCTAAGCTCATTTGGTTTGTGCCGCGGATGACTCCGGTGGGGAGGTTGGGGGGAGGGGGGCGGTGCTGCGGCCTCAGCTCTGCGCTCTGATTGGCTGCTGAGGCGGACTCAAGTGATGGAGGAGGAAGGAGGAGGAACAGAGGAAGGTCAGGAGGAAAGTTTAGTTTCCAGGAAGCTACATTCTGGTTAGCATGTTGTAGTACGACAATGAATCACCACGTACTGCCGTATATTACCAGAAGCGGCGTGTAATTCTTTAGTTATTCAACAGCAGGATGTGAGGAAGTGAGGGGGAAACTTTAGCTCCCTGCTCATTTACTCTTTGAGTTCCAGTCAAGGTCAAAAAAGGAAGAGATAAAGTTTTCTTGATAGCTTCACTGCTGTTTGGGAACAAAGATGCTGATTTAGAGCAGTTTATGCGTTTCCCTGTTTTAGGAGATACAAAGTTCAGATGAGGCTTTGTGATATTCAGAAGGCCACTTCAGCAAAAAAAAAAAAAAAAAAAAACACAAAAAAACCAATCTGATTACTAAATCTTTCCCTCAAACAGCGCAAGGGGCTGGAGAAATCAATTTAGGACTGTATTAATGGGGTTTTAACTACCCATGTGCTTCTGTACCCACTGACTTTCAATTCAGTCTTATGAAACGATAACGTCAAGTTGATTTTAATTTGTAAACTTTGAATAAGCATGTTGGGTCAGAGGTCAGTTCTTTGCATTGAGTTGTTAACTTTGCAGCAATCTCCCAAACTCAGCATGCACATGGTGACAATAAAACACTTGTCACTTGTCAAATAAATAACATTGTGTGATTGCAGTTTATTTCTTTTATTTCCTAACAGCTTGACTTTTGTTCTGTATCAATCTGCTGATGGTCTGATTTATAATTTATGATTTGGTTTGTGTGTGTACGACTGCCATTTTGGTTTTCTGTTTACACAACAGCTGTTGGCAAAACATTATTGATGGGTGTTTTTATTGCTTTTCTCTTCAGCATGAATGCAGAATGGCCAAAAGAGGAGCACTTACCTGTGCCTGCAGGTGTTTTAAAGCACCTGCTTTCTACAAGGGAACACTGTGGGGTCAGAGTGACTCAGCACTTCATATATGGCCACTTTCAGGCTCCACAGTCCTCTGAGATAGACACTACATCACCTTCCAAACAAGGACTGTCTGTTCTCTGGACGCCCTTCGTAACAAAGGAAAACCAGTGCTTTCCTCGTAATGGGGCTGCAGAGCGACGTCCATTCAATCCTGACATTCCCCACACAGCAGTTTGGTTCAGGCTTTGCTTGAAGTTTTTATTATAAAATCAATGCAAAGGTGTGACTGTGCATCAAAAATGCCAAGAATTGTTTGAGAAAGCCAGTTCCCTGAAATAAAATTCTTCCACATTTTCTTGCACTTTGAGTGTAACGTCTACCTACTACATGTCAGAGACTTGTATTTTCTGCTGCACTAATTAAAACTCTCCCTGCCAGCCTGTCTGGGCTTGTTATCCTAATGCAGAAAGTGAAAAGCAGTGATGCAGCTTCTGCAATCTTTGCGTTCTGAAAAGAATCGTCTGACCAATGATCACATTTTTGTGGATCTTACCATTGATCCAAACACCTTCAGCTTGAAAGAAATGTCGCAACACAAGCGTAAAGGAGCCTTTTGGGGAAATCCTCAAAAATTTTACATTTTTGTTTCTTTGTATTTACTTGAAAGGTTGAAAAACTATTTGTAAAGAAAGGGAACAGAACAGAACCATCTTTTGGAGTGTTGTTGGGGTTGAAAGAAGTGCTTTGATTCCCAATATCCTTACAGAATATAAATAGGACTAATATGAACTAGAATTTCACTTCAACAGCTTTTGATGTTAGATTAAATAACAAAGCCAAAGTGCAGTCCTGATTGTGTTTTCAGCTTCCCCGTGTTAAATTTTTCTCTTTCAAATTTTATTTAAACATGCTTTTTTATTTTGGTAACGGAAATCATGAATACAACTATTGTGAGCTGCAAGCCTATGCAAAACAGAAAATTGAATAAAACGTTGAAAACCTTGTTTTAGGAAAATCAAACTCTTTACAAGCATCTTTCCAGCACCGACTAAACAAATGGAAACTTTTCTGACTTTTTTGAGACGCTACTTTAAAGTCAGAAATGAAAAAAAAAAAAACAAGCCAAAAACTGGAAAAGTAACATTCCACACACTTTTGCTTTAAAAATTCATCCTCTTCAGTATGGTGACAAACTTTGTTCATTTTGCATACCTTCTTTGAGAAGTTTTCCATGATCCAGCTGTCCAATGTCTCACTCTTTCAATGCCCACTCCATCGAGGGATCTAACTCAAGACTTCAGGCTCATTTTATAAAAGAACCAAAGTATTCTGCTATATAAATGAAAGCACTACATCCATTTCATGACCCAGGGGAACCAGGGTCTGCCTCTCTGCTGGAAACCATATCTGTTTGGATGTGCATGTGTGACAGACAGTGAATGTGTGTCAAAGCTCTTATTGTTGGTTTGAATAGGAGGCAAAGACACATGCACACATTCTTCTGCACACAGAGGGACTCGGACACCTTGCTCCCTTAGGAATGCCCAATCAGATTGAAAGAAAGAGATCTTAAAGCTGGAGGTGAAATATTTTTGGGATGAGGGGGGTAATGTTCAGAGTGTGGGGGTTCTGCAGGAGCTCTGGTTGCAGTATAACTGCAGCGTTATTCCGTGTGTGATTCAGCAGGGAGGTACTAGGTCAGGACAGTGAGGGATTACCAGGTGTGACGTCGCCCTCATCTGGTAGCACTCTAACATTTTAATCCCTAGCAGATTAACCACTGTTGCTTTTCAGTCTGACATTTCTTGCTTTGTCCTTCCTCGCTATCTGTATTTTGGTGCAGAGGATTTTCTTTAGTTTCTAGTCAAACACACACTCTTATCTTCAAAAAACTGTTAATCTGTCACTGGTTTGAGCAGATTAGGACACAAACATAGTATCATCATGTCTTTATACTTAGATCATAACACAGCATGTAAACACAATAAATATTAAGACGCACCTTGTTCAGTAGTACTGTAATAAAATGGACGAAATTGTGTGCATTTTCAGATTATTACATGCATTGACAGACAAACCAATGGTCACACGGTCTGAGAATCAGCCAAAAAAAGCTGAACAGAGCGTTTGTTGTTATTGTTGAGAAATCTGGCCGGCAGGATTCCTTTCCTCCTCCTGGTCTACATCAGTGGCGACATACCGCTGACTAAACCCCCACACGTTCACAAACACACAGTGACATAACCATGACTTTAGTTCAGTTACACAAGTTTTATTATTTTTTCAGATTTACTCTCACTATTTTTATGTTTATGTCATCATAAGAGGAGCCAAATGTAAACTTAAGTTGCAATATTTAATTTTATGGAGACTTTTTGAGGCCAAAAGTACTAATAGTTACTGTAATTAGTTTTTTTAAACATATAAAGGGAAATATTGACAATTAAGCATCTTAGTGTAGGATTGTCCATTCAGCTTCCGAACAGCTTACTTATTAATTGTAATTCACTACCTGTTTCTAACATTAATGAAAAACTGAGTCTCAAACCAAGAACTGAGGATTCAAAATAATTAATTTTTAATATCCAGACTCCAGGCAAAATGTTAAATAATACACCACCTTTAAGGAATCACAGCTCAATGTAAGAAACTTTTTATGCTATAAAAGGAAATCTGTTCACATGTTCTTGTTCTCACAGGACATAGAACAGAATAAAACACACTTTATAGATCTCCCACAGAAAATTGCTTATTACTGATGAGCTACTCCATCAAAGGTGTTAAATAGTAATAAAATAAATGTAACCATAAGAGTTTATAAGTACATATCACCTAAGAGAGATGTAATTCATCTAACCATTTGCTAACCATAAACGGTATGCGACTGTTTGTGTGTACTCCTCTTTCTAAAACCCAACATATCAGGAAAACTGAGAGTCTAATCAGTGCAGAGCTAACGGAGACATGTGGTCGCACAGCTGCAGCGTTCACACATTTCCCCACAGCGCTCTGATAATTAGACTGGAGAGCTCTGCTTGGAGGAACAGAACAGCCAATTCTTATATTTACAGCAATGCTAGCAAAAGACAACTATTTAGTCAAGTCAAATCCAACAAATGTAATTTTGTTGGAATGAAACCAACACAAGAGAAGTAGATAACTATGAAGAGAAGGAGAATGATACATGGTTCTTCTTTAGTTTTACAACAAAATATCTGAAAACTATGCTTTGTCTATATATTTAATATTCCATAATCAGATAATCCTGAATAAAATCTTCTGACTCCTTTAATAAGTAATAAAATTAAATAACATGCAAATAGAGGTGCAAGAGAAGGTTAAAAACCAAAACATTACAAGGGCCTTAAACATACCCGATATCGAAATCCATTTGAAAAATTTTGCAAGATTTAAAAACTGATCTTTATATTCATAGTCCGCCAATTGTTACTTTGAATAATTCAGATTTCTTTCTGAGAAACCTTTGAAAACAATGTGTCCTTTTCCTTCCACTTCTCCATGATTCACTACTTTCTGAATTTCTAAGTCCTAATCATTTAGAAATGTGACAAGAAATGAAAAACGTAAAAAACGTGATCACTGCATGTGTTTCTTACAAACAAACCTCACGTTGAACCATAAAAAGAGAAGAGAAACAGTTTTCACAAGTTGGAGGAAAAGCAAATTAACCTGTAGCAAGACATGCTGACTATTTACTGTAAATAATAAAAGTTACCAGACAGTCACTCTTATACGTAAAAATAGTTCTCTTAACATTGAAAGTTATTTGCACTTTTTCTTTCTTCTGTGTTGTTTCTGGGGATGTGTTATTATTGCCTGTCCTGCACAGTCAGATCTCCTGTTTCTGTCGGACCACGGCTGCAATGAGGGCGGCGCCTTTCCCGCTGCCCTCCTCTGACGGCAGGAAGGTCACATCGCAGTGGGGAGCCATGACCCCCACTGTCTCCTTTAGGACCTGTGAGAAACTACAAGCAGCAGCAGAGAGAATAAAGCATTTAGTGATTAATGGATGATTCACAGAGCAGCAGCAGCAGCAGAGACAACTCACTGTGGATGCAGTTTATACAGAGCGCCGTCCACGCCCACAGTGGTGCTCAGACGCTCCAGTCCTCGGTCTTCTCGGATTTTATCCACCACTGCCGCCAATCCTGCTCCACACATCTGAGCGGCGCGACGTGACACCGCTCCGCACACCTGCACCACGATCGAAATGCTCATCTTAAGCTCATCATAGCACGACTGCTCAAAACTCAATGTCAACGGCATCAAGCTGCAAAATTATTTTTGAAGAAGTTGAAAAAAATGGAGACATTCTGTTTGTAAAAATGATCACAGGTGAAGTAAAATCTTCTTACAATAGAAAAAGTCGGCAACATCTGCAATTATTACACCAATTATTTGTTTTTAAATAATCAAAGTTTTTGCTTTGTCTTGCTGGCACCTCATCTATCGTGTGACTTTTATTGAAAATATGATTTCAATTCATTTGTTAAACTTTCCTAAACACACCAAGTGTTTTCAAAAAAGAGCAACTTAAAGCCTTATTTCATTGCTCACAATTGACTACATTTTGCTCTATTTGTTTCTATTTTTAAGTTTGGATCTATGATAATTTATACTTTCCTTCCCAACAACACATCTGACTACTTTGTTTAATTAGAGTATGATTCATTTATTGTTGAGTAGGTAAAACGATCTTTTTTGGCCCTCTAGTTCTTTTGACCTCATGATTTTGGCCCATGTGTCAAAATGTTTGGACATGTCTGTCTTAAGGTATTAATAATGTGGCTTTTTGCAGGTTCTGAAATAAAATGTAATTTAAAGTGTACAAAAACACTCAACACATATTAGGTTGTGTCATTTTTAAATTAAAGCTGAAGTAAACATAGAAAACCCGTGTGAAAAATGAGATCAATAAGTAACTGGATAAATTACAAATGTAATCATAAATGTACCCATTTCTTTGAACTTTGCTTGCATACTGATTTCCAAGAGGGATTGTGATTATCCGAGTCATAAATCAGACATTTCCATGCGTCTTTCTAAAGAGGAACATTTTAAGGAAGCATTTCAGATCAGTGTTTGACCTGTAACCTTTGCAACCTAATGAATCATTTTGCTGTTAGGACAGACAAACAAAACTCACTTAGAACCATAAATGTCATATGGCTCTTTGAAAAAAGAAAAGACAAATATCTACTGTAGGAAATTTGATCTCGTTTTTTTTTAAAAACCATCATGTTATTTCTGTTTCCAATATTTAAAATAAAATAAAAAACATAAAAGTGGATGGATTTTCTTTCTTTCTTTTTTTTTGTATTCTAGTTGGAAAACATAGAAAAAAGCAGATCTAAAACATTTTATTGGTACTTTCCATGCCATTATTTTTGGAAGTCCAGTGAAAATCTGTTTAAACAATGCATTTGTTGTTATATCTCTATTTTAAAACGTTTACGGGTGTTTTCTGATTTTTAGGAAACGTTATGGCGAGTCATTGTAACAGGTTGCAGACCCCTGATCTATGTTATATCAGATTAATGTTTTAGTAATCTTCTCTTATTAAGAATAATCTTACTCTTCCAGGAGTTAATAAATATGAAACCTATAAAACTTTTACTGACACATTTGAGTGAAGAAGGGAAAGTAGGTGTTAAAAAGTGAAAAAACTTGAACCTATTAGGTTGTTTTTTATTATTTTATTAGTCAAATATAGGCTTTAAATGTTTCACACATGTTGCAGTTCCCTTTAGAAAACTAGAAAACTGTCTCGTACCTCCTTGACAATGATGCTGTCATCGCAGGTGCCGCGCAGCCCCAGCTGCTGCAGAATAGAGCGGACCTGCAGCAGAGCCAAGCGGTCGCTATGCAGCGAAAACACAAAGTAGCAAACATTTAAAACTGGAGAAAAAGAAAAACGAGCTGGGCATGCACGTAAATATCCCTAAGCTGCTTCTGCTACCTCTCTATTTGTGAGAGATATTTTGTTTCAAATATCCCGGGGGTTTTTAAGGTTTCGGTGACGTGCCCTTTGAACAGGAGGCCTCTTCGGGTCAGATCCAGTAAAACCTGTCTGACGATTTCACCCAGATACATCCCACTGGTCAGCTTTTCAAACCTGAACACGAAGCAGAGGAAAATAACTTGACTAACGAACGCATTCACACGGAGAATCAGGCTCTGCATGACTCTGCTGCTGGAAGAAGAAGAAGAAACGAGGAATATTGGATGACCTTTGTTTTCCAGGGTTCACTGAGTGTATGTCCACCTCGGCATCATAAGGTGTGATGATGTCTTCCAGACAGCGGTCATCGCCCAGACCGCCCCACTCTGTGTTTACACACATCTTCAGGTCTGACTTCACAGCAGCCTGATGTCACAGTAACAAAACCATAAATTATTATTTTAGTAATCGATTATTTGGATGATTAATCAGCTAATCGGATCAAGAATTGGAACATCCTGTTGATTTTTTATTTAACCACTTATGCCCTTTATGTGTAGTATTAAAACTACATTAAAAGATGAAAAAGAAACAAGTAATTCAATTCCTGATTATTATTTTTTGGATTAACCGATTAACAACTGGATAGAAAAGGTGATCAATAAAAGATTTTTGAACTGGTTGAAGCTAAAATTGAGGAGTTCTGGGTAGAATATTTTCATAGACAAAAGTTTTTTTTTTATCTTAAGCGCAAAATATTACAGATATAGAATAATTTTAGGTTAAACCTGCATGATGTTCATTAGCAAATGGCCTTTTTAAAGAATGTTTACTCCAGTTAATGATTAATCAATAATTAAATCGGTTGGCAATTATTTTAAAAGTTAATTCATCACGATAAATGCAATTAATTGTTTCAACCGTAGGGAAGAGGATTAGGGCCACTGAGCAAAACGTGTTCTGAATTTAAAAGTTATATCTTTAATCTCATATTAAAGATATAGAAGTTTGAATTCTTCTTTTCTCCAGGGCCCTTAATCCTTTTCCATAAGCATGAATATAATCTCTTCATCCTGCTAATTTCCTACAATCTGCCTCTTCACCTCGCTCTCCTCTCCTTCTGACGTCTGCTCATTCGTCTTCAGGATGCCGTTGCTCTGTTCCAGCTTCTCGATGTTCTTCAGTTCTTCCATGTAGCAAAGGTTTGAACCCGTTCCTGAAACACAGAGCCAGCTGGTTTCAGTTTAGACATTTTTGACCGTTTCCCAGCAGGAATACGTCACATGCCACGATGCTCCTTCTTCTACTGGTTAGGTTGAATCCAGAGCTGATGCCTCCCTACAAACCTTCATGCCATCATAACCACAGTCCCAGAGATGAACCAGAATGTTTTTTTTTTATCCGTAGAGACTCTCTGTCACGTACCTGCAATCATTCCAACTTCACATTTAGGATCCTCATAGGCGCAGCTCATCATGGTCCCAACTGTGTCATTGACTAAAGCAACGATGTCCAAGTCAAACTCCTGAAGGAAACCAACACAGAATTAGTTAAGGCTTACAAAAATACTCACAACTCTGGGGTTTTTATTTCATTTTGACACACTGGATCCAGAAACTTCAAAACATTATTTTGATTTTATGATAGACCGACACAAAGTAGCTCTTGATTGTTAAATGGTTTATATGAAGGGGTGTGCATAAGACTGATATCACACGTGTTCATGAACATGAACGTGTCATTGGTAAATAATGACACTTTCAATGCAAAGTTGAGTTAAAAGTACATTAAAAGAATCACACTTCATGACAACGTCCATAAACATTAATGAAGACTCCAGTCGTTGTGTCATGTTTACATGAGTCTTAATGCTGCAACTTAAAATAAATAATTATTTCACAGTATGAAAGAAAAAAAACTTGTGGCTTTTTCATCGAGTTGAAGAGACACATTTTTTTTTTACTTTAGAATAATTTAAATTCTTGTTTCAAATTTCTAATCTGATAATAAATTTTACTAAACATCACAATAATTTCAGCTCAGAAACATTTAGTGAACAAAACATTATCCTCAAGCTTTGCAAACTTAATAAAACACAGGAGTCAGATCAACGTAATGCACTTCCATCTCTGGACACAGAAACATGCCGCTAAGCATTCTGGGAAATAGCTCCCACTGCTGTCTTTTTCTTCTTTCAGTTTTTTAAGTGTTAACCTAAAAACTCTAGTTTATTCAACTCTTAACATAAAAGTTAGCACAACTTACTACTGCATTTATCTTTAACTTTCAGGATCAAAATCTAAAACTCACTGAATTTATTAGACTTAAAGAGTAGAAGATGAAATGTTTTACAGTGTAGCCTTTAAATGAGTAAAATTATTTATTGTTTGGACTCACGTTGCGTCGTTTGATGGCCTCTCTGAGCATGCTCACAACATCTTCTCCTACACAGTCTGTAGCCTTAAAGCCTTTGGTCCAGCTCACCAATGTGCCCTACAAAGACACACATTCAAAGCATTAATCTGTTTGCATGGACAGTTTAAATAACAAAATAATGCTGGATGTTTGTTTGTTTGTTTGTTTGTTTGTTTAAAGAAAGTGACCTACTGTATCAATGCCTGACTGCTGACAGGGGAAAGAGAAGGTGAATCCTGCAGGAAGGCGAACTTTCTTCAGCCCCATGTAGTCCAGGAAGTCACAAACACACTGAGCCAAGTGGTCAAACAACTGAAAGAAAGAGGTTTGACAAATCACTGAACTGGATTTTAACTTCTGCTGGAACTTTTTTAGGCAAGGTGATATATGACGGTCTATTTCTCTGCAGTTATTTTGTTTGCATGGCGGTAAAAGGCTTGTCTCACCTCCTCTCCAGTTCCCTGCATTATCTCCAATGGAATGGTGTAAATTTTATGGTAAAGTCGATATTTTTGTCTTTTAAACCGCACAAGCATAGCTCTGAAGTTCGTTCCTCCCAGATCCAAGGCAAGGTATTTCCCACGCTCTGAAAGAACAAAAGAATCTGATGAGGACTGAAATGTTTGATGCTAGAAATGACCTGCGCGTTGCGTGGAGAACGTGGGATGTCGGGGTGAAGTCGAGTTTATTTTCACACCTGTGCCGTCTGGTGTGTGGTACACGAAAGAGGGAAGCATTTTAATGGTGCAGCCTTTGCTCTTCAGCCCAGCCTCCAGGCCTTCCCTCATCCGGGACTTCACCAGCTGGAGCTTCTCTTGGTTCAGAGTGAACAGAGACAGAGCTTCATCCACCTGCAGGGACAGAGAAACACGCGTGACGTCACGCTCTGCAGAACTCCGCCCACTCCGCCACGACGGTCGTCAAAAACCACCAATGCGCTGAAAACAGACATCTGTAACCTGAAACTGCTTCTATTTCTTTGATTTCACTTTAAACTAGTCATAGGGTGCTGTGCTGCACAAACGGACAAGGATGCAGACCCAACCTGTCATTTTATTCTAACTTTTAATGGGAAAAAATATGGCGGCGACGGGCAGCAGCCGTTATTAGTAATATGTCTGTTTTTTTTATAAGGCAAGATTACCTTATAAAACATAAGTCGGATAATAAGCATATTATCCGACGTATCATATTATAATCCTATCATATTCTCCAAATTATCGCATTATGGAGAAGCTAAGTGTATAACCGTTAGTAACCATGGAGACGGTGGCTCCGTCATGTAGCCTAGCATGTGTGGAACAAACCTTTTGTTTCTAAGGCTTCTCCGGGGTGAAGGGTTTATAGTGATATGACTCGTGGTGTGAATAATTTGATCAACACGTTAAAGTACTGGTCGGTTTCTATGCTGAAAAACTACTTAAAACCGTTATAAATACAGGACCGCCGTCTATGACTACCAGCCTCAACCAGGTGTGTGACGTTCACGGACAAATTAGCTCGACGCGAACAAGCAGCTCCATGAATAAACCGGCAAAAACACTTTGGAAAGCAACTTCAGCGGCTCTGTCCAACACTCCCTTCCTGCGCGTCCGACGTCCATCATGGCGCCTCGAATGACCGTGTGACGCCGTTCCAAAAGGTCAATACCATGGAGGGCGGGTTTTTGGTTCACCTGCGAAGAAAACGAACACAGACACCTAAATCTGATCTGATCGAGCAGTCTGACCTTTCGCCTCTGTGAGGTCAGACGCTGGGCGACCGCTGCCACGAGCGCAGCGCCTTTGCTGCTGCCGCTCTCCGAGAGGACGAACCTGACCTGGCAATCAGGGAGCAGCCGCCGCACCACCTTATGGAGGCGCTTAGGATACCTGAAGAAGTGTGAAAGTGTGTGAGTGAAGCAGCGACACACCACCCTGTCCGTGAAATACAGCCAATTTACCCTCCACCAATCAAAACGCAAACAATTCTCAGTGGAGTATATGCATGTGCAGATACTCCACTGCACATGCATATATAGTCATATAATTTATTTTCATGTTCTTCCGGGTCTTCTTTCTAATACCATAAAAAAGTGACATAAAGCTTGTAGACAACTGAATAAAAAAACTACAAATGGGTCACAAAAGGGTAATGAAGGAAGCCCTTAAAATAATATAACAAAGGGGTTAAGTGCAGCAAAAACATGGCAAAAGACAAATAAATAATACATTTTCTGTATGAGTTGTGATAAAAATGGCTTGTTGTTTCAGAATTAAATCGGGTCCTAAACTGCCTTGAGACGCTTTTGTCTTGTATTATCCACTCCATATAGTGTGATTTCTGTCCGTGACGACTTACTGTGGGTGTGTTTTGTACACAGTGCCATCGACGCCGACTGTGATTCTCAGTCCTCTCAGGTTCCGGTTCTGCCTGATCCGGGTTAATATGGCCGCCAGCGCCGCCGCCACCAGATTCGAGGACCTGAAGGACACAATGGTGCTGACTTGCTGAACAGCGATGCAGTCGTCAGGTGAGGGGGTCAAATGCAGGTGAGTCAGGATTTCCTTGGTGTTTTTCAGACCGTTTCTGTACCTAAAGAAGAAAAAAAAAACACATTATTAGGGTTTGGACAGTTTTCAGATATTGTTAAGCAGAAATATGAAGTGGGCTTACTCCTCCATCGCTGCCACATCTGCAGTGGTTATCTTCCCTTTGGTCCTCAGAGCGTCTGACACATGCCCATCAAACAGCAGTCCCAGTTTAGCCATCTTCAACACCACCAGCCTCACCAGTTCACCCAGGTACATCCCACTGACCATCTTCTCAAATCTACAAAGAAAAAGCATTTGGGGGAAGGTATGAAAAGACTTTTGGACGAGTCTGCGACGAAGAGCCACGTCGTACAAGAAGAAACAGAGAAGTGTTTGTCTCACGTTTGTTTTCCGGGATTGAGGGAGGCGGCATCAACGTCCCTGTCAAAGTCAGTGACGAAATCATCCAATGCCCCGTCGTCTCCGAACGCGCCCCACTCGGTGTTCACACACATCCGGCCCTCGTCTCCCTGAACCAGGTCGATGTGACGCAGCTCCTCCATGTAGCAGGCGTTGGTGCCGGTTCCTACGCGCACAAACACACACATCACGCCGAACATATACACACAAAGACACACGTGTCTCTACATCACTGGAGCTTTTTCATATTTTTCACATTGCAACCTCATGTTTCACTGGAAGTTGATGTCATTTTATGTGATGAAATAAAATTAAAAAAGTGTTCAGTTTGGTAAGGGCGATAAAATAATACATGATTTCAAAATCTGAAACATGTGCCCTCTTTAACTCTGCTGCCCCTAATTTAAATCTAGTTCAATGTACTCCCAATAGTAAATGATGTCCATCTTTGTGTAATTTATTCTCATTATAAATGCAGCTGTTCTGTGACTCAGTGGAGTCCTAGAGGAAAACCTCTTCCATGCATTAATCCATACAGACCTTCACATCGGGGATGAGATTCACCTTCCAGCAATGACCCCAGATAAACACCTGGATTTACTGTGGACATGTTTAGGTCAAAGCATGTTCCTCCAATTTGACTGAGTTTGAGTTATTTTGCAAAGAACAACTGGCAAAAACATGCCTCATGAATCTATGTATATGTAATACTTTACAATTATGGACATTTTTGTAATGGTCAATCTCATCAAACAAAATACATTTAAGTTTGTAGCAGGAACAAATGTGACAGTAAAAAGGTAAAGACACTTTAGCAAGAAAATCTGCAAACAATTTTTTTAATAACAGCGTAATATCAACAATGGCCACTAGAGGGAGTCAGTGGATTCTTGAGGATGCCTTGTGTCTTTATTTTGTAACCAGATAACCTATAAATTATTTTAACATAATTATTATTTACTTTATCTTTTTATTACTAATATAAATATTTTTATTTATAGATGAAGTGAAACAGATAAAAAAACACATTGATACACTTTGCTTTTATATTTTGGACCTGAGATTAAAATCTTGACGAGCTTTTGGAAATAAATATATTTTTCAACCTTTTATAATGTTTATTATAATCAGTCCACAACAAAACGTGATGATGTAATTTGTATTGAAATTATAAGAAGACTGGGAATATTTTACAACATTTGAAAGGTATTGGCTGAAACGATGTGAATGTTCGTCGTACCGATAATGAGTCCTACTTCACAGCACTGGTCATCAAACCCACAGGTCATCATGGTGGCCACAGTGTCATTAACCACTGCCAAGACGTCTACGTCCATATCCTGTGGCGCGAAGCAGAGAAAAACATTAAGACACAAGCTGCATGATGGAGGATGAGATGAGGAAAAGCATGAAATAAAAGCTTTCTCTGAGGGTTTTTCTGAACAACGTCATTAAATGTTGCTGTGGATTCTTGTGCCGTACCCCGGTTCTGTCAATGGCCTGCCTGAGGGACTGGACCACATCTTTCCCCTGAAGGCCGCGAACTTTGTAGTTTTTACACCAGCTTAGCAACAATCCCTGCAGAGCAGAAACGGTAAACGAGGGACGAACGTGGGGTCGTCACAAAGCAGATTTCTGTGGATGGAGGACGTCCTACCTGATCCAAACTGGGGTGCTCACATGGGAAGGAGAAAGTAAAGGCTAGCGGATGCTTTTTCTCTGGACTCATGTTCTTTTCATGCAGGAAATCCTTCAGAGACTCTGAGACATGGTCAAATAACTACAGATGAGAAACCAGAGAAAGGAGAGGAAAGAAAAAACTCAATTCATGTTGTTTGCAACCCGACCAGCATTATTATTTTCATTTTACCTCAACAGCTCTCCCTTCATGCAGAGCCTTTGGTATTGGATACGTTTTCTCCTCCATCTCCACTCCTCCCTTCTTAATCCCTTCATCCTCTCTGACTTTAACTCTGAGAACCTTAAACTTGGAGCCTCCGAGATCCAGAGCCACAAACTGTCCTTTCTCTGCAGGCGTGAACAGAAACCGAGACAACGTAAAGTCCATCCCCTTCCCTCTGCAATCCATGGTTGAGTTACTGAGTTTATTTATGTGGAGACGTTTAACCTGATCCATCGGGAGTGGAGCGGACATGAGTCGGCAGCATCTTCACAGCTGCAGCGGCCACACTCTCTGCCGAAAGTCCTTTCTTCATCTCAGCCAGGAAACGGTTCGAGATGTCGACGAGCTGCTCATCCTGCAGACGCATCGCGTGCAGGAACCTGTCCACCTGCACGGAGAAATGCAGCTGAGTTCAAGGGACGTGAGCTCCACTGGTTTTCTTCACACAAAACTGGAAGCGTTATTTTGTGTGCATTTTGAGTCTAGCCTGACCTTTTTTTTCTTTTAATACATTATAAATATTTTTGCAGCATCTTCTAACAAATATAATACACACAAAATATAATTACTAAAATAAAAAATGTGGTTTTAAAGGTAAAGCTATGAAGCTATGGAAGAACCGGACGCTGTGGCGATTCATTCATGACTACTTCGATGAATATCAAGAATTTGGAGTGAAATAAAAAGACAAGAAAAAACTTGCAGATAAAACAGGATAAAGTTGTGTACATAGATCAAAATGAAGATTTTATTAGATGCCTTATATTTATGAAAACGTACTTTAGCACACATTTATTTGGAGACGTAACTTGTTGAAATCTTTTTTCTTGAGTTTATGAAACATATCTCAGTTATTACTAATGTGCTATCGCTGCTTGATTTAAACACATGCATCTTCACAGGGAGTGTCAGTACTTTGTCCCTATAAGACCAGCAGTTAAATGACTGTGTTGAGCAGCTGTGTGTGTGTGTGTGTGTGTGCGTGTGTGTGAGAAAGAGGGAGATGTTAATCATTAAGGACCAATGGTGACACAGTAACTCATGATTACAGCACTATATTTCTTTGTCTTAGTGCGACTTTATGTCTAGTTTATTAATTTTAGTAGGGTGGTATGTAAAGTAGCTTTAATAGCAATATTTGTAATTTTAGAAATAGTTTTTTGTCATTTCTTTTCAGAGAAAAATTCTGAAAACCAAGACAGAACTGCAACAGAAGGAAGAACTATGAATAATTTGAAAGGAAGCGTTAGATAAATGCCGTCATTACACAACAAACAAACAAAATGCATAAACTCTTCCGAGCCTCTCAGAAGAAACTCCTACCTTCTTAGTCGGATCCTCTTGAAGTTTGGAGAATAAGAATGAGACGAGATGAACGGCCAACATCTTTACGGTCCAAACAGGAAGCAGAGAGACTGAGGGTTCGACTCCGAGTCTGTGCACCTGTCAGAGCACAGAGAGCAACTGAAATGACTAAAATACAGAAATCTGTTCAATGTTATCTCTAAACATCCTGAGTCGTGATCAACCTCTGCACCAACTCAATGATTAACAAGCCATCATCATCGTCACACGTGGTACATCCCTCCTCCTGTAGTTTCACTGAGTCATAATGGAGTAAAATTTATTAGTGCATTGTTTTCACCTGTTAGATGCAACTTTATTCAAATTTAAGCAACAATTTTTCTCAGAATATCATTTGAAATATGAAAAAATTGAGTGAAATAACATGGATTGATGATAGATTCATATTGAGATATCCTAGAAATATGCAAATATTTTAAACATATTTTTATTGGCAAAAATCTTATTATATGTACAGACATGAAAAATACAGAATTTCACCTTTGCAATGAAACAAAGTCTGTCATTATTTTAGCTCAAACCAATCTGCAGTGATGAATAAACCAAACGGGGAATCCACATATCAAAGGTAACAACTTTTATGCCACTGATTTCTTGCGTTCCAGCAAAATCCTTCCTTAGCTACACAGGAAAGTTTGTTTTCTGAGATTTTAGGTCATTCAGGTTGCAAACTTAACTCAGCAGCTGGGAGTTAGCAAGAGTTATTTGAGTTCACCCATTTGGAGCGAATATTAAGCGAATAAATAGAGTGGATATATTCAACAGCCCGTATATCCAGTCCCGACCCGGTCCAAATGTGCAGAAGCAAAACCTGCTGTTGTGTGCATCCACAGTCAGTCCGGATTCACAGTTTCCATAAATCGTTAATGTAGAAATTCCAGCGTTTTCCAGACTCAACTTTCCCAGTTTCCGGTTCTACTTGCACTTCAAAATCAAAACCTAACCAAGTATTTTTGTCTAGCTTCTAATGTCTGAGCACACTTAAAATAACACTAACTAACTTAAAAGTACATTTTCAGCAAGATATAGAAGCTTTATAAAAATAAGTGCTTATTTGTTTTCAGATAACTTATACAAGAAAACATTTCTTGACAAATCTGCCAATGAAACTAAAACTTTTTTATCAATAATAAGGAATTATTTACTTGAAACAAGTAAATTTCTTGTTGAAAAGTCACTTGTAAGTTAGTTTTGTCTTATTTCAAGTGTACTGAGATATTTGCACTAGAAACTAGACCAAAGGATTTGGTCTAGTTTGTTGTTGCAATGTAAGTCCAAATGAGAAAGAAACAAAATGAAAGGAAGACATGGAAGGAAAGATGGAAATGAATGAAAAGTACAGATAGAAGAAAAGAAAGTAAAGAAAGAAAGAAGAAAATAAAGAACAAATGAATCTGGGAATGAAGTCTGGTTTTGCTGCCATATTTTCATCTCCATTAGCAGTAATTCATGATTAGCAACCGCTAACGTTTAACGGTTCTGAGTCTTTTATTTCTTGCTCTTTCTTTTCCCTTTGATGCTCTTGTTATTAAGCTCTTCTTTGAGTGAACTTTGACCCCCGCCTTCCTGCCTCAGGCTCTTCGACCACTCCCTCTGCAGCTGTTTGAGCAGGTCAGGAGTCAACAGTCCGTCTTTCACCAGGCGGCTCGCCAGAGATTTCTCCGTCATCCCTGCCAAGCTTCTCTGACCTCTGCTTCTGCTGCCGGCGGCAGGTGCAGCATTTTGCGGCGAGTGGCTCTGCGGCTGCAGCGGGTTGCTGAGGTTCGGGTCACTGGCTCGGATCAGATGGGTGATGTTTCGGACGCCCTGCTGGATGATGTTGTCCAGTACTTGCTGGATGTCTCGGATGGCGGCCGTGTCTGGAAACATATCCATGAAACGGTAGCTACGGAAAGCCGGAGAAAGGATTAGATCTGTGAGCGTTCGGAAACTAAATCCAGGCAGAGAAACCCGTGTGAAGAAGGTGGATCACCTTAACCAGAGGTACAGATCCAGAACGTCATGCACAGCTTCTAGGTGGACCAGGTCCTTGATGTTTCTGGGTGCAGCCAGAGGCCAGCCGATGTGGCGGCAGATCCAGTTAAACGTCAGAGGCTCGTCTCGACTGAACTGACGCGCAAACTGCAACGTTAACAAGGTTTGAATGAGAAATGCAAAGCTGTGCAGGACAGAGGAGGTCATGAAAGATGCAGTTTGTTCTTTTCAACAAGAGGTTATTACATTATTCTGCTGATTGGTAATGACACAGCAGCAACAGTGCTCTAAATCCCAAAGGTTGAATCAAGACTTTCATTTTGGAGATTTGTCAGGATGTGACCATAAACTTTTAGCACTACGACTATAAAAACATTTACTTTACAACGGCCAGGTTAATATTCCTCACTGAACCGTCATGAATCTGATCCATCCCTCCTGTGTGTAACTTTTCCTCTTACCTTTAAGAAGGAGGTGCAGACAAAAGGCTGCTTTTTATTAATGGGCGCAGTACAGAAGACGTAGCGTGACCTCAGGTTGAGTGGAATATGTTGAATCATGTCGGCCAGAAACTTGAAGTCGTCGATGTTGCAGAAGAAATACAGACCGTCCACCTGAGAGAGGCTGACGAATATGTCCTAAAAAACATGGACACAAAACAAAAGTGTGCTAAAGCATCGAGGAACTAGTTTCTTAGCATTGAACAGAACTTATAACACGTTTTTAAACCAGGTTGAATAATTTTACATGATCAATCTCGAACAAAAGTTTTGCTAAATCCCAACTATTTTGCTTTTAATGAATAAAGATTTGTTATTTGAAAGATTTATTCCCAGGATTAAGCAATTTGGAAACAAAAAATAAAACTTCAAGCTTCTTATTTACAATTGAAAGCAGCTACTGTTGGCAATATACTGACACCTAGTGGGACAAAGTAGAAATTGCAACCACTTGAACTCCAGCTAACACTTAGCAAATTATATATATTTTAGCTTCTGAACTTTATATTTTATTGCTTAAATTATGGCCGATTTTATATTCTGAGCAGCACTTTGAGTAACCATAGCTGTTTTTAAAGACTGGATTTGGATTTGTGGCACCTGTGTTATTTTACCTGAGATGTTTTTTAAATATTTTCAAGATTAAAACTTCCAGCTCCTGTAAAACCTGCGTCTGGTTCTGACGGATCCAGTTTACCCTTCAAATAGAGGTCTCTCTCAAATGTTTTATTGGTTTTTAATAGAGACATGCTACTTAAGATTGACTGTGATTTTTATTAAGTCTAGGAACTTTAAAACACTTGGAAACAATGCAGCCAAAAAACAAAAAAAACATCCTCTTTTCAGGGTTAAAGTAACGTTTGTCTGATTTTGATTAAACTAAAAAAATAGAATTAAAGACTGGGTTATTGTTTGCAGAACAAAGATGGTTGAGGTTTATAGTTTGATGCACTTTAAAGAAAAAGTCAAATAAATGTGAATTAGACCAGGTAGAATTATAGCTATTTAGAGAGAACTAAGAGAAACTACAGCTAATAAGATATTATAATACTTCTGTGATTAGTTTAACCTCTCAAATACCAAAATGTAGACGTGAGAGCAGGACTGGGTTCGTTGCTTTACTCACTACGAGGTTGGAGAGTGTAGCGTCAGGGAGCTGATAGGCAAACATTTCTATCTGCTCTGCAGTGGGATGGAGACCTGCAGTCTGAGGGAAACAAGGTTTTAAAACATGGACTCACGGTGTGATGCACTCTGACTCTACTGTTGGTGAGACCAGTGAGTGTGTGTGAAATAACCACCTCTATGGGATCAACAGAATGGCTGAGGATTTCCTTCAGGACAGGCAGGTCGTCGCGGTGCATGGTCGTGACCTCTCCCTCTTTAAACACGGAGGAAAATCTGCAACAGAGAGAAAACGGATAGTAAGTTCATCCCGACAAAGAGGAGAGCCGTTTTCCGCATGGCCACAATGAGGAAATAGTCAAACAGAAGCCAAACGGACCTCCCTGCTCGACCTGCAATCTGCAGCGCCTGCGATGTGCTGATGGTCTCCATCTGCTTCTCTCCTTTCTCATTGATGTTGGGCTTCACCAGGGAGTTAAAGATGATGCGTTTTATACTCCTGGACAGCATCGAAGGAGGTTATCAGACAAAACAGGGAAAAGTAGGTGAGTTGTTTTCCTTGCTTTGACTCCAGTTCTTGATTTCGTCTAAACATGTGTTTAAATTGCACATAAACACAAATCAACTGTATTTAAATAGATCACAAACACCTCAGATGCTATAATTGAAATTCCCTCTGGTTTCCTGAAAGCAATTTTCTGTTTGTGTTAAAATAAAACAAACACTTTAATGGTTCAAAACGGACTACATGTCACTTACAGGTTGAGGCCCATGCCGATAGCATCTGTAGCAACCAGGATCTTACAGGGGTCGTCAGGGTCATTGAACTTCTTGGCCTGCGACAGTTTAGTGCCTGCAGTTCACAGGAAAGTTCAAACATGTAGCATGCAATAATAATAATAACAACATGAAACAAACAAATCTCAAAAAGAAAATAGGAAAATAAAATGTAATTGCAGGAGTAAAAATACCACTGATTTCTACACGCATACACTGCATCTTTAAAGATAAATTTGTATATTTCAAACATTTTTAAGCTGTTCTGAAACTTTACATCTCTGAACTGATTATGTTTATAAAGTCTGACACACAAAATTACTATTTTATTACTTCATCACATTAAATAAAGTATTCAAAGGGTTTTAAAAGGACTAATTAGCTCAATACAATCTGAAATAAACCTTATTTTCACATTCTTCAATAAAGATGAAAGCATTCAACATAAATTAATGCATGTTTATGTATTTTTGATCCATGTTAGATGAAGTATTTTCTATCTTGAAATCACACAAAGCTTCCTGTAATATTTAAAGGCTTAGAATCTAAAACAACACTGGTTATCTGTCATATTTTTGTTTTCTATGTGTTAGAAAGAAAAAAGGAGAAAGACAAACAACTAGCGTGCCAAAAATCTGGTAATTTATTTTATATCCAGACAAATACATTTGTCCAACACAAACCTTTGTAAACATTTAAATCGCTAACATGTAAACAAATCAAATGTATGTTTTCTTTTTGATAGATACTGACTAGCTTATATGTACCTCACTATCACACTCACCTGGAGGTAAACTACCATAAATTACGGCACATTCTTGCCCTCTGGCCTCGATCTGTCGGCTTAAAGAGTAGATGTCGTTTTTACTGAAGCACACGATACAGTCTCCTGGCCTCAGGCCGTCCAACGTCTCCACGGCGTGATCCAGGACCGAGAACGGAGTCAGGCGTTTGTAGGCGTGGACCTGCGGAGAGACGGGACGACGCGGAGGAAGGGTCAGGCGGCGAAACCGACTCCGACGGGTCGAAACCAGCGTCAGGAAGTAAGGCTGGACGACGCGGCTGGAAAACGTGTCACAGTGTCGGCGTTTCATACAGGTTTATTGGCAATGTTGGTAATTAATGCTTCACTTTTTTTGTTTTTGTTTTAAATATCTGAAATAGTGACAAACTGGTAATGCAATCTTTTCTGTTTTCATTTTGTTTATTTTTGAGCTGTGATGAGGCGCAGTGGATGAACTTAAACTGCTTCTGCGGCAGATATTCAAGCTGTTGCGAGGAAACTACCGCGAGTGAGTTGATGCCACCAACCTTTTTTATTCTTTATTTCCAACCAATAACAAATAACATAGAAGATATTTAACACAATGACAAATATCACAATCCTATGATAAAAATAAAGAATAACCAAAGATATCAACAATGTTGGTGTTAAGGTATTGCAATTTTCAAAGTGAAATGAAGGTTCAGCAGCTAAAGGTTTCCACAACCTACATCCTCCAGAAAACTGAATATTCTATCAAATGCACTATCTATTGATATTGATTACTGCATCTGTTGTCTATCACAATATATTGTCTTTCAGTCTCACCTCCACCTCCTCTCCGGTCGTGTACATCAACTCCCGGATGAAGTCCACAGCTGCCGCTTCTCCACACACGTGGATTTCCTCGGCGCACAAACCTACACAAACACAAATGTCAAATACTTTACAGATCCCAAAGGGAACTTAAATAACACAGGGTGACCAGAGAAAAATCTCAGCATGAAAGAGAGAGAGAGTAGAAATGTTTAGCTTCTGTATGAATGTTGCAGACCGAGTAGAGCTCTGGTCCAGGCCCAGCCTCTGGAGGGATCTCTGATCATCTGAATTTCATCGATTACAGCCACCTCATCTACACACACAGAGCAGAAAATAAAACATTATGGAACGGCTGATCCATACTTAGAAACAGTGTTTACAGATATAATTACATCAGCCCAAAGGAAACCAGATACTATAACTCAATATTAATAATTGAATAAAAGAAAAATATAAATTACTTTCATTTTATAATTTTTTCATTACTTGTTTAAGCTTGAAAGACAGAAATCAAACGTTTTGAAAGGAGAACAAAAATTCTAACAGTTAAGTCATAATAATGGAACAGTAAATCATCACACGCCTACTTACAAGGTGTGTTGACGCTGCACATCTCGATGGTGCACGCCACATGTCCAGCTGCTCGGCCCTCTGGGTCTACGAAGGTCCGCTCCTCCCCAGTAACCAGGTCACACGGCACACCCTGCAGCACAGACACACGCACAACACGAACAGCCGTCAATATCAAACGGCACCATCAGAATCTGTAAACGCACCTAATGGAAGCTGAAATATTCTTTGGAGACACTTTTGTTGTTGTGTAAGCTTTAAAGGCAACCTGTAAACTTCCTTCAACAAGATCGGATAAAAAAAAAGTTAGCAGGCAAAACCTGGAAACTCTGGTCGGGTTGCTAGGTAACGAGATTATTTATGATTTTATATTGGGAAAGATTTTTAAATGGCTCATTCTCCAGACACCAAAAGACATTGGCAGAAAATAACTGAGTGTTTTTATAAGTGCTTGGACTCTTTCTAGAGGCGGAGAGACTCGAATGGGAGCCTAAAAACAAAGATTACGGTTTGATCTAAGCAGCTAGGATGTTTTGAATCTTTCTTCTATTGCTTGATGTTTTTCGTAACATCTGTTAAATGAATATCTCCCAAACATCTCTCTGCTTGGGAGATGTTTGCACGTTTTAAGGTTAACATTTAGATTTTATCTCCAATCCAAATGTTCCCACTAAGATTGTATATGTGAAATAGAGCCAACGCTTCAAATAAACAGTTTTTCAACTGCGATGAAAAGAATAAAAAATGGACGCACAGCGCTGTTGCTCTTCTCAAAGATTTCGTGGGCGAGAAGTTTCAGGGGACCACAGTAGACCCCAGACTTAGCCGCCAGGTAGCGCTGGATGGCATGGTAGGTTTTCCCGCTATTAGTGGGTCCAGAGTGAAAGATCACCTTCCTCTGGATGGCTCGGGCCTCAGGGTACCTGGTATAAACACAGAACATTCAGCTCTTTAACTAGAGTAACTTTCTGGATTTGGTGTGATGAACCAAGCAGTAATGCATCATTAGGAAGTGGAAAGAAAATAATACATGGTTTCCAAAATGTGCTGCGCTTGTTGCATGTATTTCCATTCAACCACCCTTTTTTCAGAACAGTCTTTTGCCGCAATTTTAGCTACAAGCCTGCAGAATATGTTGCCACAGACATGTAGATGCACCGTTCTTTATAAAATACCTCAAACTAAGTTGGTCTGAATGGAGAGGATCAGTGGACTTTGAATTTCCAGGCCTTGACAAAAATCCTCAGTTAGATTTACATCTAGATACAGATCTAGATCTAAATCCAAAGAGTCATTTTCAACCCCAAGTCCATTGAACTGAAACCTGCTTAGGGGTGCAGTTGTTACAATGCCTTTTAAAAATTAACATGTTTCAATAAATATCTATTGTAAGAAATCTGTGGTCATTTTAAAAATGCAGCCAATTATTTCTATTTTTCAGTTTTAAGATAATGAAAAAAAAAGCAAAAACACAACAAGTACATTTCCTTCTGATGGACATTGATATTTGTGGAAATGTGTGTAAAAAAGCAAATAGCCGACTAGAAGAAATATTTCTGGTACTTTATGTGCCATTCTGTGGGAAAAATTTAATGCGATTATAGCATAAAAAATTAAAAAGCAGCTAAAACTTCCATCATAGTCATTTAGAGACACTATGGAAAGCAAAAAGAGCCACTTGCAGCTGTTGATGTTTAGCTGATTATTATTTAACCAGTGGTTTATGTGGAATGATAACTGAAATGTTCACCAGTTTGCTGGGACTCTGAGGTCGGATATCTTTCTCAGGTCATCCATGCAGTCCAGCATGGGGAAGATTTGTTTGGCATGACGCATAAAGTATGGGTAGATGTCATCAATATGACCTGGGGAGAAGAAGAAGACGAGATGTGATAAATGTAAACGTTATTCTGACGAATTAGCAGAAACCTGAGGTGGCGCACCTGCGTTGCAGCAGATGTCACTGAGGATGATGTGCAGATCAGCAGGGAGGGACGTCATCTCCAGAACGTACTTCCTGAAGCTGATGAAGGCTTGGTGGAACAGACGAGCTGTTTGTTTGCAGAAAAATGACTTGATCACAAAAGGTGAATGAATATCAACATGAAGAGAAGTGCAAAGATATTCACATCCAGAAAATGTTGATATTTATTGCTACTTTGTTACTATTTTGTGCAGCTGAAACACTTAATTTTTTACATGGGGATTAACAATTTAAATAAACTCCAGTTCAACAGTTTGTCTTTAGAAGCTATCCAATTGGTAAATAGGTTCACTTGTGCGTTAATTAATCTAAATATACATGCAGCTACTTTGTTGAGAACATTAGTAAACAAACATCATGAAGACTAAGGAACACAAAGTTGTGGAGAAGTTTAAAGCAGGATTAGATTATGAAATATTCCAGATTAAATGGTTGAACGTTTTTTCAAAGAGCTGCATATTAATCCTTAAGAGGTTGGGGAGTTTGTAATCTCACCATCCAGGCCGTGGTCTGCTGCCAACTTCTGCATCTCTTTTTTTTTGTAAAACTTGTTCAAGACTTTCAGCAGCTCATCTGAAAATCGCAGGGGGGAAAAAGCAGATATTAGCACCGGTTAAATCAAATGATCTCCGTTGTTAATCAGCAGATTATCCCCCTAAAACAAAGAGGAAACTGTGGATCACTTTTGTCCAGCGGTTGCGTCAGTTCTGCTCCCACGGTCCCGTCAGCCGGGTCGTCTGTCTTCAGCGAGACGGGGACAAACAGCGAGGTGTCCGGAGCCTTGGGGGGGACGCTTTTAGAGGAAACATTTCTGCAGCAAACCGCGGAACCAGGCGGCGAGCGCTGGAGCAACAACCTAGAACCAGAAATCACTCTGCAGCCGCCTGTGGCGGGGTGAGCAGTCCGGGGGTTAAAGTGGCGTGGAAGCCGAGAAAACACAAAGTACACGGTGCGGCTCGCTGACATTACTGCGGGCGGATATGTGACCGAGCTCCGGCAGGTTCTCTGGACCTTTCTCGAAGTAGCTATCACCGCTCCATGCTGTTAAACTGCGCGAAACATTTAGCTCACGCAACAAACCCCAGAAGGACGGTCAACACATTCCTGCTATCACCGGCGTGGTTCAGGACCGCTCTGCCGACAGATATGCCTGTATAAAAAGTTTCAACGAAATTGTTCAATTTTATATGTTCGAAAACAATATTTTAGAATTCTATTTTAACGTAATATTCTAATATTACGTAATTATATTTTATTTAAAAATACGCCAGTTGGTGGGCATTCTACAAATATACAAATGAGGCATATATCAGGACACCCTTGAAGCTGATCTCGAAGATCTCTTATCAAACTAAGACGCTGATCTCGGTAGATATTTATAAGTTACATTTATTTTTTTAAATTCAATTAATTTTTTAATTGAATTGGAAATGTGTTTTAGTTTAAATGCAGTTATTTACGCATTTAAAAATATATACGTTAAGATAAAAATTCTATAATATATTTAATCACATGAATACCGAAAGTATTTATTGAATTGTGGTGTTTTTGGCTCTGAAAGTAATTTGTTTCAGTTTCTTGAATCTGAAAAATGGCGATTTCTCTTATTCTACTTGAGGTATGGACTTAATTTTTTTTTTTTTTTTTTTTACTGAGCGTTCATGCATCTTCTTAAGACTTACAGAAGAAAAAAAATACCACCAAAAAGTTGGAAAATTATCATTTAAGTCAGTTTCAAATTATGACTGGCATCAAAAAAGCATCGAGCCATATACAGAATAAAAGTTTTTGTATTAAAATTAGTTGAATCATTTCCAAATTTTTAGACTGCCAAAAAGACAAAAAAAAGAAAAAGTTTTTCAAACTACCGTAAGTTCAGTATAAATCTGCTTTATTCATGATTTTAGCTATATATATATTTGAGTATGGTGTATAGAATATATGCACACACATCCCATACACACAGTCACACAATGACATAAACATGCAGAAACCAAAGAGGCAGAGACTGTTGGCTTTGAGGTGTTTTTGACCGTAAAGAAAACCCAACAAATTCTGATCAAAAGGAAAAAAAAAAAAACTAAATTCTTTTTCAATAAATTACACCGTTTCCACACAAGATAAGACACAGATTACATGATCAAAACTAGAATATAAGGACAGTGAAAACCTGAACTTTAGATTTGTCTGTTCAAACTACTTGAAAAAGAATGCAACACCAAACATAAGAAGCAAAAAATAAATAAACATAAAGCTGACTTAAAATGTGTAGCGAAAAAGAAAAAAAAAAAGACTCAGAGAACCTGAGGTGAAGTTGTTCCTTGAGTGATGATAACTTTCAGGAAACATGCCCCTTCTACACAAAGTACAGCACTGAAGAGCAAAGAGCAAACTGTCCACAGTTCAGAGCTGGAGGCAGAAATCACATGGGACTGGTAACAGTGTCATTAAAGCAAGACCTAAACCACAGGTCTGAGCATCACAGTGGAACATTGTTGCATTTACAGTATATGGAAAGCACATCCCTTCCTGTGGTTACAACAGAAGCCATAAACCGTTTATTACGATATCATTCTGGATATATCGAACCAGTGGGTTCAAAAAGCTTTAACCCCTGAAGACTAACAGGATCAGCAAATATACAGGCTGATCCTTCTGGCTAGCAGCTATGCAGCAACAACAGAGTTGTGTTTTCCAGGTAAAAGTGGAAGGATGCGCTACTTCAACTTCTATCTGAGCTGTTGAAATGAAAAGGAAAATGTTTCACACTGAGGGGACTGGTCAGCTGACAGAAAAAATGTGAACGCAAAGGACAAATATCACATTGTGATCACTGAATGCCTTCATTCTAATTAAATAGGAATTTACAGATTTTCAGCAACGAAAATTCAAACCTTATCATCCACCAAACACACCCTGAAATGCTTTTTCATTTTTAACAATATGAGCAAACCAACCCCACCACAGCAAATATACAGTATTTCAGTCATAAACAAAACTGAGAAAGATCGAAGACGACATTGTGCCAAGACTTTGACATATCATAACCTTTAAATTAATTTCCACAAGTTTCTGCCTGACAGACACTTTTTAGCGACATATGAATTGATCTTAGCAAGAGTAAAATGCTTTCTCTTCTATATGTGTAGTGCTTTTTGACAGTCAAACAAAAACCTGCAGATCATTTGACCTAAATAAATCACCTTATGATAATTCATTTTGAAAAGATATGAAGCTCTGAACGGCAACCAGAGTCACATTAAGGTGGAGTTATGCTTTTCTTAAAGTGAGAACTATAGTGTGGGTTTTATGTCGTTGTAGACACTTATTGCACTTGACTCCCCAATTAAAGCAGAACTTCTGTAAACCGCTGTAACATCTTTGTAGTAATAAACCCTTCCCACTATGACATCCTTGACTCTCCAGCTCGGTGAACGGCAGCTCACAGTCCGGTAGTGTACATAAATGCAGAGCGTAATTGTCGCCTTGTCCCGTCTTTCAAGCCTTTCGTTCTCAGAGCAGCTCATGCAGACTCTTCGAAGCATTACTTTCATGTAAAGTGTGCAGAAACGTGTGAGAGAAAGTCCAGAAGAAGTACTGCAGCGGTCTGCAGCCATCTTCTCCTCCTCTTTCTTTTTGCATTCAGCAGACTGAGACTGTATGGCTTCATGTATGTGTGCTTGCTTGGTGTATTTATAGTCCAGAGGAGCCAGAATTAACTCGGCCGTCTTTTCCAATTGGGCTGCTCTTCACGTTAGCTTTAACATTCGACAGCAGACTTGTGTTGTTGCATTTGTGTGCATCTGATGGTGTGTTTCAGCTCTAGTTGAGAGTGCGATGGGGGCAACTCACGTCCCAAGCTGTGAAGTGGTGAGCAGGGTTTGTGGGGAAAAGGGAAGTCTGAGGATTACTAATGTGTATTTGTGTTGGGAGACATTTCTCAGTCCATGAAGAGAGCAGGGTCAGCCCTCACACCTCTGGCTGCTCTGCAGGAAGGAGCTGTGATGCGTTTGCGTGAGTTTTGAGCTTTTCTCGGGTGTGACCTTCACATCTCCGGCTGCTCTGCGGAAACCGGCTGGCTTCTGGGCTCGGGTGATTCGTAGCGCTGGTGGAAGTTTCTTTTCCTCAGCTTCTCTGGAGCTTTTCTCCACAAAACAATCTCCTACACACAACAGTAGAGGCCAGAGTTAATGGTGCATAGTTTCACCAAGCTAAATCAAGTTTGGAAATTGAATTTAAAAAGTGAAAAAAGCAAAATACTGCAGCTGAAAAGTCAAGAGAAACGCTTCTAAATCGTATTCAAGATGTTGCTGCACCTGTGGTGCCACTCTGAGAAATAACAGATCTCAAGTTTAACGAGGTTTACAGCTAAGATCAACTGATTCTGAAGGGTTTGTGTGTTTGTTGTAAAAGTTTTAGGATTTTTCTTTGCACACTCAGAAAAACCTGCCTTCATGTTCATAGACAACTCTTATGACAAAACTGTTTCAATGAGAAAATTAACAATTTTTGTAAACAGAGACACACCGATGATCATTTTTTTAGATTAAACCCTAAAAGTTTAAACCAGTAGAGAAAGACAAACTGCACAAATATCTGAGAATGTGTGACTCCCTCTGCCATCAAGTAATTTAACTTCCTTTCCATCTGCTTTGTGCGTAGAAAACGATCTGTAGAAAGATTTAAAGTATGTAATTATAACGTTTTGACAGCAACGTTACTGTAGTGTTGATAAACCCTAACCTGTAAAGCAAAGATTGATTATGTGGCGAGATGAGAGACTCGTAGGGCTCACTAATACAAAGTGTCCAGGTGACACATTCAGCCACAGAAAAGGGAGAGCTGATGTTAGAATGCTGGTCAGAACTGGAGTAAACATTACGTCTAACAATAAGACACAAGAATTTTTGTGCCACAAGTGACAGTTTTTGTCACATAAAAAAAGTCAGCTTGGTCTCACAAGAGAATTTTTAAATCCGTCCACAAGTTTCCGGTTAGTTGCGCCTCCCAGCTGTTGCTCTCCTGACTTCCTCTTCATCATTGGATTAAATCACCACATAAATCCTCACTTTATAAACTCAAATTGAAGCAGGAGAATTTTCTAACCAACTTTCATCTTGAACAGACATTGTGTGACGCCTTCATGCTGGAGTTCAGTGATCCCAACATCTCTCTTTGGCAACTTTGTTCTCAGCTGCCTTAAGCTAAATTTTTAAAACACTTTTCTCCACTCTGGACATGGAAATTAGTACAACTATAACTAACAAGCCTGAACATAATTCAAAAGTAGTAAAAATGCCACAAAAAAAAAAATAAATAAATTACGATAAATGTTCTTTAACAGTTGACAGTTTGTTGACATGAACTCATGAACTCTTGGGTATCCAATTATCAGTGTCTTCTGAGTAATTATATGATTTACCAAATCATCACATGATTTAAAAAAAAGGCTAATGATTCTCACAAACTAAAAATACGTTGAGACAAGGATTAACAAAATATCCTGTGCAAAATGACGCAGTTTGAATCGTACATTAGGACATTTCTCCAAAACTGATGTAAAACTGTCATTTGAAATCTGAACCACTAACCTTTTAAATAAAGTATGAAAAAAGCATTTTTTTTGTAGCAGTAATTAGGCTAAAAAACTCTAAATTTATGTCCAAATATTTAAAGTCAGCTTTTGGTCTTTGCTTATTTCTGATTATCAGAAATTACATATCCATGTGAATTACCTGTTGTTTAAAGTATCTCCTGTCCTCCTCATCCACCAGCACCAGATTGAGAAAGTAGCGAACAGAGAACTTCTTATTAACGTCCCTCATGGTGGCCGTTAAGTCATATCCTGGTAAAAGCAGAGCCAGCGATAAGCCAACACCATAAAGACAGTGATTTATAGTTGCAACAAAGCCTTCATTGCAGATCATCACATGCTTTGGAAGAAGCAAGGACTTACCTGCCAGGAAGAGTCTGATTGGGATCGATTCTCCTTTAACTGGAGCGCCGTCCATGATCTCATACTTTGCTACCGTCTCCGTCTCGGTTGTAGTGCTCGGACCTGAAAGAGACCAAAACAAACTAATTAACTAATTAAGTCTTGGTATTAATTGTTGCGCTTTGATTGAGTTTATTTTATTTTTTACGTGCTGCTGTTCTGGATTCAAACCTATGCCTGTTATCTCCTTCTTGATGAGCTGCAGCTCCATGTGCTGGATTTTAATCCTGACCAGGAGGAAGTAAATCTTCCCAACTATCACGTCCTTCAGGTGGTATCTAGCAGACAAAGCAAAGAAATGTCCTCAAACTCAATGGAAAATAAGGATGTTTCATTAGGAAGTTGAAACATTAAGTCGTGTTTCTTACTTGGATTTGTTGTATTCAAACTCGATGTGAAGACAGTCCTCGATGCCGACCTCCATCTTAATGGAGTTGTTTACGTCTGGATAAGTGGCCAGCTGGTGAACAATTAACTCGTATTCCTTTACTAAGTCAGACAGACGGCGGACTATTGTCACCCGGAGGAAATATCTGAGAAAAACACAACAAAACATTAGACCTCAACATCCTAAATCTTTACTAAACAAGATTAAAGTCATGAATATAGAAGCAGGTATGACATTCCTAACTATAGTTCAAAGTCTTGATTGATTTTATCCTCTGTGCATTGCAATATTTCTGTATTTGTAGCGACAACAATCAAAGTGATGATAAAAAATATATTGCTTTTTTGGGTAATTTTTTTGTAAGTAAAATTTACACATTATCTAACAGGTTACTTCAGCAAAACAGTTTCATTCAACAGCACAATAACTGCATTTAATCATATTTTCAAAATTAAAAATGATCCCAATGATCCCTTACTGATTTCGCAGAAATCAGTAAGATTCTTATTTTTAAGACAAATCACAATTCTCCTCAGTGATAAAAAACAAAAAAAAAGACAGATGCATTTATAATGCAAATTCTCTCTGCTTCCCATAAGGAACTATTTTCATAACACTATAATTCAGTCCTAGTAACTACTTCAACTCTGTTGAGCCAGAAGGAAAAACACACAGAGCAATATTTTCAGATCCCAGTATAAATCACACCAATATTTACTGGTCCTCTGAGCAGTCATCCCCCCTGCTGCCCTTCAGCAGAACAACACAGTAAGATAACCTTGAACGATGTTCCTACAAACTACAGGTTGAGCTGGGTAGTTTTACATTTGCAAAGTAAAAAATACACAATAATAAAAACATGAGCTGCAGCCCAGGTGCTGCTGGCGTACCTTAGCCTGACGTTTGCGCCGATGTAGGACTCATAAGGTTTCTCCACCTGCATGAACTCAAAGTCGTAGCTTCTGTTCTGGTTTAGCTCTCCAGGCAAGGCCAGCTCTTTCACCAAGTCCACAAACTCGTGGGTGTTGCTCTTGTCAGAGAACAGCTCTGAGACAACGGAGAAAGGATAATTAGTGATTGATTATTGCTTACATATGATGCCTTTATAGTTTCACTTCATTAGTTTAATTCTCCACTGTAGGGAAGAATAAAACTGGTCAGAGAGAATCACCTCTAAGAGTGAACAACTGTGTCAAACATGGCTTTTTTGAATGAAGTTTTCCATACACTTACAACTTAAATTAAGTTATGTTACATATTCGTTGGTTGAAATTAGTGAGACTTATCCTGTTAATCTTGACTGCAGTTAGCTTCTGCACACCTTAATTGTTTGTTTACTGAAAATATTTTACAACCTCACTGCGCTGAAAGCCTCCTGCTGCAAATTTATCTGTTGCACTACTGTAAATGTGTCAATATAGATCATGTTTGTAATGCTTTAGTTTTCTGATAGACACACAAAACAGATGGGATATGTGTGCAACCTAAGCCAATACAACTAGAAGCACACCGTAATGAAACAATTCCTCCTGCCGACATGGAGAAAATATGGCTTAATTGAAAACAAAGCTGAAAAAGGATGCGCCGAGTACATCTATGATATACAGGACAATTAAAAAAAAACTTAAATTAGCATTACATCAATATGTAGTGTTCAGATTCAGGGTAATCTATATGAGTGTTCGTGCACAGGGTGAGGTGGATTTAACAGGACGGCACATGACGACCACATGCCTTCATAAACCTTTCGTCCACATGACGACATGTGAACCAACTGCTGCGGCACAGAAGCACAGGTCAAGAATGAAGTCAAAACCTGATGTGAATTATAAATCAGACCCAGCTGGCTCACCTATCTGTCCGACAAACTCGATGCGGATCCCCTGATGCTCCAGCCGCTTCCCTCCCTGCTTCACATTTAGATTCACCTGCAGAGGGAAAATTGATTGCGTCAACGTTTATTAATAGCTCCACGCTGTCAGTGTTTGGTGCCATTTTCCTATTCCAGAAGTATTGGACACTCCAACGAGAAAAAATGTCCGTTGTTTTATTGTGCACTGATTGTTCAGCATTAAGCTCTCAATTTAAAATCACAACAATTTAGCAAATTATCTGAAATTATCAAAAAAAATTTTTGTCTAAAACAACATAAAGAATCACTGATAAAGATTAAATATTAGAGATAACAGAACACAAGCAGTGATCCATAAAAATGAAATAAATTATATATATATATATATATATATATATATATATATATATATATATATATATATATATATATATATATATATATATATATATAATATATATATATAATAAAAAATTTAAAAAAAATCAACCAACTAAAATATGTTCTTACTCAGGTTGTAAACATTTGAGTTAAAACTGGCCTAAAAAACAAATTTAGGTATTTGTATCAGAATTTAAAACTTTAAATACCTTAAATTGATTATGTGTTTGTAAGGACAGTTTACTGCTGATTAAAATCAACCACACGCCTTATTTTTAAAATCTCCATTTAAACATTCTAATTTTGAAACAATCCTCTGACGTTAGTCAATTTAAGGTTGGTCACGAAATTAGATAAAAAAAAAACAACTAACTTTTTTCGTCCAAAAGGTCCAAATAAAGTAAATCCTAAATAAAACTGTTGAATTTCCGGCTTGGATACGACATTCATTGTGAATATGTGCTATGTAAATAAACAGAATTTAAAAGATCAAACCTTTGACCCTGTTTAAATTAAGTTATCTTTAGGAGACCTTTAACCTTTGACCATGTAACCGTGTTTTCATGTTGTTTTTACAGTGAGATTTGATTATTTTCTGTCTCTTTTTCAATCACCGATTTTTGCCTTTTGGGCTTTGCACTGTATTTTTCACCTTCATTGTAGCTGCAGTTTTATTTATTAATTCAATTTGATTTCATGACTTAATAGGGATTATAACTACTACATTTAAGGATTTGTAATTCCTGAAAAATACATAACTCCAGTCAAAAAAAAACTCATGCAACAAGGGTTACAAAAAATGGCAACAAACTGATTATTTTTCACAAGTATGAAGTGAAAATGAATCTTGCTCGCAAGGACCATGTTTACCTTTCCAGACACCGACTCTCCATCATAGAATAGGTAGTGTTTCTCCACTTTTCCATCTTCTGTCTTTAACTCAGCGGTTTTTCTGTTCTCTGCATCATTCAGCACCACATCTATCTCACATACCGGCCCAAACAATCCTCCCAGGAAACTCTGGAAACAAAGACAACAGATTACATGAGAGATGTGCCACAGATATTGTGTTAACACCAAAATTGTGGCGAAACAGTATTTTTAATTGCAGTTTTTGGTTTCTTAAATGCACATTGTGCCTTTTTCACCAGTTGCAAGGCTTACATTTACAGCAGGAGGATTTGTTTACACACCATATTACTGTGGGATGTGGGAATAATAAGTTTCTGTGCTTTAAAGCCAAAGTCCCCAAACTGCTAAACCAGACTGAAGGATAATAGCAGCCTTTGATGTTGCCACAACAACCCCAATGATCACCAGCTGCATTGACACATGCTGCAGCTAAAGATGTTGAAGAATGACCAGGATGTCAGTCAGCTGCACAGGAGGAATCAATGAACAGAAAAACTTTACACTGCAGCCACTGAGAAGTCCCAACACAGGCAAATTTCTTCACGATCGACAGAGATTATTGATTTATTGTAAGGAATTTAAAGGGCTGCTGCAGCTCTTCAGAGTGCATGTGACACTTCAACTTCACATTCCAGAGAGCTGACCAGGGCACATGACCAAAACTCACTTGCTGCACCTACATACAAATTAAGCACGCATTAATAAAGCTGCTAAACATTAATGGTTGAGAGGACCGTTTTAAAAAGCTGCTAAGTAGTTAGAAAGCTAAAACATGTCAGAAAAACGGCTTAATACTGATGCTAATTAGCCCAACCCTGAAAGATGATCCCAAACAGACTTTTATTTCTGCTGCCCAGTTCACTTCACAGGCCCATGCGGTGTTGAGGCGTTTATAATCTTTAACTAAAAGTAAAATAACTTCAACTTATTGTCGGCGACGTCTTGGTTTTTACACTCACCATCTCGCCGTCTTGCCAGTTGAAGCTAACTGCTAGCCTCCCTCCGTTTAGCCTGACGGTCTGCAGGGGGAGGAAAGGAGGGGGGCGGTAGGCGTAGTAACAGGTTTCCCGTCACGTGACCTGCGTTGTGTGCGTGTGGGCGGAGTCAGTGGAACGTCGTCAGAAGAGGAGCACGACTGACATATTTTAACTCAGGTAAAGGTTAAAAAGTAGCTGTCCAAGAAATTACTCAAGTAAGACTAAAAAAGTATTCGGTTATTATAATATATATTTGTTAATATTTAAAATTTACATAATCAGATGGGCCAAAATCTAAAGTTAAGTGGAAATTTTGGTATTTTAAGGATGAGAATTACAATAATTTATGTAAATAACACAAAATATCAAAATCATGTAGAATAATTGTTTCCCATGTCAGTTTCTTTCAATAAAAAACTTATGAAACTTCAACAAAAATTGCAAGTGTGTGTCTGGTGATTTTTTCATTCACATTGGGTAGAGTATCCAGAAATGTTACTCAAGACCAGCAATACTTCAGTATAGAATGATTCAAGTAAAAATTTATGTTTTAAAAAAAATAGAAGAGTAAATGTAACTTATTATTCAATTCTTCATTCAAGTAATGAAAAACTTTTTAAAGTGGTGGAAATTAAATTTACTGAATAAATTAATTTGTGGACTTCACATAAACAGAATCTGGTGCAGGAACTCCACAAGAAAATAAGTTTAATTTCCAAGACAACTTGGTTTTGAAGGAAGAGCTGAAACTGGGAAACTTGCAAAATTATAACAAATGATGTATTAATAGGAACACTAATAACTTAATGTTATATTACACTTTTTATAGTTTAATCCCAAATCCTCAAATGATCTTTCACAGTGTTGACCACAAATACCTTGCACATCAATGAAATCTACAAGTGATCCGTCTGAACAATAACAGTTTCGAGAACTAGAAAGTTCCCACAAACCTTTTCGATCCACTAATCAATACGTTTTGATCAGCTTTGTCAAACTTAAGAGCACTGAAGAAATTATAGAAACCATCATAATTTAAAACACCTTCTTATAAAAAGACATTACACAGTTTTAAGCAGGTTTTATTGAATTGCTTATAGATTGAAATGTCAAATGCACATTAAGCAATGTGAAATAAATGGAAACAATATTGCTGAGATGTAGGCATAAACATTGTATAAATTTCAAGCTCGTTTACATCGTAAACCCTTTGAATTTTCTCTTAGGGGTTTGTGTCCACAGGGTTTGCTCACTCTGGATATTTTGAAATGCTGTCCAGTTCAGGGTGAAATAAAATGAAATAAATAAGTTTTCACTGTGGCCTGTTATTCCAAAGATGGCCTGAAAACGTGCAATGGAGTGAAGAAAGTATCATGTTATTGCACTAGCGTTGTCACGATTTAAATGCTGGTTTTATTTACATCACAAACCATGGTAAATTCTTTTGTTTTTCACAAAAATTCTTTTGTTTTTCACAAAAATGCAAAAATACTGAGGAAGCACAGCTTAGACGTTATCAAATTTACACTGACTGGCAAACTATACTGGCTTTTTTTAAAAAAAACAACAACAACAAAAAAAAAAACAGCAGCCATTTTTTTATAGCAAAGAAAATAAATTCTCATGATAATAAAAATAATCTTTTACTCAAATAATCAATTTGCATCTGTGAGTTCCTCCCCTCTCCAGCAGGTGGCAATCTTCTGTTACGTTTTTTATCTAGCTGAGGAGTTAACAATGGCTGACTTTCCTGTTCCGACTATATTTTCAGCAGGCTGTCTTCTTCCAGGTCCTGCTTTGTCGGCTTTGCCTCTTCAACAAGAAAACTGCCAGGGAACAACCTCTTCATGCCCCGCACCTTTCCAACTACAAATACAAGAAGATAAACACATCAGAGGCGGGCAGAGTAACCAAGAAATGTACTCAAAAAGAAAAGTAGCACTACTTCAACATAGTTTTACTCAAGTAAATGTAAAAATGTATCCATCCAAGAAATTACTCTAGTAAGAGTAAAAACGTGTTTGGTAGGAATTCATTTTATTTTTTGTTTTGCTTATTTATTTTGGATATTTAAAATGTGTTAAACAATCACTAGAATTATTGGTCTTTGAATAATATTTCAATATTGTCACAGTAACTTCTGGAACAAAAACTATCATTGTGACAGGCCTAATAATCGAAACCTTTACAGAAATAAAATACCTTTGGGTTGAACAGAGTCTGTCCAGAATTCACCGGAGCCTGTCTCACTTTCAGCTGCTTTGGGTTCATCAGCGACGCTCCAGTAATCTGCAGCAGAGCCTTCATAACCAGAGCCTTCTTCTTCTGGGACGAACCAAGGGGACTCCCCGTCTTCGCTCCTCATCTGTGTCTCATCCTCGTCCTCCTTAGGATCCTCGCCAGGCGGACTCTCGTCCTCCACTGGTTCTGCATCTCTGTAAGACATAATGTTGATGAAAATGTTAGGTTTGTTCTCAAGCCTGAAAGAGACAAAAATAAATAACTTTACGTTTCTTTAAGGCAGTTCACGCCATCCTGGCTCCCCTGCTCTCATCATCAGTACTATTTCCTGTGCTTCCCATTTTGCAGAAGCACCACCCAAGTTATTTTTGCCTTTGTTGGGCCGCTGTAGGTGAAAGGGGAGGGCACAGGTCGGAAACGTTTGGTGGTTTTTCAGAGCTTCAAGTGAAAATACTTGGTTTTTTTCATGTTATTTTAGGATAAAATGTCAATACAGTGTTGTCAAAATCAAGTTTTGTCCTTTATGTTGGAAAAATGGGTTTTATTAGTGCAGGTTTTTCTGATATCACCCTCTTTTTATGCTTTGATTTCAATTAACTTTTTAGTGTGTGTTTTACTCTGGATATTCTTGTCTGATTAAAAAAAATAGTTAAATCTGGAATATTTTACTATAAAAACAAATCACAAATTGTGATTTAGTTTCTTGAAAGACAAAGCCTCATGTTCTCGTTTGCTTTAACCTGTGGATTTCAATCCCTAATTTCACAATTTAGCAACATCTTGACATTGGTAAATGGTTGAGATATTTGATCAGAAATAAATACGTCCCACATGGAAAAGGTAAGGCAGAGCAGATGTCTCTATGCAGCTGTTACTGCTCACGCTTAAAAAATTCGACAATGTTGGGACATACGGAGCAATGAAACAATAGACCAGAAGCAGAGGCCCATGAAGCGTTGCAGCCCACTTCCTCCAAACATTTCCTCTGACTTCCTGTTCAAAGTTAGCTGAGAAGCCGTGGAGGGCTGAGGCGCTGTGACAGGCTCCCAACATCACGGCGGTCAGAGAATATTCTGACACCCAAGAACAAGAGCAACCTTCAGTTTTCTAGGAAAAGCTAGTTAAAAAGAAACTGATGCTTTCTGCTCACTTCCTGACCTGTAATCTGATTTTACATTTCAGAGGAACTTCTGTTGGTATTTAAGGCGATCAGAGTTACAACACTTACCCAGAAATCATCTAAAGCTAAATAATAAAACTCCAGAAACCTAAATGACTTACAGGAGAAGTGCTTGTCTTATTTTTAGAACTTTGTTTTGTATTTTTGTTGTTGTTGTTGTGATGTTACATTCCTAAATGTCACTTGGTCTCTCATGACTGTAAATAAGCATCATTGAAAAATGTTTTTTCACAGCATGCAGCTCCGAGAAATAAATCCAGAACCTCAACTGGACAAAATTAAGTTTGTGCTTCTTGTTTTTGACAAGCTTTCTTCTTTAAAATGCAAAACTACTATAAGAAAAAGAATGGTGGTTAAGAGGAACTCATAAAGAGGAAACTGCGGGTTCAGATTAAGATCGATCAATCTTTAAAAACAAAGGTGAGAAAACTGCACGGCATTTCTGAAGCTCAGGCAAACAAACCAATACCACTTTTAAACATCCAAAAGGTGTTTTCTTTACAGCTTTGGGTGAAATAAAAATGAATTCCTTCACAGGTCAGATCTCAGAGACACAGAGGATGTCATGAACTGCTCTGTGTAAAATGCAAACGAGCTCCATCCTAACAAAATAAACACAAAATAAAATGTTTAAAGTTCTGAAGATCGACTGTGAAAGGTTTTTATAAACGTTGCTGCTAAGAAAGTCACAAAATGTGAAATCTCTTAGCAGGTTAGCATTTTGCAACACCAAAGCAATACTTTAGGGAGGAGAGAAAGCCCTCTGAAGGCATCCTACAGAAATCATTACGTCTCGAAGTAGATTCTCAATTGGACTTTGACTGGGCCGATCTAGCACATGGATATTTGGTCTAAACCGTTCCATGGTGGTTCCGACTGTATAATTAGGGTTGTCTTTTGCACTGTCGCATATTTAACTCCATCTATTTTCACAATAAATCTGGCCAGCCTCCTTGATCTGCCCTGGATGATGCTGCCACCGCCATGTTTGACAGGCAAAGTCTTATTTTTCTACACGGTGCATGCAAGTCTCATTTCATCAGAGCATCTTTTTTGAAATGCCAGCATAGCAAAAAGCTCCTGATAGATTTAATTTTTTTAATTTATCGACAGAATTACCTGCCTCAGAAGTGGATCTTTGTGATTGCAACATACCAAAGTGAAAAGAGAAATTACAGGATTATGGATACGTTTTCAGATCATTTTACTTCTTGCCCACTTTCACGATCTGAAAGGACGTGGCAAGTTTGTAGATCAAAATGTTCCCTTTTTATGTCATGACTTATCCTAGAATTATCAAATGATCGTCCAACACAGCAACAGATAGTAATATTACAACTTAACGATGAGTGCACGTCGTCTAGACTGGAAAAAAACATCAGATATGAAACTTTACAGTAAGTCATAAAATGAGAGCATTTGTAACCACAATGCCGTGCAGCAGAGAGATTGCTTCAGCTTCTGAACTGATGCAAAAGTTCAGTTTGCCTTTAGCAAAATAGTCCCTTTAGTACAACCACACACTTAAAAATTAGAAAACAAAATGACCACAAATAAATCTGCAGCCTTTATTTTGTTTTGCAGAAGGCATGTCTGTAATGTTATAAAGATATGTCTTGATGGCGAGTAAAGATTAGAAAAATACAGCAGGAAACTTTCCCGACACATAATTATCTAGGAATTATCACTCTTGGCCAAAAACTTTTAGTATAAAGGGAATTTAAAAAGCTCCAGCTTTTATGAATAAACTACAAACTTTTTAAATTGTTGTTGTTTTACTACAGCTCTCCCCTCTCTGGCTTTCTGCCTGTCTCTTTCTTCAGCCATCCACGTTGTCCTCTATTTTTGCCTTTCTTGGCCATGAACCTCACACTTAAATCCACCGTCGTGCAGAGATCACGTGAACACACGCGCACACACACACACACACACACACACACACACACACACACCACACACACACACACACACACACACACACACCCACACACACACACACACCCAGACAGATCAGACTGAGAGAGGAGTGTGTCAACCAAGGCAAAAGATTCAATGCAGAATCAGCATTTCTGCTTTTTGATTTGGTGACTTTTCCCCACTTGGTTAATTCACTTCCTTAAAGACATTGATTCTCTTTTCTTCCTGTAGAAACCTGTGGTCAACCTGAAGCTGTCCATCCACGGTGTGAGCGTTCACAGAGAGGCAGAGTACTCACAGGCTGTCTGCCTCAGACGCCGGCAGCTTGGACGGGAGCTCTGGACTCCACGGCATCTCAGGGCTCTGCTGGGTCACACAGTTGACCCGGCCGTCCGCAGGATTACATCTCAAAAACTTATAAACGGCCGTCCTCGGCGCTCCTACGAGACATGAAGCAAATTCACAGATGTTCAGATCGAAAACGTTTAAATACGCAACCTCACTCATTTTTGGAGTATTTCGGGAGATTACAACATTATTCTGCAACATGATGAAAAAAAGAAAAGCGACTTTATTGAATCTCTTGAGTTATATTTTAGAAGAGGAAGTCACCTCAGCTTTTTCTCAACACGTTGCTGCAAGAGGCTCGTGTTGCTCCTCGGTTGGTGAAACTCGTTCAGTTATAAGTTGCACAGCCTTTAAGAGTTTCGTCGCTACGATAACGGCCCAAATGTGTGCCTCTACACTGAAATGATGCACAAATCATTGATTCAGGTCTGTTAGCGATTTATGCAAGCTTTGTGGCTCTTGAGAAATCTTAGGCATGGATGAGGCAAACCTGATGAAAAAAGGATTTCACATGAAAGTGTGTGCAAATGTTTCGCAACACACTGATGCTGCTGCCAAAGGTGTGTGAAGCCTGAGGCAGCGTTTAATTTGGTGCCTGGATTCGATCACAGAACCTCTTTAAGCTCAGTTTATGCTCTTCATGCTTGATCGTTTCTTCCCACATTGCACTTTTTATGTCCCTTTTTATATTCTTGTTTCTATGCTGGCGTCTTTGTGATTTCAAAGTGTTTTATAGGTGCTGTGTAAATAGATTTTACTTACTTTACTTGCAATCATAATAAGAATATGTTGCTGTATGACCCTAATAGAAGATTCTGAGTTAGTTTAGTTGGATGATAATCAGAATTTTCTTTTGTTTTTTTCCCCCTAAGTGAGCTTGTTGACAAAAAAATCAAAACTGAAACCAACGAGAACAGTCGTCAGTCGAACTGTATTATCGAATATAATGAATTCGTTAACTGTTTATCTCAATTAAATGACTAAAATACGACCAAAAATGGTTCCAAAATGGTTTGTTTACAGATACAAAATGGAGGTAAGAAGGAACGAAACAAGAGGGCAGTTTGTGTGCATATTGGCAAAAGGGTGAAATAAGTGACATTACATTAAATACAACCATTTAAAGAGTTCAAAGTATTTTTCTCACCAAAATACATATAGCAGAAACTAACCCACACTGGCTATAAAATACAAATTATAGTAATTTAGGCAGAAGCAGGAGCGAAGTTTGCTCATATTTTAAAAAGTAAGTTTCACCTCATGTTTGGACATTTGAAGTCACAGATTATTGAGAAAACTACTTTCAATTGATTATTTGTCAAATATTAGAAAATGACATATATATATATATATATATATATATTATATATATATTATATATATATAATATATATATATATATATATATATAAATAATTTTTTTATTGACATTACAAGTAAAACCATTTCCAGCAAATAAAATGGAAATCTTTTTTTAGTGCACTCTGATAATTTTTCTGTGGAAATAAAAGTGAACAAATATTTAGTCTCACTTTTACATCAACTTCCTGTGACGTGACAAACTCTCCGGCATGATAAATAAAATCTACTGGGTTTCCCCCCCCCCCTCAATGGGTTTCCATTGTCCAGACTTTGAGGCCTGCAGATTTTCCTCTTTCACATCTTCAACATCATCGAAACCAAAAACCTTAAAAAAATTAAAACGTGTCGAGGTATTTTCGCCTAATTTATGAAATAAAGCCGCCGTGGAGCAGCAGAAGTGGGTGTGTTGGGTTTTAGGGAGTATTAGGAGGGGATCGTAAACCGACTCAGTCATTTACTGGAATCCAATTATGCTTGCGCAAATCATGCGTTACGACAGAATTAAAGCAGTTCGACTTTTTTTTGGGGGGGGGGGGGGGGGTTCACCAATATTTCTGCGCGGAGTTGTTAATATTTGCTTCATGATGTGTAAGTTCAGATTAAATCAAATTAAAAGTGCGCATACTTGTAGTTTACAGCCCAAATAGCCCCCCAAAAGGAGCAGCCCTCTCTTCTTCCTGCGCACCAAAGAGCCGCTAAAAAAGCCCATTAATGGTCTCACCTTTTCCCTCATGCAAGGCGAGGCAGGCCACGGCGAGGAGAAGAACCACTTTCATCCTGGAAGTTCAAACTTCTTCCCTCCCAAAACAACAGCAACAACAAAAACTCCCCGACACGGTGGAAAAGCGCTCCTGTCTGAGACGAAGCCTCTGCGTAGTGAGGAGCAGAAACGTGAACTGCGCGAAGAGCTGCAGGCTGACAAATTCCCCGTGAAAGCAGCAGCTCGGCCCACCGTGTGCGTCATGGTTTCCTGGAGTCTTTCTTCTTGTTCAGAGCTCAGGCAGTGGAAACTTCTGCCTTCAGATAGCACGAATTGAGGAAGCCCATAGAGATAAGAGGCCAAGATTCAATCTGCGTTGGGTTTTTTCTTCTTCTTCTTTCTTCTTCTGCATGACAACAGGAAGGGCAGAGGAAGCGACAACTGGGCTTCATGAGCTGCCCGACTGCTTTAGTTGTGGATTCAGGACTTCTGACAGTTCAAATGTTGACTCGTCATTTACGGCCAGAGTTGTAAAAAACAAACAAACAAACAAACAAAAAACTTCTCTACCCTTTTTATTTTCAGTTTTTGCAGCGCCAGAAGGATTTGACAGGAAATAGAGGCAGATATTTAATTAAATTAGTCAAAACTTCACCATCAGCCTGTCGTCACTGCTGGGCAGGAAAACCCCACGCCGCTCCTTCTTTCCTGTAATTCACACTTAACGAAGAGGTGGGAATTAAAACTTTCTATTTGGAAAATTTTATTTCTTAATATCACCTTCTTACATAATGCTGATGACGTGTCAGCTTCTGGCTGCCAGTTCACAACATTTGAGTTACTTGGAGGCACATTTGTAGGTATATGTCAAAGAGACTCAATGTTTTGTTGTGTGACATGATGGAGAGATCAAAACAAATCATCCGAGAAGGGAATAATCTGAGCGACAGCTCTTTGTCTCACAGATTAATGAGCGACACAAAGCTGGAATGTCCCTGTGTCCAGTCTTGGACCTTCGTGGACTGAAAGGCCCATCAGGGAGGAAGAAGCAATCTAAAATTCACCCAACTGAGATCAGGATTTATGCACATATGTCTGGTTGTTTTTTGATTAAACGAAAAAAGGAAGCGTTTGGGCTCAATGACCTTTATTACATGTGGAGAAAAAAACAACAACTACTTGAATACTGTCGCATCTGTGAAGTAAAGGAGTGGCAGCATCATGCTGAGGAAACGGGTGATGTCATGAGAAAAGAGCATGATGTTCTTGATGTGACCACATGACATTAGGCAGGAAGTGAAAGCTCGGGCACAGCTGACTCATCTACAGAGTCGGTGGTATGAAAATCATCAGATTAGTAAAACCAACAAAGTGAATATTCTGAATGGACTTTAACCTATTGATCAATTGAGGGAGGGGCTGAAGGTAATCAACTCAATCAGTTCTGTATGGATTAATGGGCCAAAACGACAAAAACGTTTGTGGAAGAAAACCCAAATCATGCCATTAGAGAAACTTCTGGACCCTTTTTTGCTCATCAACAGCTAAATTATGCACATTAGTGAAGCTTATTGATCAAAAACAGGAAACATTCAGTGTGGTTTGGCAGCTGACATATATAAAGTTTTATAAATATGAGGTTTTGTGCATGTGATCCCAGTAACCAGAGGCGCAGCACCAACCGTGATATTAATACTGACTGACCCTGATTCTCACTGGTTTAATTAGTTAATTTTGCTTACTTGTAGTTTTTTTTAATGTATTTTGGTGTGCAGGTTTATTTAGCCTGGCTTAGTAAATACTTCACCTTTAGATGAAGTGGTGATTATTTTAGGTTGTTCTCTACCAGCAGTGCACACTTAGAAAAATTAAAGTCTGTTTGTCTGGTGTTGTTGTTCTGCATGGAGGTGAACCTCTGCCCCAATATCAAGTTTACTACAGCCTCCCACCTGAGCTGCAGACCTCTGCAGCTCCTCCATAGTTTCCATGAGCCTCTTGGCCTCTTTTTTTGTGTGATAAATTACCTTCCTTCTCCTATGAGAAGTGTAATTATGGAGGCCTATTTTTATGTTAATTTGTTGAATTCCTGTTGAAACTACCAAAAGTGTTTTTTTTCCCTCCCACTCTCTTTGTCTTGGTGCTCGTTTCTAAAAGCAAAGACGACCTCGTATGAGAGAGAAAGAGATCTTTCAGCTGACACATCACTACGGTGCTGAAGGAAGTGGTAGCATTGGTTGCTATCATTTTCCTTCAGGAAATGACACACTGGCCCTGTCACATCACGTCTTTGCACAACCGCACTCACACACAAACACATGCTTCAATGGAAAGACTCTTATAGGCGTAAATGTTCAACTCAGACGGTAAACATAGCATGTATCCTTTTGACGCTGCTCTTTTGCCAAGTTGATCAATACCTGGTCCTATCAGCGGTTTGGTAATATGTTTCTGGCTCATCCAAGGGTTAGTTTGATAGCTGCTATGTTTCCCTGTAGCAGTCAGTATCGCAGAGAATAGCAATCTTCCCACCGCGTGGTTTTTCCTCCCATCCCGTCACAGTATGTGGGTTCAAGTCTATTGTCTGAGGAACCAGAGTTTATATCACACGGGGTTATTTTCTCTCGCTCAGACAGAGCAACACGGGATCCACCCATTAGCATACATAATAACACGGAGAAGAGGTTTCATCCAGCATGTTTACCAGCAGTAACACTAAGTCATCCTGCTCTACATGACTTCATCAGTCGCACATCATCGTAGAGGAATTTTCACAACAGTTCTAGTTCACTTCAGTTCATCTGTTGGACAGATGGTCTCACATTTGTCTGACATACTTTGGCTTGTGGCAGATCTTATTGTTGTCTCTGCCCAAGTCCTAAACCAGCAAAATAAGTCAAATGTGCTCGATTTTCGGTTTGGGGTGTCTGTGATGAAATGCCGTGTTCTCACCAAACGTCTCAACTTTGGTTTCATCTGCATAAAGACAAACTATTCCTACAGATTCAACTTTGCAGTCTTGAGAACTGCTGGCTCCTAAGGCTTTCATTCTGGCAGCGTTTGCACACAAACCGAACCAGTTGAGCACGGCTTGTAAAACGGTAAGGCCTGAGGGTTTTTAAGATGTGGTTTTCGTGGTGGATTGCATGATGTTGCCTTGTTGTTAACTTGCTTAGCGCCTGTCTTAATGGATTTCCATTTGTGAGTATTTTCTATGTATATAATTTTAAATGTATATTTCCAATGCAAACAACTATCATAAACATGATTGTTGCTTCATGCTTTACTTTATATATGAAGTAAATTATATATTATATTAATATATTTCAGAAATGTGCAGTGTCTGCACTAGTTCAGGTTCTATTAAAGCTGGGAAATATGAATTTAGTTACGGTACTTAAATATATATATGTAAGATTTCTAACTATTGCTGACATGTCTATGTGTCAATATTTTTCCATTTTTACAAAAGAACTGTTTTGAAACAAGCACTCCCACAAACCTTCACTCTTGCTGTGACTGTCGACTTTGTGATTTGCTCTTAACTTTAAGAAACAAATTACTTCTGGTCTCTGAGACAATTCACCGGTGGACTCATTACTTTAGCTTGTCAACTTCCACCACAGCGGCTGCTGGGCGGATTTGTGGCCTCACCAAGACGGATGGTTTAACTTGGGAATGTAAAACATCAGCTGAGTACACCATAGAATCACCAGACTGCCATGGCGTGAAAGCCACACTGTCTTCCACTACTAGTGCTTCACCACAAACCTCCATTGCCAGCACAGAGGAAGCAGCAGCAAATGGCTGAGTATGCATGGGTTCATGGCTTGCTGGAAATTGGTCAGGATGTCAGCCCACACGTCTGACCTCTTTCGCAAATGCTCTTCTTCAGCGTGGAACTGCAACGTATGATTAAGTCATCTTTGAATTTGACGGCGATGCAGTTTTAGGCACGCAGTCTGATGCAATGTGCACTTTGTAAAGTAGGTTGCGATTGTTCTAATTTATAGAAAACAGACAAAGGTGACAGCCAACACTGCCTTACTGGAAATGGTTCCATCACATAAACATGAATTTATAGACCATAAATAAGCAGCTGCATTATGTTTAAAATAAATAATTGAAGTTTAAATTATGTTGTTTTTTTACCCTCTGAGCATTAAACAGATTGTTGACTTAGAAGAATAAACCTAAAACTCATTCAAAATGTCAGTTTTAAACTGACATTTATTTTTTATTCAAAATCCGTAAACTTCACTTTAGTTTAGGGCTAACAATAGCGATTTATTTTTAGCTATTGTTAGCTAACAATACCAACAGCTATTGGTATTAAACCATTGACCAATGTCAATGGATTAATACCAATGGATTGTCAATGGATTCAGTGCTGAGCCACGACCGCACAGCATTCTGGGAGATGTAGGCAGAGGAAAAATTCATCTAAGCTAGTTAAGCTAAGCTAGGTGAGCGGCATCGGCTAACTCACTCCCTCTTTGGTTGCTTAACAACAGCCTGTTGAGAAGCAGCAGCAGTTTCAAGTTTCGCCACCATCACTTATGACTGCTTCAAAATGAACAACAGCGTGACGCGACCAGAGAAAATGAGTTCAAAACTGTGCAGCAAAACACAAAAGGTCACGACACCAGTTTGGCAGTATGTGTCTAAAACAAAACAAAAAAAATTTAATCAATAAAATCCGATACGTTTTTCAGCCAAATAGTTCATCCCTACTTTACATGATGTTTTAATGCATCTAAAGTAATTTAATCCCTATCAGCTGTTCTTGTTTTTAAAATGTTAAATCATTTGGGTGTTTGCTACTATTGAATCCCCTGAAAACAATTTTTCACAAGAGAAAATTTGATGCAAATGAGCTTTGATATGAGCCAGTAAGGATACAAGACCTTAAATACCAGGGCAGAAGATAATAACATTTCATTGCTCGTTAATATGAAAGAGGGTGAAGTCTGGAAATCCTGTGAAAAAATGTCAGTGTGTCTGTAAGGAAAGTGGACGTTTGGGTGTCTGCGGTGATTCAAACAGGACAAATATCTCAAAGTTCAAAGAGGTTTTGTTTCTCAACAAGCTCTGGAAGGTGAGGCAGTGGCCATTGCACACAGCTGCAAAAATGAAGAATATTGAAATGAAGGGAGTAATCCTTGTTCTGTGAACTCTGAAGAGTGAACTCCGAAGAATGCTAGAAAAGCTTCGAGTCACATGAAATTTTTTGGAATTATTTGCTTTTCAACTAGAAAATACAGACATTATAGAGATCAAACTTTACTCTATACTACAAAATATACTGTATAATTCAAACTAAATAAATGTATGCTAAAAATATAGAACAATTTGAGGAATCTGAGAAGTAAGTTTAAGGAGATATTAACATTTTACGAATAAACCCAAAAATGTTGAGTTTAACACAGATGCTATGCTAATTTGAAGAGGCTAACAAGTCTGTTTTCTGTTTCTCCAGTGTTGAAAAATAAAATTATTCTCTAAACATACCCAATCTTTGTTTCTATCTCGTCAGCCATGTTCTGTATATCTGACCTTTAATCAAAGACGAATTAATCGCAACATTTATTGCACAATATTGAGAGCACTTTGCAGCAGTTACAGGCTGTGATGCATTCGAAAGCAGCATGCTAAACACAGGAAAACAAACACAGAATTTGGTACATGAAGAACAAGAATCTACATTTTGGCTTATTTGACTGCAGAGTGTTCATCAACAGTGTTGGGATACATTTTGATCGGGTCATTTAAGGTAACAAGATCACTTAAGCAATAGTTAAGAGCAAAACGTGGCCCTTAGTTATTTGCAGCCATCCTTGATTTGAGGCGGTTAATCTTCAGAGGGAGGAGGCCGACCATCTCCGTGCTCAGCTCCAGCTCCGTCTCCACTGCAGCGGGCGCTTCAGGGTGCGCCTCGCAGTACTGCACCACGTACCTACACAGCAGTTTCAGCATTTCAAACAGACGGCGCCCAACACGGCAGATCAACTTTAAAAATGTGTGTGGTCCTACTTGTAGTTTTCCAGAGCTCTGTTGAGGTTTTCCAGCTGGACTGGAGGTGAGGAGCTGATCAGCTTGCTGTGAAGTCGGGCCACTCTGAATCGGGCCACCAGCGCCGGTCTGAGCACCTCCTCCTCCAGATGTTCAGGAGGTTTCCCTTCTGGTGAGCACAGAGAGTCCAGGAACATCTGGAAGTACCTGCCAAGGAAAGGAGGTTAAGTCATTAAGAATAAGCTGAAATCCCAGAGAAACGCCAAAACTGGAAACTCACTTGGCAGAGGCAGAGCAGAGATGGTTGAATTTCTTAATAGTGTGGCCATCTAGGGAATGGTTATCAGCTTGTCTGTTGGCCAGAGTCAGCTTCAGGTCCATCATTTCATTGTAGGTCTCAGCCAACTCAAACATCAGCTGTCTGCGGATCAGCAGGTAGTATCTGGAGTTTAAGTCTGCAGAAGAACAGACCGATGGGACGTCAAACAGCCCGAACACTTTAGAGGCAGAGTAAGAGGTGAGAGGACCAGTACCGTTGCAGATCGGCTCCAACATGTCAACTCTTCGCTTGTGCATCTTGCAGCGCCGTTCCAAATCCTCCTCGAAGAAGGCCAGGGCCCGGAACAGGGAGCTGTGGTCCTGCAGGATCTCTATGTGGTCCGTCACGTAGCCGTCCATCTGGAAGTACTCCTTCGCCTTTTAATCACGGTGAGGACGGACACAGAAAATCTATTAGACACACATTTCACATGGTTCTGCATCAGCTCACATGCATGGCTTCACTGCGGTAACGTCATGCAAAATACATGGCTTTTAAAAAAAAACTAAGTCTTTCCTTTAGGTTGACCACAATGTACAACTGAAACAACATTCGACAGTTTATCAAGAGACGTTTCAGGCAACGGTTGCCCAATTTGGTGCAGTGCAATCATCACTGGAAAATAGGATGCAGATTTTGGGAGGATATTATCTCTAGTGCCACGCAGTCAGACTCTCCATGCCAACAATATAAAAAGCTCTCGAAATAATGAAGAGCCCACTGCACTGAACCTGGTTATTCCACCCAATTTTAATTTCTGAACTCTTCCTGAGTTAAAAACATTATTATTGTTGCTTCTAAATCAACATGGACTTGTTTTCTTTGTACCATTTGAGGTCTGAAAGCTCTGCATCTTGTTTTTCTCATTTTCTGGAAATAAAAACTAAATTTGTGGCTGGAATTTCAGAGACATGCTGTCAATAGTTCATAGAATAAAAGAACAATGTTCATTTTACTCAAACATAAACACATAAAGAGTAAAAGAGGTAACTCTAGCTGATATCTGTTTCCCTGTGTATGGAATTAGCATATTGATTATACGACAATCTAATCAAGATACTAACATGTTAGGATGTTCTAACGTAGATATTTGTAAAGTTTGTCTCTCATTTCTGTTTATGCATCATACCTGTGTTACATAGTTCTGTCCCACCAAAAACACGGCTCTGGCCTCCGTGAAGTCCAAAGGGAACAAACACATCACCTGTAAACAAGAACATAATAAAGTGACTTTAATGTCATAAAGAAAGCAGTTACTAAGTGCACAATGGTGCCCACTAAAGAGAAGGTAATCATATTTTAATTCACACATCATTATTCCTCCTTACACTCAAGTTATTGATTATGCAGCTTACAAATTTTTAACTCTTGTACATTTTAAAGGGAACTTATTATGCAAAATTAACTTTTTGCATGTTTTTGTATTTCCATTTAGGCCTCAACTTCTTCTGGCAACAGTTCAAGTCCTAACAAATAAAAACATCCAGACGTTTTCTGGCAATAAGTTCATCTTTTGTGTTGTCTGGAAAACGAGCCGTTTCAAAAACCTCCTCGTTGTTAACTCTCAATCGGCAGGGGTTGCCCTCTGAGCTCCTCTGGCACCCCAAGAGGAGCTCTAGCATGTTTGGTTTTTACCGCCGCATGTGCTGTACAATGGCTGCTGGAAAAGACAAACGTTTTGTTCTTTACTTAACACCCAGAAACCACTTGCTGCTTTCTGGTTGGTTGTGCAGGAGGCTCTACTTGTTCTGCTTCTGGGTTAAAGATGTCTACAATTTACTTGTTTGCAGCCATTTTGATGTGATAAAGTGTGAATGTAAAGCCAGGGGGCGCCACCAGCAGAAGCTGATTTGGAAAAAACTGACTCAGCCCGAAAACAGCTCATTCTGAGAAGAGCTCAACAAAACTGAGAAGGTGAAATCTCATTATCTGAGAATGATTTTGTGCAAAAAACAGAAACATGTTTCGTTTCGCCCATAGACCAACCCTGACCTGTTCAAAGAAATGACTTTTTCACCTGACCTGAAAGTTATTTAACCTAACAGTTTTAGCTTTATTTCAAGAAAATCTGCACTTCCAAATATATTTTGAAAGATCAATACATTCATATCTCTCAATATTTGCATAAAGCTGCTATAAAGAAACACATTCTGAGTTTCACAAAAGGTTTTATAAGCCAGAACTGAAACCGTTTTCACGTTTGAATGTCGTTTAGCTGGGCTGTAACAACCACAAACTTTGAATGTGAAATGAAAAGTTGCAACATGTGAGCAGCTAACAGTCAGTATTTCACCAGAATCAGGGGTTGTTGTCAACAGAAAATGATCACGACTTTAGAAATCTGACACTGCCAGCAGGTCAAACACATGACTAAAAGCATCCGACACATTCAGACCTTTTCCTCCACACTCGCGATGGAATCGAAGGTGTCTTCAGATCCGAACAGCAGAGCGCTCTTCCTCCCCTTCTCTTCCTCCTCCTCCTCCTGTCTTCTTGCTCTTTTCAGCTCGTCTTGGCGATCAGTATCCAACTCACCGATGTTGTCCTGAACGTACAATCACAAGAGCGTCTTTTGTTTCTTTGGAGAGTCACACGTGTTGGACGCATTTACGGCTTGCATCTGCAGATGTGAAGTCGTACGACTGAGCCGTACCTCCAGCAGCTTCTTGGCATCCTGCAGGAGATTGAGGCAGTACTTGATCCAACATCTGGCGATCTCTGCTCTCTTCTGCTGGAGCTGCTCCCTGCGCTCTCTCTCTGTCTCACCTGTGAAGATGTTTAGAAAAAAAATGGTTCAGTTCTTTTAAGCAGCTCAATTTACTTTGAGGAAATATAAAAAAGAGTTTTTTTTAAATTCACTTGCAGCAATAAACAGAAAACATGCTGCTTATGTTCTTACTTAAATGTGGGTTATAATACAACGCCTGGTATTCGCATATCAAGATCAAATTTTGCAGCACCATAAATTATCCCAGAGTTATTTTGAGATGTTTTACAAATAATGTAATGATAGCAGCATAATAATGCAGGAACACAATCTGTAAAAATCAATAAACTTTACATTTTAATGAACGTTTAAAAATGGATCTGTAAGACATTTTAAATATCCAAAATAAATCAACAAAACAACAAATAAAATGAACTGTGAAGTCTCTAAGTTTTTGGCAGAAAGACAGAGACAATGTTTTAATTTATTATGTGATTAATATATTTATTGCTGATTGAGACAGTGGAGATATTTACTTTCTTGTGCGGCAGCTTCAGAGGGAACCTCTCCAGCCAAACCTGAAATAACAGTAGCTGCTGCAAGGCAGTGCCTGCCCTCCATGTATCGACCCTGAACGAACAAAAAACCTTCAGCTTTAACCTTTAAAATGAAGTTAAAACAGACTCTGATACGTTTCTGATCAAAGTAATCAATATCTCACCTTTGTGATGTAATACTGGGACAGTGTGGCGGCGTTCAGAGCCCACTCCATTGGACTGAACTGGTTTAACTGCAGCTGTCTCTGCAAGGTGCTGTGGCAGTAGGTGGCAGCGCGCTCGTTTTCACCTGACACACAAAACCAGGAAATATTATTACCACCAAACACGACATGACCTCAATACACTTATCCATATATTTGATTAATACTCATAAAATCAGACACTAATCAATATTTGTATAAATCTCAAACTTACCAAGGTTCTTATAAACTTGAGCAAGGTAGTACATGGTGTGCGTGTAAGCCAACTCAAACCTGCTAACAGAGGATAAGAATAAATAAGAGACACAGACAAGATAAAACTTATGAAAAAAAATTTTTAATCTAGATCCATTTTCAAAAATATGCATCCTCAGCGCTCAATTTCTTTCTTCTGTTTATTTTGTGGCTGCAATAAATAATTATTTTAGTAGCTGATTATTCAATCGATTAATGTGCAGCTTTTTCACTTATGTTTGACGATTTATGCAACATAAACAAATTCCTCATACATAAGAGAGACACAGGATTGTTTCTGATCATTCGTAGAAAAGGAAGCACTTACTGGTAAAAACATACTTCTTACATCAACATGTCAAAAGACCATCAGACCTTTCTGCTAAACTAATCTAAAGCTGGCACTCGAGTAGTTTTGGGTGGAAAACATTTACAAACATTCGAACGTTTTTAATCTTCAATGCAAAATGTTTATAGTTTTTGAACATTTTTGGCTTTGTTACAGCTCTGAGTTCTTCTTTTATCAAATAGCCTTTTTTGAGTTTGACCAAATTAGTTGGCAATTACTTCAATAATCCAAGAACTAGCTGGACTATCACTAGTTTATCACTTGAACTCCCAACAAAACATACAGATGTTTGTGGTTATAATGTGGAAACACTTCAGAAACAACTAAAGTTGTAAAAATACTTTTCTAGAGTACTGAAAGGCAGGAGATGCACACGGGTAAAAGAAACGACCTCTTAGTTCTTTCCTGATGCGTCAGCAGGTTCTCCTCCGTAGTGAAGTACTCTGTCATGTCGGTCGGAGGCCTTCCATCCTGGATGAGATGAAGAAAACAGAAAAACCAAACAGGTCAAAAGGTCAAATGTTGGAAGTCTGGAAAGTCTGTCAGACCAAATTTGATGTGTTGAAGCTTCTGGGCAAAAACAGCAGAGGGAGACAGAGGAGTGTGTGCAGAGAGCGCTGGGAGGGAGACCAAACAAAGGGAGAGTGGATGCAGAAGAAAAAACTTGAGGAGATAAACACGAAGAAGGAAGCTGAGCAGGCAGCTCTGAAACTCTGAAGCAATGCTTCTTCTGGCACAAGTGAAGCCTGGTGGCCCGCCAGGCTTGTAATACACTGGGGGGAAAGTTCAATCAGTGCGTTTTGCAGAGAAAACAAACGACCGAGACCTAATGGGGTCGAGTACTCCAACACTGGTACACTGTGTATTGAATAACCCAGAGCTGAAACGTCTTTCAAAGTGATCTTTTCCCACCGTGAGTGCAGCAGCCTCACCTCCTTCATGTAGCGCTGGTAGATGGACTCCGCTGACTCCAGGAAGCCCTGCGCTGCCTCGGTCTCATCGCGGCCAGCCCACAAGATCCCCAGCTGGTTCTGAAAGCACACAGGACCAACTCATGACCCCCATCAGCTGATGAGCTCCACACCGGGCTGATTGTAAAGACCGAAACCGCAGCAAGGCTGCTGTATTATGGGCTGTACGGAGCCACGTTTACGGGAAAACAAAAGGAAACGTTGTTTTTACCCTGACGTGGATGAACAGAGACACATTCTCCGAGGACGCCCTACATTTCTCCAGCATTTTCATGCAGTTCATCAGATGCTCCTGCCCGGCTGACAGCTCCTCCGTGTCCACATGGTTGACGCCCAGGTAGTATTCTACAGCCCCGAGCTTCGCCGCCCGCATCCCGGCTGGCGAGTCGCCGCTGAGCCCCTGGCTGAAGGCATCCTCTGTCTGGCCGTCCACCGGTTGGTCCGGGGGCCGTTGCTCGCAGTTCTCCCCGCCGGCGTCCTCCTCTCCGTCCCCGGCCTCGAAGCTCTTCAGAGAACAGTAGATTTCTCTCAGGAGCTCCCTGGCTTTGTATTTGGAGCGAAACGGCTCGTTTTCTGGGTCATTTCGGGACTCTGTTTCGGTGAGACGTTGGGCGTTGGTGAATTTGTCGCAGATGGATCTCCACTCAACGCTGTTGATGGAAGCCATGTTTGTTTTCTTCTCCGTCATACGGCTACAGGATGGCAGTAAAATGCGTCCTTGGGATTTTACTGCCATCTAGTGGAATAATATAGTCATGACTACCAAATAAGTTTTTTTTTTTGTTCAACTTCTGACAAAATTCAAAAATATTTCTGCTCATTTATATAATGAAATTTAAAGACAAATCAACATGTTTTAGACACTTAGAAGATTTAAGATTTATTTACCTACAGAAAAATGTTTTTCAAGCTAATTCAAATTACATAAAAAAACCCCAATAAGTTTCCCAAAAATTTGAATATACAAATGAATTTCTTCTTCTTTTTTCTCAAAACATAGAAGTGGTAAATTTTCGCCAATGTTTTGACTGACACACTTTTGGGAGAAGTTTGCCAATGTTCTAACTGTCCAACACAACTAACTGACCACTTCTAAAACAGAGACATCAAAGTATTAAAAGCTGCATTTACCTTCATAGTGTGCAGTAAAAGAAGGCAACATCTGAAAACATTGTTTTTCCAGTCCACTTTATTCAAAACATGTCTAAATAATCCAAACAATTACTCTGAGAAATCAGGAGAATCATATAAGAAAGTTAAATTGTGACGTGACAACATGTGTGGCCAACACTTAACAATATTTTATTTTGAACAGTTTTACAGGATAATCTGAACAGCCCTAGCTTTTAAACAAAGCCTCATGTTTTTTATATTTACATCTGTTCATTTCAATATTTTCTAATTTGTTCTTTTTGCCATAGGAGGTAAAATGATGCCAAACTTGGAGCATAATGGCAGATGAATTTTTTTTCTCATTTTACCTCAGTAAGTTCTACGCATCGGTGACAATATGGAGGACGATATACAAGTCACTCCAGAATTACTGTCTGTGCATTTTTGCTCAATCTGACCTCCTATCTGTTTAAATATCCATGTTTTAAAAGGATACAGTGTAACAATATTTTTTTTCTTCAGCAAAAATGACTGGCAGGGTCTATTTTATAAGTTACTGCAGCCATAGATCTATGTGCAAGGCAGTTCATTTAGGTTTTATTCCAGGTAAGATGTAAAAATAGCTGATCCAAACTACTGGAGAAAAGCTTAATTTTTTTTTTATTTCATTGTGGATTAAAGTGAAAGCTGAATTGTGATCAATTATGGTACCATCCAGTCAAAAAGACAAAACTGGCAACAGCTTCGCTGATCTGCTGAAGAAGTTCTGGTGTCCAAATGTAGTTTGTTGAAGCAGCATTCTGCATTATTGCACCGATTTCTCTTCACCACTAGGATGAGTTCTGCTCCAAGCTGAGGTTAGCAAGAAAACACATTAAGTTACATCAGAATGCAGCTTTTCTCTTTACAAACGTCATAATATTTACAGAATACATCCCTGTCAATTTTAGGTCACTATTATTGCTTTTTTGTCACATATTCCACTTAAAACTGGAGAGTTGTAAACTAAATTTCAATATGTGGAAATGTTAGACAGCTGTGGAAAAAATTAGCAGACCACTGAAAAAATGATCAGTTTCTCTAATTTTACTCTTTATAGGTAAATGTTTGAATAAAATGAACATTGTTCTTTTATTCTACGAACTACTGACAACACGTATCTGAAATTGAAAGCAAAAATTTAGTATTTATTTGCAGAAAATTAGAAATGGTCAAAATAACAAAAAAGACGCAGAGCTTTCAGACATCAAATAATGCAAAGAAAACAAGTTAATATTCATTTAGAAATAAAAATATTAATGTTTTAACTCAGGAAGAGATCAGGAATCAATACTTGATGGAATAACTGGGAGGTTTTCAGTGGTCTATTAATTATTGGGTAGGCTACAATATTTATTGTCATAATCAAAATTAGCACCAAAATAATGAAGTGACTGGTTTGGTCAAAAGATTTGACGTCTAAAGAACAACCTGAAATAACAGATACATGATTTTTAATCACTGCCATAAAGAAAAAGCAGAAAACAAAGTCACATCATGACATTCAGGCCTTCAGCTAAAACATAAGAATCACTAAAAACAAGCCTTACAACACTGGATTTAAATTAAACTGCTCCCTCACCTTGTATTTCAAATTAGTGACAATAAAAAAAAATGAGGACAGAACATCATCTCACTTATATTTGATGAGGCGACTTCCCTGGACCAGCTGTGCCGACTCGTTGGTCAGATGGCAGGCGAAGAGGAGCCAGTTACGAGGCTGAACCTTGTAGGCGAATCTCATGAAGAGCAGAGAGTAACAGCACAGAGCTGAGAGTAGAAAAACACACAAATTAACGCACTTTCAACTTATAAACTTCTCCCTTTCCCAAATTCTCACATGTAAATATAACTGTGAAATAACACTGGAGTATCTTAATAAATCAATAGAAAAAGGCCAAAAATAACAACAGATTAAGTAAATCTGTATTCAAATGAAGAACAAAACATTTTCAAAAACTACACCTCAACTTAACATTAAAAATAGATTTTTTTCCTAAGTAAACCAATGAAAGTCCCAATCCAAAACAGGATCAGATGCAAGAAAACAATGTCAGTCCATGTGTTTGTATGTCTTACCAAAGGTCATCCTGCCACTGATAATTTCAGGGCTCTTTTTCATGTCTGTGATGGCAGCGATGGGAAGACCCCAGTTTGCCACGGGGCCCCAGAAATGCTGGAAAAGTGGCATATATATTATATTAAACAGGAGAGTAAAACTGCAAGCACTGGCATATTCTGCAGCCTATACAACTATATAAAACAACAACTAGGCAGAGAAACCCTGGACTTACCGTGCTGTCATATGTTTGTTTTCATTTGAAAGTCCGACATGAAAAAGAAAAAAACGAAAGTTAAAACTTCACTGTCAGATCAATTAGCATTTCAGTCTCAAGAGCTGTCAGATGCAAACCTGCTTTCTTATTTAAAGGTTTATTGTAAATCCTTATTCAAGACATCTTGAAAAAGTGACACAAAGATGAACATTTTGTGTTTCAGAGGCAACCAAACGCAGCTTCTTGCATCACAATACCTGACCTGACCTTTACTCTGCATGTCAGGAATGAAGCAGGTTTGTGGAGGGTAAAACGAAGTGTATGCTTGAATGTCCTTACAATTAGTTATTTTATATAGTAACCAAGGTAGATCTCATGTAAAATCAGGTCAAAGAGAGGTTGGTGTGAACTTCAAGCACGACCCACATAATTATTGTTTTTAGGACGCAAAGCAGCATTTTCCAATTCAGCCATTTTGGAAGATATTTCTGAAGCAACTCAGAAAAGATCAACATACTACTAATTTATCAGTACCTAGTTTTACAAAAATGGACATTCTACTACTAACATAGTGACATATATTTGAATTACAAACTATCATAAACAGTAAGGAGCTGCGGATAGCAAGCGCCCTTGAGAGTTTAGCAGATGACAGCAAAGAAAACAGGAGCAAACACCAGCATATGATAGGTAAAAATATCACTAGTGCTGTTAATGAGTAGATTGGGTTAATTTAAGTACATTTCAACCAACCGGTACTTCTCAAAGAGTTGCAACGGTCAGTCAGATTGGTTAGCATTCATACTAGCAGTATATATTGAAGTGTGTTTAAATACGAACCTCGTCAAATAATCCCTGAACTCCTTACTCTTCAGGTGGTCGATGGCTTTGCGTGCAATTGTCCCCGCCATGGTTTAAAGTTAAAAGTGTTTGTTTTTCACGGAGAACTGGACTCTCCCTGGCAGGACTGAAGGGCGACTGGAGAGCTGTGCAACCAGAGGACGACCGATAATATCCGGGGGTGTTGCGCCGAAATAGGTTCCTCCGCAAAAAAAGACGCGTCGTGTAGACCCATTTTTCCATAATTACGAAAAAAGTATTTTATCACTTTTTTTTATTTATGAAGAATTTGCTTAAATTGTCAAAAATGTTAAAAAAAGTTTTATTTGTTTTTAGCTAATTTTTAATGAGTTTATTTAATTGAATCACATCTCAATGTATTTTTTTGTTGCTGTGTTTATCCAAACAGGTCCATCTTGTAAATGAGATATTGAATGAGACAACCTGAATAAATAAATGTAATATAAAAATGCAATGAATTTTTAGATGTAAGATTTAATCAATTTGGGTTAAACAAAAGCAAAAACAAAAACGCAGGAAGTACATATCAACGCGAGAACCAAGTGAGATGAAACACCGACAAGCGCATGCGCAAAAGAGGAAAACCTAAATTCTCTTCCGGTTCACGTCTCTGACTACATGATGGCTGTGCGTGGTGGAAACGTGTCTCGGAATACCCAAGAAGATGCAGTTTGTCAGCTTGAGGACGACAACAAACAGAGCGATTCAGAGGGAGAAAGTATTAACGAAGACTCTGGCGAAGGAGAACACACAGACAGCCATGATGGCGACGAAGCGGAGAGTGAAAAGGACGAAGATAACGACGCGGAGGCCGTTGGCGGGTGGGCAGATGCCATGGCAAAGATCCTGGGGAAGAAAACTGCGCCGAACCAGAGCAGCATCCTGACTAACAAGAAAGCGGTGACGGAGAGAAAGGAGCTGCTGGAGAAAAAGAAAGAAGCAGACAAGAAGTGGAAGTGGGAAATGATGTTTCGAGAAAAACCGGACATCGTGCGGGACCGCGAGCTTGAGAAAGCCCTGCAGAGGACCGCCACCAGGGGGGTGGTGCAGCTCTTCAACGCCGTGAGGAAACACCAGAAAAACACGGGGGAGGCGCTGAAGGAGGTCGGTGGGTCTGAGAGAAAGAAGGCCAAGATTATATCCTCCATCTCAAAGAAAGACTTCATCGACGTGCTGAGGCGGACTGAAGAAGGAACCAAGGTTTCTGTGAAGATGGAGAAACCTCCTCCTGTGTCTGAGCAGAAGCCTACGTGGAGTGTCCTGAGAGAGGACTTCTTGATGCAAGCAAGCATGAAAGACTGGGACAAAAACAGTGACACGGAGGAGGCTGGGCCCTATGAATGAGGAAGGAACAGATTTGAACTCAATCTTCCCGTTTAGGTCTGAGTTCTGAAGCTCCTGATGCCCTGAGAAACTAACTGGCTAAGTTTGGTTTCTTCTGTGTTCATGACCTGAAAGAATATAAACAATCTGAAATCAGCATTTTCAAGATGCTCTGCTGCCAAATGTGTGTGCGTCCTATTTTTGTTTTGATGGATGCAGCTGAAAATATGTCTGATAAAATTGAAGAATTGCAAATTTTGTATTTTCAGAGTCTATTTTCTGTTTCCCTTTATTATTATTTTTTTAAAACAAAAGTCATAAAATTGAGTTTAAAAGTGTATGGACCAGGCTTTTCATTCATGTTCAGTATGACGGTCATTCCAGGTGTTTAATAGTCTGCTTTAGCCACGACTCCCAATGTTGACGTTTTGATAGATCCAACCTCCATTTATTTATTCATTTTATGGGATACATGTTTGGCACTGACTACAAAAAAATAGTCATATTTAAAGGCCTCAGCTTTAGTCCTCCAAACATTCTTCTGTATTTTTTCCAAAAAGCTCCATCTCATGTAAAAACTTAACCATAATGTTCAAATTGCAATCAAGACTAACGGTATTAATGTTTCAGAAGATGCCTCTGTTTTGCAATTTTTAAGATTTTTGATAAGTTGTGCAATAAAAATACATTCTTTATTGTTGCTGGTGTTTATTAATTTGCAACATTATGTGTAAACAATACACACCATTATTTGAGTTTTCCAGAAGCTGTGAGATTGGAGACTAAAAGGTAATGGTCTCAAACATGACTGAAAATCTACAAGAGAATAAAAGTAATACTTGACTAAAGAGAAAAGTGCAATAAAAACAGCATGGCATTTACTGGGAGTTTTTGAATATTTAAAGTTAAATTTGTCTTTCTCTCCTGTGCCGGCAGCTGGAAACAACTTTGTGGCTAGAAAACTCAAATTTCCATCTGATAAGCTTAAAACACAGTTGTGTCATGATTTAACAAGTTGAGAAATTAACTTTTTACATAAAAACTAGACCAGTTCAGTTTGCTTAATCTGAAAATGACTCATCTTTGACTGTAACATTTTGTTTGGTCATGTGAAACAAATCATTTTCACAAAACAAAAAACTTCCTAGAAAAACGCTCTATGGCTGCTTTTCAAGAACTTTATTTCTTTTTTTATTTAAAGAAATTGGTCATGTAAATAAGAAACGGGACACCACAAGATTAAACAGTTTAAACAGAAATTGTAGCAATTTTTTAAAATTGCAGCTGTAACTGTAAATCAATGATGGGGAGAAGGACAGAGGACGGGGTTTGATGGGAATGTTTAAGGTTTTAACAGAAAATACTTGACGTGAAACAGTTTCTAACATTATGGTAATTTATTACAGAAACGTAAAATAAAATGGTTCAAATATGGAAACTATTTAAGATAGCTGCTAAGCTAATTCACCAAATATTGTTCAATTAGCAGATGTTGCAGACATCCCTGCATGTCTCACTTTCCATGTTAAACATTCACATTTATGGCAAAATAAGGAGAAAAAGAACACAAGTATGGCTTGCTCATTGTTTGGTTTGTTTTAACTGACTGGCTTGATGTTTAGTTTGTTTGACGTAAATCAGGATCTTTAATGAGATTAATACATTTTAAAAGATTGCAGTTTCTTTTTACTATCACTTTATATGGTAAAATGATGAACTTAAAGTACGAGATTGTTTCGTTGATTAAATATACCCACAGATAGAAAAATAAACTGACAATTTAAGGATTATTTTATCACTATAAATGTACAAGTTACAGGATAATTGAAGAATTTTGGAAAAATAATTCAGCCCAACAGATTCATTCATAGGATTCATTCTTCAGACACAAGAAATCCTTCATTAATTGAATTTTATTTTGCCTTTAGTTTGCCTATTAAAAACCGATTGTCAAAACAACCATTGCAAAGACAGCAAAAGAGCAACTTTCAGAAAAAAACTCCACACACATAAAGAACAATCAGCACTCACATCCATGAATCTAAAAACCACAGGCTGACACACAATGTTTCACTTCACCAAATTAATTTAAAATCCTGCGAAATATCATTTTAAAGTTAAAATAGCATCTGTAATAAGGCCTCCACTCCTCACTGTAATACACCAAATGTCCCTAATATGTTTCACATGTTTTATTTTCTACTCTTAGTTTGATCTGTAATTATGAAGATCTTCCTGTTTTTGAAACTGATCATTACCTTCATAAAAATATTCCTGACATCCACAAAGCAAAGAAAATGAGTCTTACCAGAATAAAAAGTAATGTCTCAAAAAGAAAACTTAATCTTTAAAATCTTTTTATCACTGTAATAATTAAATTAGACATTAAAAAGAGCATTAAAAAGAGCATCTCTACCTGAGCTGCTCAGGTAGAGATGATGACAAGCTGTCATTTATTTATGTTTTATTTCTGGGAGAAAATCCGTAACACCAATGAGTAAAATAAAATAAAAACAAATATCTAATTGTTAATTCAAGGAGGCATCTTCAAATGAATAATTTCCCTTTGAAAATGGTTTACAATGTAATTCATTCAAAAGAAACCCTTTCACCAATGGGAATATGTTCTTATATAACATCAATATTCTGTAAGCAATGTAATAAACAGATGTGATCTTCTGAAAAATATATTATAAATGACAATTCCTTTTAAAGATACTATAGCATTTTTTTAAAACGCAGTCAAACTACAGAAATGCAAAACAAATATAAGAGGTAGTGCAGGATGTATTTTCACTGAAAGAAGATTTCAGAATCACATTTTTACAAGGGGAGCCAAAAAAGTGTTTGTGAACTTTAAGTGACGCTTACAAATCTTAATATTTAATTGCAAAAAAGATGTTTTTAATTGTGTATACAACTTAAACCTCTGAGGTGCTGAACAATTACATTGTACAACTTATTTCATGTTCATATAATTTTTAATTTACCTCAAATTAATTAAATGTTTCTTCATATCTTTTTTTTTTTTTTTAGCAATTTCAGATTTACAGAGAAATTATGTAAATATTTTAAATGTGCAGAAAAGGGGATAAAAATGTGAAATCAGAGGATATTTAAATTATGTTTTTGTGTAAAAACAAAATAATAAATACATTTTGAATCAAATTACAGTCAGTGGCTTTTAAAGTCATTTTAACGCCATCCCTTTTTTGGTTTCATCTTGACTTAAAAGTCAAGAACAGGGAAGAAAAAAATTACACACTGAGGACATAAGAATAAAAATATATTTACAAATAAATTGTAAACCGTTTTTGGACTTAGCAGCAAGATCCTTTGTGGCCAAACAATCAAAATGTAAGGCTTCAAATTTGAATATTTTGAAAAATTTAAACAAATTGTTATTGTTTTTCTTTTACAACAGGCTATGAGTAGATTTTAGGAAAAAAAAATCTACTCATCAAAGGTAATCAAAGCGGGCTGGTAAGTTTTGATTTGTGTGCAGTAATAAATATCCCGACAGACGGGTATTGTCGTGTAAACCCAAAACCCCAAACCTAAAACTCAAACCCCAGAACTACTAAGAGGCAAAATGTGAAGAACCTGAGACCAGCTTCTGCAGTGTGAGCATCAGTTTCCACCATTTGGACGAACTTCTGCGTAGTTCTTAACCAACTGGGAGATCCTTTTGACTTTAATGTCAGGGGTTAAAGCATCATAGTCAGACCACAGGTATTCTGGAGACAGCACCTTGGTCGGTTTGTTGGTCAGCAGGTACCTGCAATGAAAAAGGACAGACAAATACGCAGTGTAAATATTTTTCTGTTTAGATATTTTGGTTTAATGTTGTGTCACATTGTACCTGTTGAGATGACTCTCCTCCTGCCAAACAGCTTCGATTTTGTTTTTGGCATCCTCCTCTGACATTTCATAACAGTACCTGGTAAAAGAGCAGAAATCAAAATACAAATCCTGCTGCAAAAAGTTTAACACTTCCAGCAAACAAAAAAAAACATGACATTTAAAAGACATTTTTAATACAGACATGTAAAATATGTTCAAAAGGTACTTTTTTAATCTGAATGAAACGACTCACTCTAGTTATTAATAAAACTGTTCATTATGTGTCTCTGGCATAAATAATAATTGTTTTCACATAATGAACAAGATTTGAGTTTACTTTTTGTCAAGCCTATAATATAAACATGTTTCCAGGATAAATGTGAGAGAATACCAAATTTATGAATGAAGATTACAAGAAATGGTTTTGTCATTTTTCAGAAGTACCTACACACTGTAAAACATTTAAGCTGCATTTAGTTGTGTCAACTACCTTATCCTGTTTAGGTCAAATAATTTTAGCGAGTTTCAGATTTTGATCTGTGGAAGATAAACTTACTGTAGTAAGTTGTGTTAACTTTTTATTAACAGCTGAATAAACTAGAGATTTTAGGTCAATCCTTAAAAAAACTGAAAAAAAAGAAGAAGAGAGGAGCAGGAACTATTTCCCAGAATGCTCTGCGGCGTGTTTTGGTAACCTGAGATGGAAGTGCGTTACGTTGATCTGACTGTTGTGTTTTATTAAGACAAATGTTTATTTTAAAGCTTGAGGATAATGTCTTGTCCACATTAAATGTTTTTAGTCGAATTCATTGAAATGTTTAATAAAATTCTTCATCAGATCAGAAATTTTGCTCAGGCAATTTGAAACAAGAATTTAAATTATTTACACATTAACTTGATAAGGTGAGTGAAAATAATAGAGAAATGTGTGCTCAAACGAGGTGAGGGCAGTTTCTTTTCTTGCATATTGTAAATAACTATTTGTTTTAAATTGTAGCATTAAACTAAATCTCACAATTCAAGATTAATAAACTTAAAAAAACAATGTTTAGACAATTTATCTCTTGTTGTTAAATCAACTTAATGAACTTTAATTTCCGAGTCGAAAACATAACTTTCTTCTTGACTTAAATTAAATAGTAAAAGCAGAAGTTAAAGCACTTTCAAATGTTTTAATGTGTATTATGAAGCAGTTAGATTTAGTTATTTTTACTTTATTTCTGAAATTATCTAGTGTATCCAGCTTTTCGATGTGTAGGCATTTTTATGAAGGTACAATTTGCGTGAGCTTGATGTTATGAGCCATAAATGCTCCATGAATTGGTTATATTTCAATCAGTCTTTCACAATAAAGCATAAACCGGCTGAGCATTGGCTGTCAGAGCTGCAGTGTGTTCACATACCCTCCTTATCCTGGTTCAAGTCCTGATTTCTCAAGATAAAGCTTACTTGATCTAAGTCAAGTCTCAGGTCTCAGCAGCAAAAAACCTCAGCCAACACCTCTGTCTGGATAGACATGATTTTACAGGCGAAGGTTTTGTGTCATAGAGATTGTGTAGTTTGATTACTTGACTAGCTTGTACATGTCCTCCAGGTATCCACACCACACCGCTGCAGTGTAGTAGTAGTCTCCTTCCCCAGCAGGAATATAGGCTTTGGACTGAGGTCGACGCTCATAAGGAAAACTGTCCCTTGGCGTCTTCTGTGTGGGCAAAGCAGGTCAACATGAGAGGCTTTGAATAATATGTGATGAACTGGAAATGACAGGTAGAAGCAGCATATATGGCACAAACAGTCTGACTATCTCTCATCTTAATTTACATCCGGTAAAGCAAATATTATGTGAGGATACCCTGTAGTAGCCCCGGTGCAGTACAGCTGAAAGACGACTGAGGGACTCGGTTCCAAACCGGGCATAGAAGACGCTGTCTATGTCCATCATAAACAAATAATCCGCCTCATTACGGATCTGAAAGAAGACATAATGGAAGTATTAATAAAACATTATCATGCAAGAGCACATTGTGGTGAATGATGTTTGTAAAGCTGGCGTTTATTTCTAGAAAGTAAAGTAGCAATATGAATATTCAAATATTTAAGTTCAAACATCGCCATGATCAATTTGAAATGACTGCCGGAGGTTTGGGAGGCACCTGAATTATTTAGCTTGGAAGATTTAGTTTGTTTGGGTGGGGAAATTTCACACCTTTTTTAGGTTTAGTACTTTCATCTTGTCCTCTCATAAAGGAACCAAACCAGGTGGACAGTGTTATACAGTTAGAAGAGTTGTTTGGTTGGGACTCTGCCCAGCATGAGCAGCAGGTGAGCCAGTGAAACGTAAAACAAACGCACCTCAGAGGGGAAAGTAAATTATGCCACTGAACAAAGAATTAAAAACCTTACATTCAAATTATATGTATAAAGATTTTTACTCCCTTTCATCTAATAATTTTTCTGTGTTTAGTTTTTTTGGGTAGTTTTTTATTTTTTGAGTACATCAGAGGCTGGATGAATTTGAAATGCTGTTCAAATTAAAGTGCTTTAAGTAAAGCTAACATGAGTGACACTTTTGCTGTTAGTGACTCATAGGATGATTTTCCCTCTGGGTGCAAAAAGCAAGAATTTCCTGCTTCGGACGTCACAAAATGCCAAAAGGCATTTAGTGATGTCAGACATGCAAGACATTTGCTTTTATGCAAAACTTGCAAGCAAATGTTTTGCTTACATCTATTTAGCATTGTGGCATAGTCAGGGAAACATGTATAATTATATATATATAGTTCTAACTATTTTGATCTATAGAGTTATATTCAAAAGATTATAATATTATCCAAACTGCAACTCTGTTTTTTTCAGCAACTCCGTCGCCGACAGAAACACACCATAGATTTACAGGGATCTTTATAAAGCCTGACCTGATGATTCTGTTTTGACTGATATTCTCTTACTTTTGTCTGAAACGTTGATGATTACAGAGACAACGTCATGAAGTAGGCCTATTGTTGGCTGCAGACATGTTCGACGAGTTAGACGTGTTTGACATGTTCGACGTGTTAGCAGACGTCTAACCGCAGAGGAAAAGTATACAGTGGCTGATTCTCTGACATTTGCGAACGTAGACAAAACTGGTGAATAAGATCGGTTACATGGGATTGCAGATTTTCCAAAATTACAGCTGGTTTATCCCTCCTCACTCCTAATTTACACGGAAAGCAGAAAGCTGTTTGAAAGCTTTTATTTCTACTAATTATGATGCTTTTCCACTTATATGAACAACAAAAAAACCCAACTGAAATGTGGGCTAAGTGAAAAGTTTCTTTACCTGCTTAAAATCTGACAAATGAGCCTCATCCGAATGTATATTTTCAGTTATTGAATGTGAATGTATATATGCTGGAAGGACTGATTGAAGGATAGGAATTTGACTGTGTACTGAAAAAAACAAAATACTTTTCATTAAGTACTTAACAGATGGAAAACAAAAATTTATGTGGTGTCCTTGGATATTTGAACACCATGTATTTGCCAGCCTTTGCCTAATATTTACTCCAACTTTTACTATACTATAAATGTGTCCATCCATTAAGCTTTTATGGCTTCATTAAAAAAAAAAGTTTTCTTTCTTGGATAATTCTTTGTGTTTCACTTTTTACCGTCTTTTCAATGGTGATGGTTGCCCATTTCATCCTTCCCAGCACAACATCCTGCCAGCGATTTGCACTTGGGACGGACACAACTGTAACCTTCCTGCCTTCACCCAGAGGAACCTGAAAATGAAAAATCAAACAAAAAACCCAATTAATTACAAACAACACCGAAACATTCAAACTGGGATCAAACAATAGAATAAATTAAATAAGGAACTAAAACAATGCCCAAACACCAACCAGTTGAAAAATTAATAAAACAAACGTTAGCTGTGTGCCATGTTGTTATTTGCAAACGTTATTGCTAGTATTAGTATTATCTGTACATTTTCTTGTCTCATGAGAGTTTTTAATCATTTTGTCTGTGAAATATAATTTATTGTTGGCTCTTTAGCATATTATCAATATAAGGGTTTTTATGAACAATTTTCAATAATTATTGAGTCAGTAGGTAATATATTTAATTAAATTGAGATAAGGGGTAAGATTAAGTAAGTGTTCACTTCAAACAGAAAAGAGTAGTAGGCAAATTATTTTGTTTTTGGGTATGTATGCACATGTTTTGGTTTTTCAAAACCGGTTTGAAATAAATACAAAAGCAGCATTGGTTGAATTATAAACACCTACAAAACTGATTAAATATCTGATATCAAACAGTTTTGATATATGCTTGTTTTTAGAACAGTGTTGTCACGGCACATGGGTTTCTCCATATTGAAAGACTGAAATGCTGCAACAACACTTTAAAAAAACAAAACAAGCAAAAAATAAAACAAAACAAAGAACAATTATACTTTTGCTCCACTTTAACTACTTAGACTTGGCAGACGGTTTTTATTATGATTTTTTAAAATTTTTTATTGAAGTCTCAATTTCTGCAACTCAGTTTGACAAGAAAAGATCTGGGCCTGCCTCCCACGTTTTTCATTTCGTACCACGTTCAACCACAAATTTGCAATTTTTAAATCAACAAACTCAATGTTAATGTGAGTATTGTATCTATAAATAGTCTGGTTTATAAGTCAACTTTTGGTTTTTTTTTTTGTGTTTTTAGCTTGTGCTCAGTATGTTTCATCATTACTAAGTCTCGAGTGAGGGAGTTCCCCTTGTGACTTTACTTCCTGTTCAAAATTGCAGGCTCTGGTCAACCTGCAACTTACTTTCAGTTCTCTGACTATTTTTATCCACTCACCTGTGTCACTTCTTATTGGTGTCATTATTTATTAATCTGAGTTAACTGTCTGTAAATTGTTTATTTTGTAAGCTTATGGATCCGTCTACACACTGCCTGCTTCTCTTGTTGATTGATTTGTTTTCTACACTTATGAAGCATATATCATTACAAGAATTCATTTCTTATTTTTCTTATTATTGCTGATTCCCCCAGGCCCATAAAAAATCTCTCAGAAAATTTCATATACCCAGTTGTTGTCCTGTTGAAAACCTCAAAAAGAGTAAACCATAAAACCTCATTACGAAGGAATTTAGCTGTTCAAAAAGTGTTTTCACTTGAAGTGGTCATTAAGCCACAAGACCAGATGCAGCTTTGAGAGTTTTTAAATTCAAAGCCCATTTCACACCCTGTGGAGAACTGGCGCACACGACTGCAAGGACTGCTGGAGGAGAAGCCCCTGTCCTTCACAGCCTTGGACAGTTTTTATGAGAAGACAGTCCAAGGCTCGAGTCAGAACAAAGAGCTGAACGGATGTGTCCACAGCATGTACTACAACTGTAACATCTGACATTTTGTTTCACTGAAATGCTCCTGCAACGCAGTTTTGCCTGAGGAAACAGTCTGCTAAATAGCGAGTGCTCTTGTTTTAATAAAATAAAAGCTACTGCACAAATAAACTCTTGCCAAAGTCTAAGGAGGTTAGCATTTGGAAATCCTTTTAACATTTAGTAGCATTGTGCTACTGAAATGTTAGCAGAGTTACTTCAATAAGTACTCACAACTACGTCACTCTGCTTGCAGGGTTCAGGCGAGTCTTTTTAAGATATGGCTTTCGGTGCAATAAAAAAAATTGCTTTTCAAATTAAAGATAAAGAGTTTTAGCCAGTTTTGTAAATTGTATCAAGAAATACAATTTACAAATTTGCTTTGATTGTATGGTTAAAAAAATCATGGAAGCATTTCAGACCTTTTTTATTGTACTGATTAACTTGCAATAAGGTGCTTTTTCTACTTAGTATGGCTACCAAATTTAAATTGCTTGCATTGAGATATACACTTCTAACTTGCTCTATGAATAAAATTAAGGAGCTTTCTATTACTGTAAACCATGCCACCAGATATATCTTTGTTTCAGTTCTCAGAAAGGAGCAATTGTAACAAGAAATCACAGTTGTGTATACTTTTGTGAATCCTTTGTATCAAATACCTTCATGGAAATTATCTTGCATTTTTATCAAAAGAGTCTCAACACGTTCATTTTCTGTGTTCAAACTTTAAGTACAGCATCTTACTTTTGTTGCAACACAAATTTTTTTTGCTGAAAAACAAAAAGACTCATAATTAATAGGATTTTTTTTATGGTCTAGAATTTTCCATGCCAACATGATAAATGGCATGTGCACTTACATGACTTCAAGCAGTTTTCCTGTATTGAGATAATACAATAGTCCTCAAATCCTTAAGACAGAGCCCAGCTATGTGGGTTTTATTTGTTTTTAAGGAAACAGTTGTAAAAATTTAACAGGCAAATGGTAAAATACAGATCGGAACACTCTGACTTACATGAAAAAATATTGAGAAATGCCAGACTTATGCCTTTTATAAGGGCAAGGCAAAAATAAAAGCTAACTAGAATAATATTTCTTTTTAGAAAAAAAAATTTCTTTGTCGGAGTTCAAGGAGGACATTTTTCTGTTAGAAGGAAAGTTTCAAATTTCAGAAATGGACATTTCTTTCCTGGAATTTTTGCTGGTGTTCTCATGCAGGGATATATCAGGTTATTATCAGCAAACTACACAGGAAGCTGCAAAGGTTTTTATGACTCTTGAACTTTCTAATCCAAAACATGGACCAACACAATCTAGCAAATAATTAGAATGTTTTAGATAACTTTATTTTTCTTAACTGTTGTCTCATATTTTTTTAGCAATGTCATTTTTACAAACAATAATCTAATGAGAGTCAAGTCTGCACAAAGTGTTTTGAGATGAAAACATATTAACCACTTCTCAATTTTAAAATGTTTACTTTGTTGCAATTTTATGTTTCAGATTATCAAAGAATCTCTAATATTAGACAAAGAGAGCATAAATAATTATAAAAAAAGTTTTATGTTTTAAAAAAAAATTAAACTACCATTTTCTCAAAGTAGAATTCAACTTTTAAAAGTGGAGCAAAACAAATTGATTATATTCTCTGTAGTCAGTAAACGTTGTTTGACTAATTGATTTTTGTTTTGCACTCATTAAAGTGCTTTTCACAATCATAGTGTTGCAGGGCAAAGAACAAAAACACAAGCAACTCACCTTGGGGACTTCATTTTCTCTGTCCGTGTGAACGTAGTAAGTGACATTGAAGCCAACAAGGAAATACTTTTCACCAGTCTCAATAAATTTCTGTAGAAAACGAGTGTACCTGGTTGGTGAAAGCAAATAACAAAGGTTTTCAATTAGTGAGAAGAAAACAAGCAATACAGAAAAGAAACAGCAACCTTAGTAAAGCGTCTTTTCCCGCAACATATTCTGTTTACATACTTGCCAACAGCAAAAACCACCACAGCTATTCTTGGGTTCATTTTCTTATAGATTGCATCCATAACCACAGGATCAAAGGTTCCTTCCCAGACGAGAGGAGCATTCCAGTTTGTCACGGCATTTATGTCTTTCCGTCTTGGGAAGAAAGGAAAATGCATTTATAAACAAAAATGATCATAGGGTAATTTCACATTGGAGCAAATTCTGGGTCACTGTGATCTAAAAGGCTTAGAATGCAGGAAACTAATCTTCCTTTTTTGGTTTCTAAGGACTGGTGAAGAGTTTACTGCTAATAAGCTTCAATAAGTAGCATCACATAGTTGGCCTGCTAATTATAATTCTAAAACATGTGGGTTATTATCCTTTTTACTTTTTTTTAACCTAAAACTTCTCAACAGGTATTAGAAAAAAACACCAATGCATTTTAGTTATGTATACATACACTGCATAATCCACATTTATTTCCTGAAAGAAATGTGGATTTCTTTATATCTACAGTACATATAGAGACCAAGTTAAGTCATTTCTCAACTCCTTTCACCTTTAATGCAACATGTATCCTGCAGTATTTAAGAAAGTAGTAAAAGTAGTAAAAAAGAAATTATCACTTAGAATCTCTACTGTTTTTGTGTTTTATAAGTTTAATTGTACAAATGCCATCATTAAAGGTAGAAATGTTTTGAAACAATGTTTAAAAGCTTTATGTTTTACCACCTCAAAAAAGCTCAAATTTGAATCATGGTATGTACATTTTTTATTTCCACTGTGTAATAAATTGTCTGGAATATATTTAATATTACAAAATAGTGTTGATTTCAAGAAACATTTCAATTTACTGACCTTTACTGACAAAAATGAGGATAATCATTTAATATGGACTCATCACTCAACCTTTGATCAACTTACTCTTCTTGCTTTTATCAAATTCAAAAACAACCTAAATGCTATATTTGTTCATTTACTTACTTAATAAGGAACATTAGAGCAATAAAAATGCATAATAAAAACAAACAAATCCCTCTTTCAACTGCAAGGTTTTACATACTGAGCCAGAAAAATGATCTAAGTTGCAAAACAAACAAACAAACAAACTAAAACCCAAAATCTAAAACTTCACAATAAAACAAGAACAAAGTTGCACAGTAGAATCAAGTATGTTGTGATGGCTTACCCATTCAGCGTGCTTGGCTGAGCATATTTTAGTCTGGAGAAGAAAAAGAGAAACCAGCTTCAGCATTTTATTTTGAAGGACAGACGTTGTACATGAAGGACATTTTATAAATAATAAAAGATGAACTTAGAGAATAAATCTTTATTATTTAATCAATTATTAGTAATTTAATGTCAGATGTCTGAAAATGGCATATTCCCTGAAACTGTCCTAAATGAGATGCCTGGTGTTTTTATATTTCTATAGGGTTTTTTATTCAGCACAGTGGAGAAATATAATGTTACATTTATTTGTTATTATGTTTCTTCAGCCAGTGCACCTCTAAGTCATAATTAGACTTCAGAAGTGGTTAGAAAATTGTGTGGGCATGTAAAGAAAATGTATTTTTGATTTTTTTGATTGTAGTTAAACAAACGTTTATTATAAAATCAAAGCATAATACATTTCGTTGGAAAACGGATTCAGCCAACATTCATTTCATAGAGGGTTAAGTCACTGAAACGTGGCTTATAGGTTGTTTATAATTGTTCTGCTGGTTCAAAGGTCTTACATCCTTCCTTTGTAAAGTTTTTTGACATCTTACACGTTAATTTAGGCCAACTCAACTAGAACACTTCAGATTGGGAGTATTTCCCCTTCCTCCAGGATCCCAGGTTTTTCTGGAATTGTTGTATCAGAAACTTGATAAAATTCCTTGCCACATCACAAAGGTTGCACTTCTTTCTATTTGAGAAGCTGAAGGGGACAAAACCTAATGTTTGAAGCTGAAAAAATGAAAATAACACAACTAGAGATAGCAAAGGAAGGAGGCATTCAACTAAGAGGAATTGTTCCAGTCCACACAATAAAACCGAATACCAACAAAAATTCTAATTTAGCTCTCAGTCTTGGTTATATGCACTAAATGAAAATTATTTTTACATTTTGTGTCTTCCAGATTCTATTTTGTATCACATTAAAATCAATATTAGTTGTTTTGTTTTAGTAACTTGGAATAATAACAATGTCACCATTCAGTTTTTGAACTTCACATGATTTGTTTTGTCCATGTGTGCTTTGTTTTTATACAGCATAATTCTTAATTATATGCATTTGATTAAAAATGTTACTGAAATCATTTTAAAAACAGATTTAATAGCAGCAATATTTGTAAATATCTGACAATGAAATCAAAATCCCTAACATAAGCTGAGGTCCAGTCCAAGAGTTTATATGTATAGTAGATGAGAAAAGTACGGTTGTTTTTCCCTGCTCTAATTAGCAATTTCCTTTATAAATCTTCAAACTTCTCCATCCCTCAAAAAAAAAAAAAAAAAAAAAGAGAAAGAAAAATCCCCAGAAAAACAGAACAAAAAATTACATTTGGTCTGGATGCAAATATGGACAAATGATTATTCAATGTTACAGAGAGAAAACATCTCTCTGTAACAATGACTCTTTAGAAAATAATTATTTATGCCAAAGATTAATTTTAAGCTTATGATTAACAAGGCATCTTTTTTTTATTTTACTTATTTTCAACTTATTTAAAATGCTCCTTTACTATACAAGAATGAGTATATAAGAATGTGTGTATATATATATATATATATATATATATATATATATATATATATATATATATATATATATATATATATGTATATGTATATATATATATATATATATATATTATATATATATATATATATATATATATATATATGTATATATATATATATATATATATATATATATATATATATATATATATATATATATATATATATAAAAATTCCCTTCTCACCCACCGCGGGTGGTTCTTATCCTCTGAGCTCGGGTCCTCTACCAGAGGCCTGGGAGCTTGAGGGTTCTGCGCAATATCTTGGCTGTGCCAAGGACTGCACATTTCTGGACTGAGATGTCTGATGTTGTTCCTGGGATCTGTTGTAGCCACTGCTCCAGTTTGGGGGTTACTGCCCCGAGGGCCTCGATGACCACAGGCACCACTGTGGTCTTCACCTTCCAGGCCCTCTCCAGTTCTTCCCTGAGGCCCTGGTATTTCTCCAGTTTCTCGTGCTCCTTTTTCCTGATGTTGCAATCACTTGGTATTGCTACATCTACCACAACGGCTTTCCTCTGTTGTTTATCCACTACGACAATGTCTGGTTGGTTCGCCATTACCATTCTGTCTGTCTGGATCTGGAAGTCCCACAGGATCTTAGCTCTGGCGTTCTCCACCACCTTTGGGGTGTTTCCCACTTTGATCTCGGGGTTTCCAGTCCATATTCTGCACAGATGTTTCTGTACACTATGCCTGCCACTTGATTATGTCGTTCCATGTACGCTTTCCCTGCCAGTACCTTGCACCCTGCTGTTATGTGCTGGACTGTCTCAGGGGCCTCCTTGCACAACCTACACCTTGGGTCTTGTCTGGTGTGGTAGATCTGGGCCTCTATTGCTCTGGTGTTTAGGGCCTGTTCCTGGGCGGCCAGGATGAGGGCCTCTGTGCTGACCTTGAGTCCAGCTTTTTCCAGCCATTGGTAGGATTTACTGATATCAGCCACTTGGGTTATTTGCTGGTGGTACATCCCATGTAGGGGCTTGTCCTCCCATGATGGTATCTCTGGCACCTCAACCTCCGTTTCCTGTTGTCTGAGACATTCACTGAGCACATTGTCTGTTGAGGCTTTGTCCCTGATGTATTTATGGATCTTAGTTGTTTCGTCCTGGACAGTGGTTCTCACACTCACTAGTCCTCTGCCTCCTTTCTTGCGGTTTGTCTTCAGTCTCAGGGTGCTGGATTTGGGATGGAACCCTCCATGCATGGTTAGTAGCTTTCTAGTCTTAATATCTGTGGCTTTTATCTCCTCCTTTGGCTAATTATTCCAGCAGGGTATCTGATTACTGGCAGGGCATAGCTGTTTATCGCACGGATTTTGTTCTTGCCATTGAGCTGGCTTCTCAGGACTTGCCTTATTCGTTGGAGGTATTTAGCTGTGGCTCCTTTCCTTGTGGCCTCATCGAGGTTGCCATTTGCTTGTGGTATACCTAGGTACTTGTAACTGTCCTCTATGTCTGCTATTGTTCCTTGTGGGAGTGAGACTCCTTCTGTGCGGATCACCTTCCCCCTCTTTGTGATCAGCCGACCACACTTCTCTAGTCCGAATGACATCCCAATGTCAGTGCTGTAGATCCTGGTGGTGTGGATCAGTGAGTCGATGTCTCGCTCACTCTTGGCGTACAGCTTGATGTCATCCATGTAGAGGAGGTGACTGATGTTGGCCCCATTTTTGAGTAGGTATCCGTAGCCAGTCTTGTTGATAATTTGGCTGAGGGGGTTCAGGCCTATGCAGAACAGTAGCGGGGACAGAGCATCTCCTTGGTATATGCCACATTTGATGGACACTTGTGCAAGTGGTTTGCAGTTGGCTTCAAGGGTGGTTTTCCACAGCCTCATCGAGTTTGCAATGAAGGCTCTCAGAATCCTGTTGATGTTATACATCTCTAGGCATTCAATGATCCAAGTATGCGGCATTGAGTCATAGGCTTTCTTGTAATCAATCCAAGCCATGCACAGGTTGGTGTGTCGGGTTTTGCAGTCTCTGGCAACTGTGCGGTCTACGAGGAGTTGGTGTTTGGCTCCTCTGCTGTTTACACCGATACCTTTCTGTGCCATGCTCATGTGTTTATCCATGTGTTTGCTTATCTTGGCCGCTATGATGCCTGACATGAGCTTCCAGGTTGTGGAGAGGCAGGTTATTGGTCGGTAGTTGGGTGGGACTGGACCCTTTGGTGGATCCTTCTGGATTAGGATTGTTCGCCCTTCAGTTAACCATTCAGGGTGAGTCCCACTTTGCAGCAGCTGGTTCATTTGGCCTGCCAGTCGCTCATGGAGAGCAGTGAGTTTCTTTAGCCAGTAGGCATGGATCATGTCAGGCCCTGGTGCTGTCCAGTTTTTCATACCTGAGACTATATATATATATATATATATATATATATATATATATATATATATATATATATATATATATATATATATATATATATATATTTTAAAGCTCTAACACAGTTTTCTTTAGCCACAATAAACCACAATAGAGTTGAACAACAATGTAGAACAAAAAATGGCTTCTTACCCTAGATCCATTGCCATTCTGTCCATCCTCTTGCCGCCTATCAGGCACTGCCCGCTCATGTCCTTGTTATTTATCTCATCAAGCTTATTTTCCAGTTCAAATATGTCCTTCTCAGGGAAAACACACGGCTTGCAAAAGCTTTAAAGGAAAACCAAAAGCACATTTACAGATCACTTGACAAAATGAAATGGATCAAAGATACAAAATGGTCATGAAATTTGTTGAACAGTCAGGCATTGACAGACTCAGTGGAAATCTCTAACAGTGTTTTATTATATTTTTAAAAAGTGTACTCACTTCATAGGTGAGAAGCTTTCTCTGAAGTAGGCGTATATAAGTCTGTGAAGACATAACAAAACCAAGATCATATTATGTAGTTTCGTCAACAAGCTGTTTCTCCAGACATTTATTGGCGCTTTAAGTTCTGTCTCTTGGTGATTGGCGGTCACCATAGCAACCGGTAATTGATGGCTCCTCCCCCTTTTCTCTGTTTGTACCTGTGGTATATATTGGGATCAGCTCTGTTTTCATCACAAATATTAATATTTTAACATGTATTTAAAGGAAAAATAATATACAGTGTTTCAAGAGTAATTTGTAATTTTGTATATGTTTTTAACTGTTTTCATGATTAATGTTGTCCGTTTTAGCTATGTTTAATTTTATAAATGTTAACTGCTGCTAACTGCTCATTGGGAGATATTGCTCTGCAGTTTGTTTAGAGTTATTTATTGTATTTTATTTGACATATAGAGGCAGAAGGTGCTGGACTGATGTTAACCACCAACTTGATTTCCTCTTTAGTTAGAATAAATACACTAAATGTTTCTGTTGTGAAGTCGACATGTTGGATCTGAGACAGACACAGAAGGGCTACACATCCATATACCCATACAAAATAGATAGTAATAAAGGATTGTCAGAACACACTTTCTTAAGTTTATTTTTTAAAATCCAGTCAAGTAGTTTTTAGAAACTCAATGAATTTATGCCTGAATTTTGGTTCTCCTATAATGAGGTATTTTTTTATATTTACATTTCTATGGATGTGAACTCTTAAAACTCACAGGGAGTTTGGACAGCTGGCTCTCACTCATTATTAGAACAAGAGTGTGACTACAAGGAAAGTTATCACATTTATATTACGTTAAGTTATTTTTATAGCACATTTCAGTAATAAGGTTAAAAGTGCTTTACATAATAAAACATAACACAAAAAACGTGTCAAAATAAAGCAAAGAGAAGTGAGATTTGAGAAGTTGATACAACAACAGATCCTTAACGTATCTTGGTGTTAAGCCATTCGGTAATTTATAAACTAGCAACAGTCTAAAGTCCATTCTCTAAGCTTCAGGCACCCAATCTACGGAAACTTACTGTGGTCAAGTGGTAAAATCTTAACCACAACTTATCACTTTAATAAGTGTTTTATATTTTGATCTTTATAGACATTAATGATTAACTCACTTTGTGAATATTTAGCCATTTACATCCAGATCATTTTACAGTTTTATTAACCACTCCTACTCATTGCTATTTTGTCCATTCCACCTTCTATTTTCGACCTGTAAACAAACCAATGTAGTGAATGTATATCTGGCATATAATTTGTTCATCCCAAACAAGCAAACAACTGTTTGCTTTTCCACAGGAATGCGGTTCTTATCTTAAAATCCCCACAATGCCACTCGAATATCCAGAAGAAAGAACAAGAGCTCAGCCATGCTCTCTATTACCCCACTATCCATTCCCTCCACGCTTGAAACATTTCTACAAAAACTCTTCCGATTCCCAGACTGCCCAAAATTTAATCCCACTGGATTAATGATTAGCCTTTTATAGAGACTACTCATTATTAGCATCTATATCAGGGGTGGGCACTCCTGGTCTTCGAGGATCGGTGTCCTGCAACTCTTGGTTGTCTCCCTGGTCCAACACACCTGAATCCAATAGCTGAATCACTTCCTAAATGCAGTCAAGTTCTCCAGAGTCCTGTTAATGACCTCATTATTTGACTCAGGTGTGTTGAAGTAGAGATACATCTAAAAATTGCAAGAGACCGGCCCTTGAGGTCTGGAGTGCCCATCCCTGCTCTATATTATATAGCATTTTAAGGAAGCTAATCGTCAAGCCTAAAGAACAGTCTTTATCAACAATCTGGTTAATATCTTGAAATATTTTCTCAAACTGCCATTTAGCTGTGTGTGGTGGTAAATGACAGACCAATGTTTAGAACCTGCCTCGAAATAGATTAGCAAAAATAAATGCTCTGGTTAAACATTTGTTTTTATAGCATTTTCTGTGTGACAAAAATCCTCTGCAGTACTTTGAAGGCAGCCGTTTCACTAATGTCTGCTAGATTAAACAATAACTGAAAAAGCTAGTTTGGCAGCATGTGACAACTCAACTTTAACTCACTGTGTTTTAGATTGCCTGCTTCTTTAAACTGTCTACATGTTTATATTTTATTCTCATTGTCTTGATAATGTAGCAGTGAGGCTGTTTTTGTTGCTTGGACCTTAGAAGTACAGCAGCTGTCTAATCCAAGTAACTGTTTTTTTATGTTATTTTTGCATTACTTAAAATGGTATTCTTTCAATAGCTTTTTTTTTCTACCCTTGAATATAGATAACAACAAACCAATAAATGCATCCAAGCTCCAACATTTTCACCAAAACTGTATTTGTAGACTGGGAAAGCTCGAGATCAAAACAATGTCCAGTTGGAAAATACTAATTTAATTACTGCAGTAAATCTGTTTTGTGAAGTGGTTATCACAATTCTTAATCACTAAATGGACAATTCTCCTACATGGTTTTGAGCTTCCATTCCTAATTTTGGACGAGACGCTGAATGTGGAGAAACTGCTATAAAGTTTATTTATCTCTGTATTTTTTCTGACTTTTCCTAATTTGCATCACAATGGACATTTATACCTGCTTATTTTAATCGTTAAACCTCAAAATCTACCTTTATGTACACTAATACGTACAGTGGAAACTGTATTAGTATTACAGAAGAAGCTATCATATACAGTTCTCCTTTTTTCCGTTCTTGTTCAACAAGTGTTGAGCAGAGGTATTTAAACTTAGGGTCAGGCATTGTTTTCAGAAGTGCTATAAGAAAAAACACTACCTTTCTGAATGAATGAATGAGGAGACAAAGTTCCACAACCTTCCACACAAATGACTAAAATTAATCCGGTAGAACAGGCTGCAAACAGGCAAGTAGCTACAGGAGATTCAGAAATTTCTTACAATGAGTTTTATGTGCAACTTGGAACAACAACTTGAACTCTCTGGTGGTAGAGAAAACACCCATGTCATTTTAAAAACTTGTAGTATACCGTGTAAACAAAAGAACAGCATTTCCACTGGATAATGATCCAGGGTCTCTTTTCTTTACAGTAGAAAGACATTTTATTTTTTATTTTTTGTTTTCAAGGTCAAGTAGGCCCATTTTTTAAAAGTCAGTTGATACTGATGGACTCTTATCCAAAAGGAGTGAATGCTAAAATTAAAACAAAAGGATGGAGGAAAACTTGATGAGTTTACATCGAGTCTACATTTTGCTACTTTAATGTAGTAAAAACTATTACAAAAAAGGAGCAAAAGGAACACTTGATGTTTGTGTCATTTGCAATCTGTTCTCATTCATTTTGAACACTGACATTTCCATAAGCAAGGATGATCTGTGAACACTGAACATGTGGCTCACTGCCAAAGAAGCACTTATCACAATGGTGAGAAACATCCTCCACAAACAATCAGCTTGCTCTCTCTATAAGACAGGATTCTTTCCCAACTTCATGTCCCAGCATGTTGTTCTCGGCTGATAAAGTGAGATATTTTCCACTGGCTGAGCATCAATTCATACCTGGTTTGACCAGCTGATGATTAGAAACAATTTTTTAACTTCCTACTTATTGTCCGCTTTAAAATATAAGACTTTGCGTCTCCAGTAAATAATGTCTATCAGGAGAAGTTAATCTTGAGTTATTTTGGTATCATTTGCATCATCTCACATATTTTAAGAGTCCTAAAAGCTAAACTTGGGTCGTAAGAGCTAAACGATTGCTAAACTAATTGGCAATCGTGTTCAGGTAATGACATAATTAAATTACATGTAAGACTGAGTAATTTTTGTTATCAGTAGTCTTAGGATGGCAAAGCAAAGGTACAAAACAGAGGATGTGAACCGGTGAAAGATTGATACATAGTCAGAAGATGATTATATCGATACAAAAGCGTGGGCGGCTCAACTTTCCCAATTAAGATATGGAAGAATTAAGTCAATTGCTGTAAATGTTTGGAAAGTGCTGACCACCATTGATATGAACAGAAGATTCTCAGTGGAAGTGGTATTTAAAATATTTGGAGATAATCTGTCTCTAACAGCAACACTAACAACAGTCATCTGGTAGTTACACCCACAGGCTCCTGAACAATGATGCAAGAGGAACAACTTGCTTCACTTTTAAAAGAGAGGTGCAAACTTGTCTTTTACCTCTCCCATATTTTCATGCCAAAAATTCACATGAATACTGTAGAAAAAATCCCATGTTTTCAGACTGAGGCTACAAGCTGCTCAAACCATTGTGCAGCAGGAACACACATACAAAAGTAGTATGTTTATTGTAATAAAGCTTTTTTTCAACTAATAATCTTTAAATAATTTTAACACAAGCTTATATAGCTCAACTATATAACTAATAAAAACTATTATTAGTTTTTTTTCAACTAATAATCTTTAAATAATTTTAACACAAGCTTATATAGCATTCCAAAATCCATTTTTTCCCTGTGAACTACACAGGGTGGTCTGTGTAAAAATCTTTCTTCGTCAAAGTTGTGAAGTACTGAATATTTGCCAAAGGAAGGAGTGCAAACATAGAAATAAGTTTGTCAATGTAAAAGATTTAACACTGTTTTGCTGGTTTATGACGTAATATCCACATTATCAAAAGCCATCTCTGCTAACAAAATATGAACACAGTTGAATTTCCTTGAACTGATATTGTACAAACCTGGTTTAAACCATGAAATAGTTTAACGATCCCTAATAAACCATTTAATGATGATCCAGAGGCTTTGGTAATTGCCTGGACTTATCTTTCACAGGAATGTTTACCTGAAGGGAAGAAATAATTTAACATCTCTAAACCTTGTCCACAAAAGGTGGAAAACAAGACTCTTAACAGAGAGGTTTTAGATTGGGCTAATGTAAAAAATAAAACTCGCTACCAAAAGGAGCATTACATTAGCATTACATATAAGAAGTTATTAAAATGGAATTCAACTGATGGACACGTGATCCATTAGTTGAATCCTTGCTTATGGAAATGTCAGTGTTCAAAATGAATGAGAACAGATAGCAAATGACAGAAACATCAGGTGTTCCTTCTGCTCCTTATTTTGTAATAATTTTAACAACATTTTAGTAGCAAAATGTAGGCCACTTTAACTCCTATCAAGTTTTCCTCCATTCTTTTGTTTTAATTTTAGCATTCACTCCTTTTGGATAGGAGTCTATCAGTGTCAACCAACTTTTAAAAAATGGCCTGCTTGACCTTGAAAACAAACGAACAAAAAGTAATAAAACGTCTCTTTCTGCTGTAAAGAAATGGATGGTGGCTAGATTACGTGTCCATTACTTTGCTAGTAAAAACCCGTTCGATCTGCTTTTCCTAAAAGAGAATTTGATACCAAAGGTCATTTCTCATCCCTGCTCTTTCAAAATGGCATAGTCCAAAAAAAAATCAAAAGGCAGTGGTTATTTATGTTTGCTTCCTTAGACAAACATGTAAATGCCAAATTTAGCATTTATATATATATTTTAATTTTATTTTTTACAAATTATAGCGTTCAAAGAGGAAGTGTTGCTTTGTATCTGATTCCAGTGGGGCTCCTGATAATTTGAATCATCCAAGTTTCCAGTTGAATTATAGCTTTCTTTATGCATTCAAATTGTTCCTTAATCTTCATGTCGCTGTTTATTCACGCATAAATAGGTTTTCTATCACACCTCTAAGGAGTTTATTGAACAGCTGTGTTTTACTGAGCTCGAGCTTCACACAGGTGAATTCAGTTCATTAAGTGATTAGTTGGATTGTATTTTATTTAAGAGTATCGTAGTAAGTGGGGCCTGACCACAAACGCGCACCACACTCTTCAGAACTATATCAGTAGGAAAAAAAAAAAACATCACTTCACTTGTAATGTACTAGTTTATGTTGGTTCAGGAATGCCAGCAAAATACAATGTGAAAAAGTTAAGGGTCTGAATACTATTGTAAAATCTCAATTATGACAAATGAACTGTGACTGTTTAAATAAAACAGGTAACAGTTAGACTGAGGAAACCAAAACAGCCTAAGAAAACGCATTTAAACTAGCATTATTTCACTGGGAACACAGTTTCACTTTTGTTGCATTGCAAACAAGTAACTCATGGATATAAGTTACTTATGTGAAAGTTTTACAAGATACAAAAAAAGGGAGAAAAAGCAGGCAGCACCCCACACCTTTACCTTTGTTTATAGACAAAGGTAAAGGTGTGGGGTTTGTCAATAAAGTACAACACATAAAACAATGGTGTCTTCAGCCCCAGAAGAACCAGTTTAAATATTTATATTTTGAAGCCATAAACTTACAGGGAGAAAACTTAACTCAGCCCTTTAGCCTCACAGCAACACCATTTTCTACTTTTTCTTTTCTCATTGCACGTGATTATAATTTTTTGCAGTTTTTTTGTTTGTTTGTTTTAGCTCCAGAAATTCTGGTGTTGAGCTTCCGTTCTTGGTGGTGCTTACAATATATTAACAATGTTACAACATGATAAAACTTCACACTAAATTCATCGTTAAAAAGTAAAAATAAATAAATAGAATAATTAAAACCCTTTGAGCCACGTAATTTGAAACGGAGCAGTTCTCGGTTAACCCCGGATATAATGGGATGCAATATATTTTCCTCATGCGTTATTCCCGAAATAAAAAGAGCAAAGGGTTGGATATACGCCTGAAAATTCAAAATAAATACAAATCAAGTTTGAGTGATGAATGATTCGCTGTGACTAGATCCGAAAGTTCTTCAGAGACGATTCCGCAGTTCTCGAGAGTTGATAGTGATGAGGGCGCATGACGCGACGCACCGCCGATCACACAGATAATAAAGATCCTTATACTTTAACACCCAGATTAAACGGATATGTACAGCAAATTTTTGCGTTTTTTGCGTGATATTCTGAACAGTGAAAAACAGGACGCTCTTATGTCAAACACGCAATTTTCGATTTCCTCAAAGCCTTCATGTCTTCCCTCCCGCCCCCCTTTTTTTTGTTGTTGTACTTTTATTGCGTCACTGCATCAAAGATAATCAAGGAAATGTCAAACACTTACACCAGGAGGCTAAAAAATATTACCACGATCAAAATGTGGGACTTGGTGATGTTCCGCTGCATTTTCAATCCGTTATGAAGAGAATCACCGGACGTGAATAAGAGAGCGTCGAGCACAAACTGAAGAGAGACCAAGCGCACAGGTTCTTAGGCGCTTGGTGGAACTTCCTATTCGACACGGGGTGGGAGGTAGGCAATTGGGGCGTTAATGGCAGTTTGTATGGGGCGGGACAAAAACACAAGGCAAGAGGGAGGATGTTCTCGTCGTCATCATCAGGAAGTTGCACTGAAATGACAAAGGAAAGATACATTTTCACTTCCCCTTTTCGCGGTTGACTAAATTACCTAATGCAAAAAAGCAAGAAGATTGTATTTAATCAGAAACAAAACATAAGAGTCCTGTAACCAATAGGATGACAAGACAAAAAGATAATATATGAACGTTTTTGCTTTTATGAAAATGAGTGATACTTCACAGTGGGAGTTAAATGTAATTGACGATGAGGAATCCATGCATTTTACTATTGTTTCCTCGTCGCTCAATTGGTAACTGTTTTGTTTAAATAGTTAGGGCTGAAGTGCCACGTCTAAGGCTTTGCAAATATTTACAGAATGTTGGCGTTTTCACATTTTTTCATTCTCCAACCTCAAAATTGAATGTATTTTGTTGCCACTTCAAGTGATAAGCTAACACAAAGTAATGCCTATTTTTGAAGTGAAAGATAAATGATGCAAAGTTTGTAATGTTTTACAATAAACATTACAACATTACCAAAAAAAAAATTAATCTGGTATTTGAACACTATTGCATACTCTGACCTAGACCTCTAGGATGAATAAAAATGCTAAACACCTTTAGCATTTTTATTTGGTGACACACAAAACTTTCATATTGTACAATATGAATGTTTTGCATTGCCGCTGGTATACTTCCATCACAGGCAACAATGAACCACAATTAACTGCCACAAAGCTTCACTGCACTTTAACTGAATATCATTGACAAAAAAGTAAAACAAAACTCTTGAACATGGAGACGTTAAAATATAACGGTCCTTAGAGAGAGGTGGCATATTACCAACGTTAGCCTCGTCTGATAAAACTGACAAAACGGTGCACAGAAACCGTGACTCTATGATATTTTTTGGTCAGTTAATATGTAAGCATCTTACAAAGTAATTTTGGTGTTTTTTTTTTGTTACCGTATACTGACCTAGAGGACAAAAAGACAGGAGTCAGCAATTGTAACCGCTGCGCTGCCTTTAACATTCCGATTGCGTTTGGTGCAAACCGGAAGTCCATCCCAAAACCAACCTGGAAACAACGCCCCCCAAAGGTTCCGCCGCGCCATTACCGCTCCCGTTCCCCACCTCAGGAAAGCACTTTATTGTTAATTTCTTTTAGAAAATAGAATTAACAGTACCTTTCAGAGTTATAGAAAACAACAACAAAAACTAAATATTGTGGTGGCATTTTTTTAGGTGCACCATTTTTCATTTTATTTGCTGACCACATTCTGATTTATAAAGAAGAAGTAAAGACAATAACATATTGTAGTGCTTGTGTGTTTCCTCTTATGCTAGTATTATTTCCCGTACTTTCTAGGCTGATCTGAGGAAGTGCGTTACTGTGTGTTTATTTCGTTAGCGGAACTCTGCATGCAGTGGTTGTGTGTTCCAGGGGGAGGATTTTGTCAGGGGGACTTTGTTGTTGCGTTGATGCTCGCTGACTCTGGTGTGGACGTGTAAAGTTCGTCTGCATCGGCGTTAGAGCACATAAAAAGCCCGGCTATGCTCCTGTTGTTATCTCCATTAAAGGAAGATCAACATTATCTCCTCCTGGAGTGGTTTGTTTTTGTCCTGCACCTTCACAATCCGTCCGCGGCCCCGACAACAACATAAAGCAATCCATGCTTAGTAGGTCTTTCACTTTAGATATAAAGTCAACTTTATCAAAAATGAGTAAATAGAACGAAGTTGAAATATTTATGCACAATTTAAGAAGCTAGTTTATTTTTGCTAAATTATTATATTTAGTTAAATATTATTGCTAAGGGGCAGAAGCAGACCTTCTGACAGATTTAAAAAACTCAAAAAGGGCAATAGGGCATCTACAATAAAAACAACCAAAAAATATTAATCTGGTATCTGAACACTATTGCATACTCTGACCTAGACCTCTAGATCGACCGTAGCGCCGCCTTTAGCATTTTTATTTGTTGACACACAAAACTTTCATATTGTACAATATGAATGTTATGCATTGCCGCTGGTCTACTTCCATCACAGGCAACTGAACTCATCCAGCCAGTGTCTGGATGAGTTCCTAAGAGTTACACCAACCCCTAGTGGACAAAAATAGTATACCACTCAAGTTGTTTTAAAAAAATCAGTCTGCTGTATGCAGTTTGTTTTAATAGGTGTCAAAAAAAATTCACGATCACATTTAAATGTGCAGACAAAACTCTTGTTAGTTTTTACAGTTTTAAAGATTATTACAACAAATAATACAATGCAGAGAATAATAAACTCATGTCATGTGCATTTTTTAAAATTTATTTACTATAAATGCACAATATTCAGTCTTTAAGTGCTTTATTTCACACAAACATTACCTTATATCTACAGAAGTATGCACCTCCCCCAAGATGGCGGAATGTTTGTGTACTCGGGAGTGAACAACCTGATGATGCGTTCGAGGTTGGTACTTCCAGTGTTCCGAAACACACTGTCTCCCAGTTGCAAGTGAGCGAACCAGTTGGATTCGCTAATTTGCTAACTCAAAGACGTAGCTGACTGGCAGTAGCATACTTATCAGTATTTGTATTTAAACGCTTATGCTACATGTTCAGTAAACATGGCAGCCGCTATTGAGGAACGTTCCATGAACGCTCCACTCGTCACCTGTGATGACGTTTCTTCGCTCCTCCTTTTCCGGTCCTTTCCATCCGCGTGCTAGTAGGTTTAGCCTGTGTCCACGTCGAGGGTCTCCAACTGGGAAGAGAAATGCCGTCAAAAATCATCTTTGAAACTGAAGAAGAAACCACCGAGAAAGATATGGACACCGTCGCGGAAGCTGAAACCTTCAAGGTGAGTTTTGACGATATACGTGGAGTTAAAAGGCTGAGGTTCCGGCCACGGCTCCCCCATGTTTAACAACATGTGGCCGTGCTTGCTAGTAGCTAACGCCGTACGGTGGCAACAATAATAAATCTGTAACAAAGGGGATCTCGAAACAAGTTACTGTTGAAATATTAACACTGAATTAGCGTTTATAGATGAAGGAGAATGCGGTAGGGAGACTGTCATATACGTCATCATATGTTATTAAATTGACACTTAAAGTATCCTACACATGAATCCAGGATCATTGTACATATCAACAATGTGGACGAATATGACAGTAATTTGCATTTTACACGTTGACATACACGTTGACATACACTCGTGATTTTTAATTTATCTAGATTTGCCGATGAGACATGGTTTACAAACATGTAACTTTTTTTTTAATTTATTTGATACGCATTGTTTTTTACTCTCCTCATTTCATACACAGCTTATTCTTAATATAGTTATCCTAGAAGTGGGCAACTTTGATATTTTAACACAGAAGGGACAACAGTCAAGTTGATGTTAAGGGAAAAAACGAATGGATGTAGTGACTTGTACACTACACTTACAAGTTCAGCTTGTAAAATTGGTTTATTTCCTCAATTTTACTAGCTGTATCTTCTATCAACACGCATACTGGTATAAAAGGGGACATTTCACACCTTTAATGCTACATAGTAGCATTAAAAGCTACCCTGAGTGACAGGATTACAAACAACACGCAGACTTACTTATCATTCTGTTTCTATCAGGCATAATCTTGGTGGAGTGAAACTGTGGATTTGACTATAGTTTTGTTAGTGTGATAAAAAACATAGGAAATTTCAAACATCACAGAGTTTAAATCCAAGAATTTAAAGATATTTTACTGAAACAATATTTAGCTTGGGAGTGCCTGGATTTTTCATAGATCATGTATTTATTTGTTAAAAAGAATGCTTACAATGTTTTGTTTTACTGTCTGTGTTTCTTAAAATAATATATTGCATCCTGTAGCTTAATAATGAACCAATTGACGTGTTGGAAAAACTGCTGAATGTACAAAAACAAGCACACAGCCTAATGGCTACAACAGATCTATCAACATTTAGATGAGGGCAGTTTTGATTGTCAGATACTGGAGTATAATTTAATTTTATACATTTTTCTTCCTCATTTTGAACATTCAGTTGTTACACTGTGTGTCCCTCTGTTTACATTCTGCCTTGAAAAAAGCTGCAACATTGGCCAATGCATGGTGAAATCTGTGCCTTGAAAAAGATGCTTTCTGCTTCATGTTATTTATTAGTGAATAATATTCGGTGCATGCATTATGGATCAAGTATTTCTTAAAAAAAAATTGTGGAGTAACATTGTTTACAAATTATATACCTCATGTAAAATGTATTTGTTACTGTTAAAATTAGTTTGACAATGTTGGACTCAGTATTTGTTTAGTGTAAATCATTTTCATTCCTTGAAGGTGAAGAACAAGACAAAGGAAGGTAAGAAGCTGAAGAAGAAGAAACAGCAGCAGTCTGAGGAGCAGGTGGAGGAACCAGACTGTGATCCTCCAGCACCAAAGAAGAAAAAGAAAAAGGACAAGCTGGCAGCGGCCCAAGCGAACGGCCACATCGATGAGGCCGCTGACCTAAATGGTGACAGCGGGGATACAGAGTCACCAAAAAAAATAAAAAAGAAGAAAAAGGAAACATCAGAGGTTAGTACTATAATGTTGTGTTTTTCTATATCTACCTGTTGAATGCGTTTTTGTATATTTCCTCATAGAAAACATAATATAAATGTACTTTATGGTCTAAAATATTGCATGAATAATACAAGTATTTTTTCAGTGTGTCGTCCACGTGTAACACTTCTAATTCTTTTTTTGGACAAATAGAAGAACCAGAAGCAAAAGAAAGCAACCACTGAGGCAGCAACTAATGGACATTCCACTCCAAACACACCAGTTCAAACTCCCAGTCAGACCCCATCCCAGTCAAGCGATGAGTTGGCCAGTGACAGTGAAAATGTAAGATTTGAAAAATTCTTAAATATAAGAAGTTAAACATCTATGTAAAAGGTTGTTGAGATATAGTTTTGCAGCAAATAACTTCAGTTACACCATGTTTGTTGTCTATGCTAGCTTGACAATGCTTAAAGTTAGCTGCAAAGAACAAAAGAAAACATTGGGACTGAATTTCTTTACATTTTTAGGAACAAACACCTGAGCAGAGAGAAGGAGCTTTCTCCAACTTCAGAATCTCCAAAGTCACCATTGATAAACTGAAAGGTAAGCAATCTCTGTTTTTATAGTCTAGTGTTTTACATTTTAAAAATGGTAAAAAGGAATTCATGCCAACCTTTTACATGGCTAGCATGAAAAAGCCAGCCATGCAAAAGGCTGCATTTACCTGGCGATTGTATGATTTGTGTAGAGAACTCATCGGCTTAGTGATGGCTTATAAATGTTAAAAACATAATATATGATCTTGATGACATTCATACACAACTGTAGACTGCGTAAACACAAATGTATCTACTTTCAGCTGGATGTCACTCATACGTTTGAAGCCCAATGTCATCATTGTTTGCTTTTTGTCTCTTCTGTATCTTCTTATTGTCTCTCTTCTCTGTCGTCTTCTCAGCTCGGGGAGTCACCTACTTGTTTGACATTCAAGTGAAGTCATTTAACCCTGTATATGATGGAGAGGATGTAATTGCCCAAGCCCGTACCGGAACAGGAAAGACCTTCTCCTTTGCCATCCCGTTGATCGAAAAGCTCCAGAACGATTCAGTGGAGATGACGAGAGGCCGGCCTCCCAAGGTACTCACCAGACACTTACACATTTCTTCTTCAGTTTCTCTCAATATTTGTGTAAATCTTCATTTTTTATTTGTTAATAGGTGCTAGTCTTGGCTCCTACCAGAGAATTGGCTATCCAGGTCTCCAAGGACTTCAAAGACATTGCCAAAAGACTGTCCATTGCCTGTTTCTATGGAGGCAGCTCATATAACCCACAGAGTATGTCCATGTCTCAGTATTAACTGTTTACTGAAGGTTGTTTTAAAAAAACTGAGCAAAAATGGAGAAAAAAGCAGCAACCTCTTGTTCAGTATATAGTTTTTAAACATGATTCAAATTGAAATAGCCTGAATACATTAGAGATGTGGCCTGCCACCTCTTAATTTCTGTATTGGCTTATAAATACCCACATTTTCTGAAACATCAAAATCAGAATTTCTTTTCTCTTTCTACTGAAGTACCTTCATTCCATAGCACACTATCGTAGATGCTTTCATCTGAATACATTCAACAATAACCATTTAGTTTGCAGAATTGTGTTTCCAGCTTTATATTTGTGTTAAAACTTACTCCTTTATCTTTGTCCAGTTGATGCTATTCGTAACGGGATTGATATTTTGGTGGGAACGCCCGGTCGCATTAAAGATCACCTTGAGAACAACAAACTCAACCTCTCCAAACTGAAACACGTCGTTCTGGACGAAGTGGACCAAATGCTGGACATGGGATTTGCAGAACAAGTTGAAGAGATTTTGGGTACTTCGTATAAGAAAGGTAAATCAATATAAAAGTTGTGTGAGTGGAATTTTAAGTATAGATTCAGTAAGTGGATTTATCAGCGCAGTAGAGGTTTCTAATTTTCTTTGAATTATCCTTCATGCCTATTCAGACTTAGATCTGATACATTTCTACATCCTAAGTACTTAAGTGTTTATTAAAAATAGTGTTTACCATGATTATTTGAGTCCAAAATGCAATGAAGCAATTACAAGACATACATTGATGGAAATAGATTCAAAGTCTTTGCTTTTTTCATGTTTATGTAGTAGGAACAATATTGAGAGTGATTCATTTAATGGATTGAAAAGCTCCGATGTTGTTTTTGGGGAAGTGATTACACCTACCGATTTCATATGAGAGTGGATCTAAAATGATTAAAGCCCACTGGTATGTGTGTTCCCCCTGCAGACAGTGACACCAACCCACAGACTCTTCTGTTTTCTGCAACCTGCCCTCCTTGGGTGTATGATGTGGCCAAGAAATACATGAGGCCAGGCTGCAAGCATATCGACTTGATCGGCAAGAAAACACAAAAAGCGGCAACAACTGTTGAGGTAAGTGTGAGGAAAATAAAAATGTTGCATTCTGAGAACAACAATGACCTAATTGTTGGATTTTGTTGCATCACCCTGTCCTTCCCTCTGCAGCACCTGGCCATCGCGTGCCACTGGTCCCAGCGTGCTGCAGTGATTGGAGATGTAGTCAAGGTGTACAGTGGCAGCCATGGAAGAACAATCGTCTTCTGCGAAACTAAGAAGGAAGCCAATGAATTGGCCATGAATGCTTCTATCAAACAGGTAACCACAGCAATCTGCATCCCATAATAACCTTACACAAGAGCAGTTCTTTAATATAAAGTTACATTTGATGAGCTATTACTTTAAGTTTTTCCTGTCTTATTTGATGCTTGTAGAGTTCCCAGTCCCTCCATGGGGATATTCCACAGAAACAGAGAGAGACGACTCTGAAAGGTTTCAGGAATGGCGTCTTTGAGGTTCTTGTTGCCACAAACGTTGCCGCCCGTGGATTAGACATCCCAGAGGTCGACTTGGTGGTCCAGTGTTCTCCACCAAAGGTTGGTTCACACAGAAACTCACTCTGCTCAGACCAATCCACTATCAATTTCAAGAAAAAAAAGCACTACTGATAAAATCGATTATCATAACTAGGACTGGACGAAATGGCTGAAAAACGTATCACAATCAATCAAGCGTTTCGAATCAGTAGATAAACAATATTGATGATTATTTAAATTCAAAAACACATTATTAATCCAAAAGGATTAATAAAGATTAGTCGATTTTTTTATAATAACTGAAATACTTCAGAACTGATGGCGTGATCTTTCCTGTTTTAGCCACAGTTTTGACTCCACGCTTTTGTTTTTTACTTTTGCTAGGCAACCAAAGTTCAGGTACACAGTAGAAACATGCTCGAACTTTTCTAGAGGCTGTTGCTCCAGGAGTCACCAACTCCAGGCCTGAGAGCCATTGACCTAAACTCTTTAGATACATCGCTGCTCCAACACACCTGAATGCAATTGATTCACTACCTCTTCACCTTTTTGTTATGTTTGACAAATTCCTAGTAATGAGCCAGGTGAGTCAGGTGTGTTGTAACAGAGATGCATCCAGAAGTTGGAGAGTCATTTAGTTTTTAAATGAGAATAATTTAATATAAATCAATCACATCTTGGCATGATTCAGCAATTTCCTATGTTGTCAGGATGTGGAGTCCTACATCCATCGTTCAGGACGAACAGGACGGGCGGGCAGGACTGGCGTCTGCATCTGCTTCTACCAGAGGAAGGAAGAGGACCAGTTACGCTACGTAGAGAACAAAGCCGTAGGCGTCTTTCACTTACTTGATTAGATTCTGGCTATTTTGCTTGTTTAAGTTGATACTAAATGCTTTTTGTTTGATTTTATTTCAGGGAATCACTTTCAGGCGAGTCGGTGTTCCAACCGCCAATGACATCATCAAATCATCCAGCAAAGACGCTGCCAGGTATATAGAAAACTGCTGCTGTCATTCATAAAACTTTTGTAATATTATTACAACTATTGAAATGAAGTCATTCAACTTGTCGGTTACAATACTTTAGGATTATAACAAATTAAAAAAAAATTCTTTTCCATTCTTGTTTGCAGGTTTCTGGACTCTGTTCCAGCCACAGCTGTTGAATATTTCAGGGAATCAGCGGAGAAGCTGATCAAAGAGAAGGGAGCGGTGGATGCACTCGCTGCTGCTCTGGCTCACATTTCTGGAGCCACGAGTCTAGAGCAGAGATCTCTGCTCAGCTCTGACGCTGTGAGTTTCGTTTGCTCTATGAAACCACTTTGAAACACCAAACCTTTTAAAGTGGCTGCAGTTGTATAAACTGGATCAGATCCAAAACTTGAGCTTCGGTTTTCTGCATAACCCAAAGTGTTTTCTCATTTTAATCTTTTTTTCTTCTTTTCTAAAAAATAAGTCACAAGAATTTGATTAAATTATGGAAAAACATTCTAAAATTAGCAGAATAAAGATTCAATTTCACCAGATTGTCTTGCATTTAAACAGTGAAACGCTTCTGCTGTTACTGAGATATGACCTTTGACATAGACTCAGTCGTTTTCTCAATTGTCTCAAAGTCCTGCTACTGATAATTTGATGTTTATGTTAAAAGATGAAGTATTTACTTCATAAGGCACTCAGCATTTCTCCTTTTAATTTTTTATGTACTACTTTATGCTCATACTACAGCTTTATTCTTGTAATAAAAAATAAAATAGCTTGGTCCTAATGCTCTGTTGAATTCAAAGTCCAAATAATGAGAAGCTGTAACACGCTTGTTAAGCAAGAGGGCGTGCTGACACAACTCTATGTCATGTCTCCATGCATGACGTAGTTATTGTGTGATATGTGTATTTTATGTGTTTTTGCAGGGTTACACCACGATGCAGTTGCTGTGCTCCCAGGAGATGCATAATCTAGGTTATGCCTGGAGAACCATTAAAGAGCAGCTGGGAGAGGGCTTTGAAAACCACATTCACAGAATGACCTTCCTCAAAGGCAAAACGGTAAATCCATTCAGACATCTTCTGGAGTTGGCCGGTTCCAGAAATGTAAAACTCAGACATGATCTTTTATTATTGGACAAAACTGCTCACTATATATTTATTTTTTTGTCTGTTTGTTTGTAATAGGGAGTTTGTTTTGATGTCCCAGCTGATAAAGTCAAAGAGATTCAGGTAAGAACACCCTCTAGTGGTCAATGCTAGAATGCTTTTTGAAATAAATTCAGAAATTGATTTTTCAGGTCAGACAAATGTTTTGATACTTTAAGGCCAATTTCTGTTGTTGATCTAAAAATTTAATCACTTGTTTCACTTAATCAGGATAATTGGAAAGACGGTCGCCGCTGGCAGCTGACAGTAGCCACAGAGCTCCCTGAGCTGGAGGAGAAGCAGTTCACCATCCGTGGCGACAGAGGCGGGTTTAGAGGCGGGAGAGGGCGTGGCTTTGGTGGAAACGGAGGACGTAATGGCGGCTTCCGGAGCGGCGGTGGTGGTGGTGGTGGCGGCAGAGGCTACGGCAACCGAGGAGGACACAAACGGACCTTCAACCAAGCGTTCGATTACTGAACCATCAACTGATTGATGTTTTCAGCTTTGCTGTTGGTGGACTTTATTAACTATCATTAAGAGACTGACAGAACCGGTGAATATATTTCTGATATAAAGTATCAGATTCACCTACCACATCAACATGAATTACTCCCCTTTGTTCAAAAGTGATACCGAAGTTTAATTTATCATCTGAATTAATGGATCCTCAAAAAAAAAAAAAATACAGATTGTCCTTTATGGCTTTATATAAAACAAATATTGCTATTTGGAAGAGTTGAGCAAAAGCACAGCTCAAACACCATTAGAAACGGATGTGTTGGTTTTCCAATATTTCAATTTATGAAATTGAAATAAAAAGTGTTTAAAAATCGTTTCCTGTCCTGTAAAGGTAGGAGTGTGTCACTGTTACTGGTAGTGTCGCCGTCTCATCCTGGATCTTTGGGCAACAGTAGGAGCAGTAATCAGTCTTTGACCTTCGTCTATGTTAAGATGACTCAGCCATCAGTAGGTAAACATGTTGCATAACGTTTTTATAACATACTTACTGTCAGATTACTGCATTACAATCAGTTGAAACCTCTCCTCGAATACATATGTTGAATGATTGCTTTGCAATTGCCTCTATTTAATAACTGTACTGCTTCCATTCATTTGAATGAAACAACTTATTAAAAAAAGATTGACTGGGGGTAGTTTGTTCTTTTTAAAGGTGTGTAAAATCAGATCTTCCACTCCTAATGAATATAAGACACATGGTCAAAGTGTTTTTCATGATGTTGCAATTTTATTACTTAGGGTAATGTTGGTCAGAATAATCAGCATAACCCAGATGCAGTCAAAATTGATACAGGAACGTTATTCCTACCAGCATTACACATAATCTAAACCTTTAGTTTTGATCTCCAGTTACAATTCTTTGACTAGAATCTTCATGGGATTATAATCTTATTTTTGGACTACAAACATTAGGATTCAGGAAGAATTCGCAGCATGTCACTGTTTTCTATGTTGCATCTTAATTCCAAATTATTAATTTCTTTTCTCTAATTTCCACATAGAAGAATCCTGTTATGACCATGTGATTTTTTTGTTGTTGCAATTTTACTAAAAATATAAATCACATTTGCATAAGTATTCACAACCTTTGAAGCTGAAAATTATTTCCACTAACTTGAGATTTTTCTACAACATAATTTGTTTCCTGTGGAAAATTTAGTTGGTTGGTCTATCAAATCAAAATCTAATATTATTTGTATAACACATTTCAGCAACAAGGCATTTTAGAGTGCTTTACATGATAACACAAAGTCATAAAACACACAGTCAATAAAAAAGGAATGCAATGATCCTCTCTACAGATCTGACTTTTAAGGTTTCTATAGACATCAGAGATACAAACTAGGATATAACCAGCAGCTCCTGTGGTTGGTTTTACTTCTTGAGTTGATGCACGAAGATTAGTTTTTCGATGAGGCGTCTTTGTGTGGTGTCTGGGTGATTCCAAGGAACCTGAAGTTATCTAAAGTGTTATTGGTGGGTGATCGCACCAGTTTTGACTGAACCAGTGGACCAGGCAGTCCACCTCCCGTCTGTATCCAGACTCGTCATCGTCCTGAATCGGGCCAATTATAGTGGGGTCATCTGCAAACTTCAGGAGTTTCACAAGTTTTAAAAACCAAAAACAAGTGGTTTTTGGGTCTGAGAATATCTTAGAACGCTTGTAGCTTTTCTGTGTCACAAAAATGACATTTCAATTGCAGAAAAAAGAATTTATTTCATAAAAGACATTTAATTTTACAAATACATTTTGCTTGTGCATTTTTATGATTAATAGAAACGTCTTCTTCTCAAAGTGTTTTCCGATGATTAACAGAAAATTACATTTTAATGCAGTGCAGAAAAAGTAACACTGTCCAATACTTGGGTATTACGGTACATAGTTCAGTATTTCTAACTATATGTGCAAATGTTGAATGTGCTAAACTGTCAGTGATTCCAGGAAAACATCTAGATATTTACTTAATATTATTTTAATTGTTTAAGGACAGTATTTTTGAAATGGAAGAAAAAAATGGACTGTTAATTTTGTTAATTTTTCTTAATATATGGCCCACATCTGCCAATCATCCAACAAAAAGTTGCTCAAAATGGCAAAAAAAATAACTAGACAGCACTGATATTCTGTAAACCATGCCTGTGTATCTTTGTTTTCACTTCCACAAAATTATATATGCACACACTCTGTGACACCTTTTACAATTAGGCCCTGAAGGATGCTTTTATCCATACAAACAAAATAAATACAAATCTTAAAAGCAAACACATTTAGGTAAAACAGTCATTAAAAGCCCTCTCTCCAGTGATTTTGTTAAAACGTACTCTCTCATTCTCATTTTGCGTTGCCAAACAAAGCTTATTGAATTTGTAAAAACTGATTTCCCCTGTGCCATTTGTTCCTCCCGACATTGATTACAATCAGTTCTTTGGGAGGGAAAACAGCTGGTGCAGAACAGATGAAAAGTTTATTATTTCCTGCGTTGACCATTTTAGAATATGGTTTTGTTACTATACAAAAAAAGAAACCCAGGCAATATAACTTCCCTGAAGTATGATCAAAGATAGCTGTAATGCATTGTGAATGATGGGCGATATGAAGGAACAACGGAAGAAATGCATGAGGAGAGGTATTCGCTTCTTGTGCTACAGCTGGAAGTCCTCACTGTGAAGAGAAACGGCGTAATTGTTCTCAATGATCTGGTCCTCCTCCTCTTCATCCTCCTGTGTTGCAAGACAAAAATCACATGAGGAATTTTATATTTCTTAACATACCAGATTTTTTTCAACAATCACAATCATACAAGAGAGAAAGTTAAAGGTTTCCCGATTATCATAGATACATTATAGCTCGTATACTGTATTATCCGGACTATAGAGCGCACCTCACTATAAGCTGCAGTTTCAAAAACTAGAAACGCACATACATAATCCGCACCAGGCTATATGTGCACAGGTGCTCTGGCTATAAGCTGCATGGTTCAAAACGTGGAAAAAAAGTAGCAGGTAATTGTCCAAAAAAATACTGTAAAAGAAGTAATAAATAACTAAGATGAGAGCCAGCTGCTGCAGACAAAAGTTTAACTTTAACTTTTGCTCCTTACTAGACTTTTTAAATATTCTTTTGATTTATATTGTTTCATGTTGAAACAATATAAATTCACTCTGAAATTTGGGCCTTAAAGATAAAAATCAGACTAATGCTTACAAATACATTGCTCATCATAAATATTAGATATGAATCTATATTATGTATGAGTTACACTCTTTAATTCACTAAAGTAACTTTTTGACAATATTTGAATTCACGGGGTGCATTTGGATGGGTGTTGTTTGGTACCGGCTCTTTCGGTTTGTAGTCCTTCTCTGTGCCACGATAGGAAACCACATGAATCAGAGTGTAGACCCTGCAAACCAAGAGACACAAAAGTAAAATAACGGTCGGGAGATGGAAAATACTTTCAAAATAAGGGCAGATGTGATTATCTTATTAATTTTATCTGTATAATTAATTTTACAAGATAAAAAACTTGTAGAATCTGAACAGAAATAGTGTTCTTTAAAAAAAAAAAAATGGTTTAGCTAACAAAAATAAACCAAAGCAAATGTTGAAGACAAATGAGTTTTCACTGTATATTCAAACTGAATGCATTTGTTTGTGTACCTGTGATACAACATGGCCAGAAACTGGACGAGAAGAAGAACCGCAAAGGAAAACAGGAACATCAAACTGAGAGGCTCCACCTGTCAGAGAGAAATGAAACCAGTGTTTATTTTAAAGTCCCTTCGCTTTATCAATGTGTTGAACTCTATGTTCTGCTGTAATCCCACCTTTAGGTATTCTGTTTCATTTTTCTCCTCTGAATACTTGGGAATCTTGATGCTGATGATGTCGTTTCCGATGAGCTGCAGGAAGAAAGTTGCTACCACCCAGAGGACGTTGATGATGAAATACAGGAAGACGGCCTGTGGAGACGAGACAGGTTTTGATAATTTGGTCACGTCTTTACAACAGATACAACGTTTTGGAAAAATGGATTTTGAATTTTTTATCACAGGACACCGAACATAGATTTTCTTACCTTGTTTCGCAGCGACTTCAGTTCTTTGCTCACTCTCTTCTTGTGCTCGTCTGTATCACTTATCGGTGTCAGATATCGTTCGATCAGCTTATCCCAGAAGTCCTTCTCACCCTAAACACACAGATAAATCACACAGGTTTTTAGGTTTTAAAAAAGACAAATAGAAATTGGAATAAATTAATCTAGAGTTGAAAACTGGAGAGTTTTCGATGAGGTGCAGGAAGAAAGATGCCTGTAGAGTTTCAGACACCTGCTGACGATGTGAACCACAGTCTCACTTTCTCACCCCCTCTCCTTTTCCTAACCCTAACCTCAACCCCAACCCAACTCAGACATATACGCAGCACTCACTAGCATCTTTTGTCTTCTAACCCCAATAACAAATCTGCTAATCACAGCAGCAGTGAAAGCAACCTACTGAAGTTTAAACCAAACATCAGAATAGGGAAAACATAAGAGCTACGTGATTTTTAATGCAGCATGGTTTAGAGGCTTGTGTGTGTGTTTCAAAATCTACTCCTCAAATAAGATTTGCACACACAACCATTTCTAATATTTACAGAAATTAGTCTGAAAGGAGAAAATGTCCAAAGAGTAAATGCAATTTCTGAAAGCACCTCATGTTGAACCCTGAATCATAACTATGTTGCGAGCTCAGACTAAAACCTACACAGACTCATCAGAACTGGACAATAAGAAGCAACAAAGATATTGTCAGGGTCAGCCTTGATTTGAGACAACATTCAAAGGTTGGGGTCAGAATTTGACACAAAACATGAAAACATGGATTCCCTTTGAAAAACTCAGATTGATTTAGGTGTAAAAAAATATTTTCTTGGCATACTTGGTGCCAAACAGTATCAACTGTATGTTGTCCATCTGTTTATGACTTATGATGACTCCTTCTAACAGGGTAATGCAGATCATCTCCAACTGTTCTTAAATACGATAAGGAGTTCCCTGCACTCCATCAGCCTCCAGTCAAGATATTCACCATCCAGTGGAGCGTCTTTCAGATATGGTGGAATGAGTGATTTGTGGCATTTATAAGCAACAAATCTGCAACAAATCTGTGATGTTATCAAGTCAACATGGACCCAAATCTCTGGGGAATATTTCTGACATCTTATAGAATCTACTTTGAAAAACTGAAGCACATCTGCAGGTCAAAGTGGATCCAACCTGTTACTAGAAATGTGCATTTAATGAAGTAGCTGGTGTGTGTACATTTGAAATGTTATTTATTCTGAACTGTGAGCTGATTGGTTTTCTTACCTCATCCAGTCTTTGAACTTGTGGGGCACTGAGGGTTTTCTCTATGGCTCGTTTCACTCTCTTTTCTAACTTCATCATTTTATTATTCTTCAGGATGTGTCGAGCCTGAGGCACAAGCAAAGGAAATCATTCAGTGATTTTACAATATCCCAAACTGTTGTTCTTCAGGCTGCTATTTTAGAAACAAATGATCCAGTTTTTATATTTTGAAATCATGACATCCACCTGATTGGTCAGTTCATGCTGCAACTCGTCAATTTCAGCTTGTGCCAAAATGTCCTCCGGTCCAGCCTTGCTGAGTCTTATATTAAGCGTGTCTGTCAACATTAGGATCAGGTCTTCAACAACATCATCTTGATTTTTGTTGCGGAGTGTGTATCTGGAAATAAAAACAACTAATATTTACACATTTGCTACTCAGTGACGTCACTATGCTACTGTGATCTATTTGGACATACGAACATGAAGAAACACACAAACGCGTAACTATTTTTAAACAAAACCGAGGCAATAAATGCATATTGGCTACTTCAAAATTAGGCAGCCAAAACATAAAGGCGAAAACATAAAAACAAGAAAGCTCATCACAATTTACCGTATTTGAGCTTGCAGATTTCTCTTCATGTTGAAATAAGTTAACTTCTTCAAAAACTCTTCCTTTACAGGCTCCACCCAGTCTGCATGCACAGAAAAATACACATGTAATTACCTATAGTTTAATACTCTGTGTGATATGAATATTGGACATAACTGTGTCTGATTGAATGTCTGGTTTAGAGGTTTATAACAACTGCTCACCGCTGACAGGGATGTCTTCCATTTCCTCTAACTCTGGATTCATAAAGGAATCATCGTCTGACTCAGACGAGTCATAGGAATTGGACCGTGTGCTCTTTTTGTCATCGTCATCATCACTGTCAACACTGTTTACAAATGCAGCAACAAATGTCAATTTTCAGGCATATAAAAATGATTCAGCTGTGATTTTTTTGCTCCCTAAAAGCATACTGATAACATGAGGCAAAGCACTGATAAAAATGACAGGAAGAAGAAAAATACTAACCTATGAGCGGCTGAATCACCCTTGTCTTTCAATGGTGCCCCTTTGTTTTTGCCAGCTAGAGGAGTTTTAGCTTCTGCAGCTTTTTCTGTGGCGAGTTCAGGTTTGTCTTGAGGCTCTGGATTTGAGGCAGCCTGCGGTTGCGTTTGGTTATTGGTGATTTGAAGGAGAGGCATTTTCTGTGTGGTGAAAGTGGTGATCTGCTGAAGCATGGCGTTTTCTGCTTCCTGGGTTATCTGCAAAACAGAAGAACAATTTAACTCGGCAGATGCACTCGCCCAAAGGTTTGTGTCTATTTTCTCTTAACCGTACCTGTATCTTCATGTCCCAGCAGCAGAGCCTACAGTCTTTGTCGCACAGAACGCTCTGGGTTTTCTTCTGCTCTCCTTCTTCCCTAATGACAAAAATGACATAAAAATAAAGACATTAATGACGACTAAACCTGATTCTGTTCGATTTAGGTGGATTCTGTGCGTGGCATTTTAAAAAGTTATACGTTTTTTTGTTTGTTTGAGAAGTTACCATTTTACAGTAACTCACTTTACTGTTACTCTATATCAGATTTTGTGCCTCTTAGATAATATTTGGTGTGCAGGTTAAACACTACACTTTGTGGCAAGTCAAAACTCCTTTTCAGATTAAGCCAAGATTAGAATTTTACATTTTAGCATAATTTTAATATGTTATTAATCTCAAAACAATTTAAAGAAAACAGTACAATATGTATAACATTTTATTTTCACATTACTTGGATTCTCTTGTGCCCCAAGACACGTTGTTCATGTTCACCAGTGAGTAGATGGTCAGCAGGAGGTATCCACTGGGGATACAGATGAAATACATCAGACCATAGATAATGAGCCCTGGAAGAGTGCAGAAAAACATATTAGCGTAAAATGAAGAGAACACAACAACGCTCCAGATCACAAGAGTTCATTCAAAAACACTTTCAAAGTCAGGAATTAACTGAATGAAACAAAACTACTCCTGAAAATAAGAATGAGACGGAGAATAATGTTTATGATTATAATGAAAACCTACCAAACTCTTCTGGGTGCAATATGGCTGTCACCATGTACATAATAGCCATCGAGACCAAAAACACACCAGTGGGGGTCAAAAATGTGCCCTGCACCACCATGTCACCTAAAAGAAGAAAACGCTATGTTTTTATGCATTTTGCTACTGATTATATTAAGAACTGCACAAGCGTAGCTAAGTGTAGCACAAGTGTACCTACCAATGATGGAGAAGAACGATGCGGTCATAAGAAACGCATACAGAACACTCATGATGGCAGCGATGGTTATTTGGGTATTTGCTTTTGTTGCAAAGCAGATAATGATGTAGAAGACGGGTGGGACGCATGATATGATGATAGCAATTGCGCCATTCATTTTGAAGATGAACTGAAAAGCTCCTGTTGGGAAAAACAACATGGAGAGTTAGGAACTTATGAATGCCTGACAGAAATATTTACCATGTTATTCATTAATAGTGACCACAAAGGTCTAATTGGCCCAATTGTTGTCAATATTATTTGTGAATCTAAATGTTTGTGTTTCATTTCCAAACTATGAGAAATATGTTTAAATATTGTTCAAGGCATATTTCATTTGATAGTTATAAAAATATTCTTTTGATGGTTCCTACTTTAGAAAAAAGACACAACTTAACTTGTTTAGTTTTATTGTGTGAAAACTAGAATGGTTGAAGGCAACAGGTTTCCTCTAATGAATCAAACAATTTGGGTTAAGACACAACAGACATATTGCAGTTTGCCTGGGTTCTTATATCTTGTCAGAGTCCTGTGGTAAAGTTGAAAACTTATGCTTTAACTCTAAATTGCTGTGCACAAACACGCAGTATGAAGGGCCTTTGGTTAACTTGTGGCCTTAGATGTGATGGCCCGGTTCTACTCACCTGCGACCATAAGTGTCACAGAGGCGGGTCCCAGAATAGAGGATCCAACAGTGAACATCTGGTAGAAGATATAAAGGCTTGAGATGGATTGATTTCTCTTCACCGTCTCTTTTCCACTGTATTTAAATGATGAAAAACACAGTAATTAGTACACAAAAAAGATGTGTTAAAATTGAATAATTGAAATAAAACAAGAATAAGATAAAGAATAAAAACAGATAAAAAAGAGTAAAAAAGATCAGACTTAGTGTGTAGTACTTTCATTGGAAAAAAGAATGGCATTTTTGTTTTCAATTTGTCACATAACAGCCACACGTGAAAATGTACTTAACTGGTTTTTTATGTGGTTGACCAACACAAAATAAGGAAAAATTGTGAAAAAAGATTGATTGCAAGATCCAATAAAACATTTTTTTACGTTTTGGAGGTAGCAACATAAGAACATGTGGAAACGTTAAAGGGTATGAAGGCACTGTGCAGACTTACATTTAAAATATGAATGAAAAAGTGTGTTCTGATTGGGTTTTTATCATTAATGATGATTACTGACCTGTGCAAAAGATCCAGTGTGTTAGCCAGTGTAGAAGGTCCCCATCGTCTCCTCTGGTTGTAAAACTCTTTGAATTCCTGTGGTGAGTTGGTGTATGCATCTGATGCAGCGTTGTACTCCACACGCCATCCTTGTTGCAGCAGCAAAGTACACAACCAACGATCCTCCCCTGATGATACGCACAATTATTCCTGCTCCAAGGCTGTCACATTATGAAACCAAGTCAGACAAGAGCCTACCTTGGTCATATTGCACATACTCCGCTCCTCTTGTTGCGGTTGTTGTGTACTTCTTCAAGACGTTGTCGTCCATCAGCGCAGACCCCCTAAACAGACTGAAACATCCCGGACTGCACAGCACAGAGCCGAACACATGCTCTGCGGTCTTCTGCAGCCAGTGGCCCACTGCGTATTCAAACTTCTGGTACCAAACCATGGGACCTATGACATGCAGGGTAAATAAGAAGATTCAGAGCTAGTTTGGGTGAGAATTTAAGATTATACACAAAAAAGAAAGCCTATCCTTTAAAAAGGCAAACTTTACAGCTAAATATATATCGGGAGGTTGGTGGCTTTCCATGCATCTTTCTGAGATATAAAGTTAAAATCTGTCCAAATGTTTTGACGTGAAAACAAAGAAAGTAGTGAAAAGTTATCAAGAACATATGACGTACCCATGCCAGTCGGATGAATTCTGCCACATGCTGCACCGACGTTGTAATACATTCTCAGCCTGTTAAGAAATTATTAGTATTTTTTTTTATTTCAAAGTTAAGGAAGTAAATCCTTTGGTATTTATGAAATAAGTAATTCATCAAGCTTTGGTAATTTGAGAAAGTTTGAATAGTTTTTTTTTTGATACTCAAAACTGTAACACAAGAGCTACTTTCTTTTTACACATCATAATCATGCTGTACTTAACGCATGCTATCTGAAGAAAGAAAAAAAAAACTACCTTGATTATGTCAAAATAACAGAACTGTAACGATATGTTCTCCAGCAAAATTGTACAGTGGTACAAAATAACTTCCTGTTTACTATTTATGTGTCACAACATGAAAGTGACATATTTTAAACAAAAAACAATACAAAAAATGCATAGCTGACCTGTCCACAAGTAGAACCACAGCTTTAGGGTGGAAGTCTGTGTCTCCGTCCAGAGCCAGGATGTACGTGTTGTCGTCTGAAATGAATCTTCTCTTGTTGTCATTGTCGTACTGAGGCAAAAGGAAAATCTCACCGTCCATAGAGATCAGACTTTCTCTGCTGGTATCCATGCGCTGGAGTCAGAAAGAAAGACAATTAGCATTTTCACCGGAATGCAGAGATAAAATGCAAATGATTGCAAGAAATCACTTACTGGCATTTTCTGGGGGTTCTTAGTGATGTAACCTTTCCAGCCGAGCAGATAGTACATGTACATTATCTGAAAAAAAAGGGGGACATTTTTAATCAGATGTAGCATTTTAATCATTCTGACTCAATGAAAAACCATCAAGAAAATCAGTCTTCTTTAAATTTATAAGACAGTACATTAAAATATACTTTCAACTACATCTGAAATGTGACAAAGTACAGCACTAGTCACTTTATTCATTCATTTTTATTCATTTGGATGTTGTAATGTGAACCTGCGGAACTACAGTGATATTTTGAGACTTTTGAGTGTCATAATACATAAAAAGAAGAATGAAAAAAATGCTTCTCCTCACCTGAGACCACCTTTTTTTGTTGCGAATGCGACTTTTGTCCTTCAGGTGAACGTAGAGCATGTTACCCTCAGGCAGGACAAACATTAACCTCCCACCGTAGGGAGTTTCAATGATCGACACGTCATCCGGCTCTTTGTTGGTGAATACTCTGAATGGGGAATGGACACATCAATGGTCAGAGATGTCAAAATGCACATGCACATGTCTACATGGTAGTCTTGTACCTGTAAACCTCTGTTACAACATGAATCAGGTCTTCCACATATTCATTGACAAGCCTTTTCCCTGTTTTCTTTTCAGTCATGAACGCATCGTCTACAAAGATGTGGCTTTCAAAGTCAAAACTGTCCTTGTGCTCCTCCTTTGGATCTCCTCGATAACGATCCAGCCTGAAACCAAGCAAGAAACAAACGGTGACACAAGCGTTAAAATTAAATCTTCAGCTTCACTTACGTCAGCAGGTATAAATTATTGAAATTGATAATGTGCTACCTGAACATGGAAGTGAGAATCTTCAGCATTTCGTCGTAGGTCTCGTGCCACATGGTGGCGCAGAGATAGATCACAACGTTCTGCAGCTCATCCTGGCTGTGGAGACGAGGATTTAAAAGGTTACAGGAAGGTTTTAGCACATTTTTATATATATTTTATATATAAGTGCACAGTATTGTTAATGTTAGCTTTCTTTTCTTTTGTGATAACCAATTTTCTCACTTTCGCTCCCTGTTATTCTGGTGAGGCTTCATTTTCATCTTCAGTTTCCCTTAACTGTGGCGTAACCAAAGGGTTCATTCTTGGATCACTTCTCTCCCCCTGTATGTGATTCCATTTGGCTTGATTTTCAAGAAATATTAAGATTTTATTCCCCTGCTACATGGATAATTAAAAGCGGTATCTCTTCCTCAAAAAGAATACTGCAGCACTTTTGAATCACTGGTCGTCTACCTGATTTTCAAATCGTATGGATCTTAAATTTATCAGCCTAATTAAAAATAAAACCATTTGCTTGCTTCTTCAATGTTGATAATGTTGGGCCACTATAAACGTTCAAGAAACTGACTTTTCTGTTGTTTTTAAAAACACTTCTATCAAAAATGGGTAAATTCAGTTTTCAAAAACAGATTTTTCCAATTTGGGGTGATTGCTACAGTCAACCCATCGTCAACCCATGTCTGCATACGCTATTTTACAATTTTACAACAGGAAAATAAAGCAGGAAGATTTAGAGAATCCTCTTACTTCTCATTTGTTTGGGCTTTTGGTAGCTTCATTTTAGTGTTGAGCAGCAGAGACAGGTCGATGAAGGCGGACTCATAGAGTCGACGAACAAAGAGCTGAGAGGTTCTTTCTATACGCTGGACCTGGTGAGTGTAGAATCATTCAAACATTAATGTTCGCAACTTTTTGTGTGGTTAAAGAAGATAAAATGGCTCAAACATGTAGTGTTTTAACTTTAACTTAGACAAATGTCTTGTCCGAAACATAATATCTTGGTTTATCTGGGCACAATTTTTCAGAATTGTGGTTTCAACCTTGTAATTTTAAATATTCAGTAAAGAGAGGAGCGTATAAGAGAGCATAAAAATACCTTGATCTTCCACACATAATATGTGCATGTGACAAATCCACCCCACATGCACACTCCCTCCAGCACCAACATGGCAAAAGGCCATTGGAAATAGTGGCTGTCAAACAAACAATGCATCACTGTGAACAACTATTGCACTTCTACAAAAACTTCTGTACTTCACATACAACCAACATTTTCACAGAGCACAAAATTTATGCAGGTTTGTGTAGAAATAAAACCGAGTATTTGACACGAGCACCTGGGGTGTCATACCTGTTCAGTGACGTCCTGCAGATGCTCCGGAACATCTCAAGCAAAACAACATTAGTTGTGTTTTTGTCCTTCACCAAATGCAAATTTGAGCAGAAAGCTGCAAGATTGAAAGCATCAATGAGGCAGTTTCATGGATAGCATTCGATTTTTATAACCTTTTGATAAAATATATATAATTTTTTTTCACCTGACTAACAAAATTATAATAATAACAGCAAATAGCAATAGATAAGGTCAAAAGAAAATACATTTGGAAGCTGTATGTTTGTACTTGTTTTCCCAAATAATCTTGCAATAATCATGTAACCATTTATGCTGGACCTCTGGGTGTGTTTCTTTTTATTACATCTGATACAGAGAAAAGGCTCATATAGATATAGTGATGTGCATAAGGAAGAAGTTTGTCCCTGAGTAAATTATGTCCCAGCTGCTTTTTTTATTGAAGCTGGACATGTAAACATGTCAGGTAAATTATGTCAGGTGAGGAAATAAGGAAGAAAAGGTATTCATGAGAAAAGGTAACCTTACCAATGATCCCTTTTGCATCTACTGAAACAAAACGTTCTGCCTGTGTCAGGAAGAGTACCAGGCCCAGGCCCAGCACTGCCGGGCCAGTAAAGCACAGGGGCAGAGCAAAACTCATCCGGACAGCGTTGATCTTACAGGCAACCACGCCAAACCAGTGACAGGCAGCTGAGCAGAAAGCCTGAGATAAAAACAAAGGAGGAAACATTTTAAAGCTTATTGGATTCAGACATTGAATGGATTATTTTTATTTTACATTACATACAGTCATTCACAAAACAAACTACATTCGCTTTCAAGTCAAGGGTTGAATTCATCGGGGCACAATGCAAAACAACTTGTCTTAATTATTGTCTTAATCTTGTCTTAATCATTTTTTATGAAACAAAAAAAGAAAATTAATATGAAAACCTCAAAACACTAATAATAAATTCCACACATATTGTACATTACAACATGTCACTCTACCATAAATGTTTATTTTTCAGTCTTTCTTTGACTTACCTGTAAGAAAAAGAGCACAAGACCTATTTGCAGAATATCTCCTCCGTCACCTGACAGGTTAAAATCCTTCCACTCGATAGACTTGATTATGAGTCTGTGGTAGATCAGGTACACGGCTCCTGCAAAAGACCAAAAAACATACAGAACGTTTACAAAACATGACAACGATAACATGAAGTAGAAAAGAGGCATCACACCTCAAAAGCTTCATTTACATCTGCATTGCTTATTGTTATAGTGACTATTTCTGAAATCGTGACCAATTAGTATTTTACCATGATAACAAAAGCTGACTGACGTTCATCAAATCCTAAAACTAACAGTATTTTAGGGGTTTCATTGTTTTCTCCAATGTTGTCTCCATATGGGCTTCAATAGACATTTCAAAGTACTCTTGTCATCATCCTCACAAACATATTCCCTCCTCTCATCCCCACCACAAACTGCACAAAAACGTGTTTGTGTTTTCATGCCGACTCTTTTCCATCCAAGCACATCAAGCCACTGTGAAGCTGAGCGACAACTCATCTCCCCACCAGGTGGGACTCCTCTGCATTGGCAGTGGATAATTACCTATCACCAGTATCCTCAAAATACTGCTGATGACAAAGACAAAGTCCCTGAAGCCGTCCAACTCTGCCAGTATGTTCTGTGAAGTGAGACACAAAGGAGTTTCACTGATCGCTATTCGATGACATGTCGGAGGCTCTCAGTGTACAATGATGCCTGTTTGTGGAATACCTTCATGCGGTTCTTAGCCTGCATCGTGTTTTCCCACCAGCAGAGGGAGACGAGGAGCGAAGACAAAATCCCTAAACCCACGTAGTAAAAGCAGTCCTTTTTCTGTCGGTCCACATGCGAGGCTTCCCGGATGTAGTAGTCCATTCCCAAGAGGCAGTAACCTGTAATCAGACAGTTATTCAGTTTCCCAAACAGTTAGTGTTCCTTGTGTGTTTCTGTCCATTCAGTCTAAACCAAGCGGCACAGGTTTTTTTTATTTCATGCTTCAATTTGTCTAAACTATTTTGTCCAATGGAGCAATTAAATCCATGATTTGATGCTGAAAATTGGGTTAGGAGAGAAGTGTTTGAGTTCTCCTCCCAAACATTCATGTTTTCTGGCATAACCTGATTGAAGATTCTTGAACATACAATTATAGAGCGGCTATCTGCTACAAAAAATGTGATTTAATTGAATTGTAAAACTCTTTCTAAGCCACAATTTGAAAATCATTGTACATTACTGTTCTACTTCTATTATGGAGTTTGTACAAGACAGCAGCATAGCAGGAAAATCTGTATGTTTTTTTTTTTCTGTTTCTATAACAAACAATGATGCCACAAGTGAAGTCAGGAGTTTTACCAGCACTGGTGAGGAGGAGGGAGCAGATTGGGAAAAGGATTTTCCAGTTCTCCCTTTGTAATCTGTAAATTATCTGCAGCACTGCAGACATTATGCAGACTCCTCCACTGATGAAGAGATTCGTCAGGATGTCGAACTGAGGCATAACTACCAGGACCAGGAGTGAAGTGCCAAGAGACACCAAACTCTCAATGACACAAATCTGGAGAAGACGGAAGAGCATCATGGGAAAAAAAAATACATCAGAGCCTGAAATGACACCTCATAAGAAAAACTGTAGCTGGTGAAACGAGCCGTGTTGATGGACTTACTCACTTTGCCTCTTTAATAACTATCTAAAATGAACACTGTATTGTTTTTGCGATGGATTCATTTGATGTTTTAAAACACATACCAACGCCATGGTCTTCAGGTTGGGGGTCACAAATGTCTTGAAGGCACAACGCCATAGGGACTTCAAAAAAACTAAAAAGTTGGGGAAGACCAGGCAAAACACCAACATCAGCATGTAGAACTGCTGGTCCTTTTCATTACGAAGTGATTTTGGACTGGAGAGTGCTGACAAGACCAAGAGGGATCCCTGAAAGTAGATGACAGACAGTTACTAAGAGATAGGCTGAGGAAGAAAAGAGCAACGCAGATATAAATCCGTTAAAACCGAACTCTGTTAAAGATTACTCAGAATATTATGTAAAATGCAAAAAGACACACAAAATAATCTAACAAATATTAAACAATCAAAATAAAACAAAAGGTTCCTTTGCTGCCATTAAACAAGAATGTTGTTATGATGTCAAGCAATTGATAAATTACTAAACTGTCCATTCAAAATACAATTTTTATGTCATTGTCATAATTTTCATTTAAGTAAGTATCAACATTTGGGCAACATATTTTTCTTTTTCTGTTCTTTTATTTTTTGCTTTCCCATCATCTCTCCAAAAGCTAATCCACGCACCAATCAAGTCAGACTGGAGAACCAATTAGATTAATTAGATTAGATTTCACTTTCTGCCCTTGGAGCTGTAGGACAGCTTGACATTACTTAAAAGAGCAGACAAAAAGTATCATTTTACCTTGGCAACAACAGCGCTGACCAAAACCGCCAACCCGACAAAAACAGCCACACAGTACTGCAACACCAGGAGGCATGTTTTCTTTTGCTCCTTCTCTGCTCCCACCGGGTTCAGCTGAAATGGATCCCATGTGTCCCTGAGATGCAAGCACAGACGTGTGGATCAATGACTTTTCAACGGCCAAAACAAAGGGCATCATCACATTTTTTTCTAGAACTTTAGAGAACCGTGTACATTTCTGGAGAAGCTCATTGGGACCTTCAACGCAGCAGGACTTTTCTGCATCCTTCCCCAAATTTGTCCCTCTTGGAAATCTACAGACAATTCTTTTGATTTTTTTCATGCTTGGTGTTTGACCTCTAACCTGCACTGTCAGCTGTGGTACCTTGTTGACAGATGCATATCCAAATCAAGTCTAATAAACTAGATTTACAGTGAATGGACTCCAAGAACGATCAGTGGAAATCTCTTAACTTTGAATCTTAGTGGCAAAGGCTGTGAATATATGTGATTTCCTTTCTTTTTGAATTTTAAGAAACATTTTGAAAAACATTTTCTACACATAATCCTAATGGAGGTATTTGTGTGTATAAATTAGAAGAAATATATCACTTCATTAGATTTTTGAATACATTCTTTGTGTGTTAATTTGTGATATTTGTTTTTGTATTTTGTTTTTCTATTTGTATTTGTATCATGAATTAAGTGAGCAGGAAGGATAAATGTTGCTGAGTCAACCCCGTCACGTAATGTAGAAAATTTTTTCCCGCAAATCCGGCTGAACATCTCTGACGTTGACAGATGATAGGGAATCAGATTGTTTATGTCCAACTTCGTCATACCAGTTTGTTGCCTACATATAGAGTAATCATCAGGGTGTGGGCTCTCATCGAGCAGATAAGACATTTTTTATTTTTTATCTATGCCTCTGGCATAGCAACCACCCAAACAGTTCAGACTAGAAATGAGGACACATGCAGAGTCAGTTTATATTATGCCAAGCTAATAAACAGCTTCCTTAAGATTCTTTACAATCTTTATCTAACTTGACTTGTTACATAAACTTTTGAACTGATTTGTTGGGCAAAGGTATTTCTTAAGACAATCTCTTAGATTTGAAAATGTGGGAGAAAAAAATGACATCTCTACAGATAATGACTGAAAATGACCCCTTTCAACACAATTCAAAGTTCATCTTTTAAAGACACGTCATCATAAGGAAGCAGTCTCTGTCTAAAGCTGTATTTATAGTTACCAGATCTCCAGGCACGAAAATGACAAACACGACTGTTGACCTTTCTGAAAAAAATCCCCTTTGCTTTTTCCTTTTTCCTGTACTACAGCGTTGTGTGCATGTTCCTGTCTGTAGTCACGCAGAACAAAGTTCACATTTAGAGGATCATTCTAGAAATCTCAGCTCCTTAAATGTAATAAATGCCATAAGCGAACAAGGCTGCTCTTCCTTCTCTGAAGCCGGTCTTATAAAACCCTCTTGTGTAACATCTGCTCACTGGCTAATTGGCAACAACTCAAAGAAAAAATGAGCAGCTGTCACACTTTCCATCACTTTTACATAACTTCACAAACCAAAACTTGCTGCTGACAAAAGACAAAGTGGGGCATATTTAAATCTGTGGCTCCTGATGGACGTGGCGTTAATAGTGAGGAACAAGAACATGACCTAAACCAATACAAGTGAAGATTGTTTCCCCTTTTCCTGCTTTCTCCAGAAGCAGGACATAAGAATAAGAATAAGAATGTTATGTACGATGAAAAAAGATACACAAAAAGATCCAACAGATTTTGAACAATCAAAATTAAACAAAAGGTTTGTTTGCTGCCATTAAACAAGAATGTTGTTACAGTGTTATCCTAGAGAGAAAGGCTGAATTAACTGAGGTGATGTAGTGGTTTTTTAATCATACTGACCACTCAAAGCACCGTTAGACCATGAGTCTCACTCACCCATCCACACTTACAAACCTCCCCCATTGGAGCAATCATACAAAGACCAGGAAGCAACTTTGCTTTCAGTTTGCCCAAGGACATGAGGCGATGGTGAGCTGTTTGATTGCAACATGACCACTTTTCCCACTGACCCCGAGCCACTGCATTATTGTCACACAAGAGTGCAATGGTGAAAGGACAATTAGGGGACAAACTTACTGAACTGCAGCGGTTACAGTAAAGGGGAAGTAATTTCTGTGAAGCTGAATCCAAGCAAAACATTTCTTCATAATAAAGAAAAGATTGTGATAGCTGCAGTTTCTAAATGAGAAAAGGTAGAAAGATTGTAATAAGGTATCTACTGGAGTCTTAATGCAGTTCAAATAAGTTGGAGTTGATCAAATGGACAAACCAGGGATTAATTTGTCTTTCTTTAAACTCAACTGGCAACTGGAATAGCAATCAATCGTTGTCCATCAACATCTTGCGTTTGAGTGATTTGGTTCAGGATTTAGTCTATATTGTTTTGCAGACAATTATATGAATAACACAATAAGAGAAGCAAAATATTGTTGTAGGAAAATTCGAGAAGTAAGGATGGATGAACAATTTTATCAAGATATTTTGCTCCATTTGTTGTGAAAACCAAAAACAGCAACTGTAATTTCTCTGATTAATTTAGATGTATTTATGAGCCAATAGCGGAAGATGGTTCCAACACAAAATGTACCAATTCCAATGAATTGCTCGTCAGTTTTTGGGCTTATCAATTGTTATTAATTTGTATCATCACAATCACAGTGGATCCTATCAAGATTTTTCTTCTCCAATAACGACAAACATTTATATCGTCTGAACATTAGTGAACATATTACTGATGGCATTGAGAAAAACTTGAACATTTTCTGACTAATATAAGAATAATATGAAAAACTTAAAAGGATGATTGTTAAATTAGAACAAATATAAAAAGAAACGCCTTTGTGGTCTATCCAGTTAACTTTCTTTAATTTTCCTTTTATTTGATAATACAGAATTAACACTTCCACATTTAAAGTTTTAACTACATAATCTTTGACATACGTTTTTCTTATTAGGTATATTTCAATATTTGAAATATTTAAACTTTTAAATTTTCATAAATACAATTCTAAAAGGTTTAGTAGATAAATGTAACCAAAGTAATTTCTTTTTCAAACCACAGATTTTTCTGGACATTTCATTTAAACAATATTGTTCACAATATTTTTGTTTTCTTGGCATACGAATAAAAAAACAATGTTGTGCATTTTTAGATGATAAATAATGAGGTAATATAAAAAACAACTCAGTTTGATCAGGGATTTAAACCTACAACTCTGCAGTTGTTATGCATTCACCTGTTGTGTTCATAAGATATACATTATTCAACCTTTACAAGCAAATACAATAAATCGATTTTAAAGGGACGCAGTTTAAAGGGTTTAAAACATATTCTGACATTGCACTAAAAAATTATATTATAATTCATGACCCTCAGATGATAGCAACATTAATCGTTAATCATGTATGGTTTAGTCTTTTTCCAAAGCTCTGAGAGTTCAAAATCGGATTTTTAAACATCTGGTTCCCTGATTCTACATTTGCCTCCGAGATACCAATATGGAGAATGTGATTAAAGCCGTAGTATGTATTTAACATTTTTAATGGCCCGTCTAACAGCAGGCAGCATCAGCAGGGACGATATCCTGCGCAACAATAAAGAGAGACGCAGCAGTGCTCAAGGGAAATTAAGTGTTCCCTCAAACTGTAAATTATATTTAATTGAAACCAGGTAAGACAAGCGAGCAGTTTTTAATTTTATCCAATACTAATATCTATCCCACTAACAATTAACCTCCTAACAATGATGAAGAGGTTAATAAAGCTTGATTGTGAGCCTGAGGACAAGGAAATTGAATCGTTTCCATGATTCAACTTGTCTCTTGATTTTTTTTCATTCTCTCTCTTTAAACAGTTTGCAAGATTTTAAACTTGACGTCTGGATGAAATGCTCTCCAGTTCTGTTTGTGGAAGAACTTGGGTTGTTCTGAAATAAGGAAAATAAACTTGTTTTCTGCTTTCAGCCACTGTGGGTGATTAACTAGAAATACTCTCTTGAGCACACAGAAACACATCATTAATGAATCTATTTAAATAGTAAAATAACTCATTTTAGATTAAGGTGAAACAAATACTATTAAAGCACATATTCAGAGTTTTAACCACAATAAAGAAGACATAATCTTTTTTTTGCTCAATATCAACTAAGGCAAAACTTTTCCTGGTTGAGGTCAACTAACATTACCAAAATTATTTCCATTTACTAAATGACACAATGGTGAGAAATTTAAAGGGACACACACTTGTGGAAACATTTTAGCGGCATCTCCAATACATTGCTTCCTTGTGTGAGAAAATAAAGTTAAATAACCCAAAACCTCCTGGTTATTCCTCCAAATATTGATCTCTGAACTTGTTTGTGTTGCATTATTTAAAGCGTTGCATATTTTTCCATATTTTGACCGTTTCATTTTCTAAAAATAAAAACTAAATTTCTGTTTACCAAATGCTGGTATCTCCTGAAGATACCACCATCTGCTGCCAAGTGGCTTAAGGACAAACATGTCAGCAAGCTTTCGCAACAGGATCGCAAGATATTCAAAAGAATTTACCTAAGTCATATATATACAGCTGAAAAGGAAACTACAATGAACTAAGTTAATGTATGCAATATTTGGACTTTAAAAAGAGTTACAAAAATCAATAAAATTAATCAATCTTTTATTGTTTTGACGTATATAAAATCTAAATAAAAGTTACATTAAACAGGAAAAACTAGTTTAAATCAAATATTGAGTTTTTTCTTTTATACAAGCATGAAAACTTGAGTTTCCACAACATGTACATTATAAGTAAGATATTACATTTCTGTATTTTAAAAATACATCATATGGCGTCCAAAGTATCAGATGAATAACCCAAAAAGTAGAAAATATATCTCCACTAATCGGAGACAAACGTGTCGTGTCTGCAGTTAGGACTGTATTTAATCATATGTGCTAATTATGAACAAGGACTGCAGATTGGGCCTCCATTAACCTGTGTGATTCACCACTCTTCATTCACGATTTGTCACATCTTGTCGTGAGCCTCTTTTCTTTAAAGGAGACTTTGGATAAACAGTGAATAGAGGGAGATAAACAGCATGTTTACCTGTGCCTTCCTTCTCTTTTCCTCCCTCTGAATCTCAGCTCCTCTGACATGGTCTAATCCGCTGCCTCAGCAACGACCTGAAATCAGTAATGGTTCCTGTTTCATTACCAGCATTACAATATGGCCTTTAGAAAGGAAGACGTAAGAACATTAACTCTGTTCTACTGGAGTAATCCAGACACAAAATGACAAATAAGCAGATGAAATTTACCTCGACGCTTCAATTATTCTCCACACAAATGACAGGAAACTGAAAGTACGGTAGAGACTCTTCTCAATGAACGTCTGCCTTTCAATGCTGCCTTTTCTTCCAAAAGCAAATGTCAGCAAACCTTTAAAAAGCAAGACATCACTACTCCGAATCGTATCCCACCAAGTCAGTCTCTGCTGGTCTGTGAAGCAGCTTCTTCTTTGTTCAGCTCTTTTTCTGCCTGTTATCTCTAATGCTTATAAAAGAAACACCCATAAAGACAGTCATCTCCAGCCCTCTCAGGTGTGTTCACCTTAATCAGAGTTTATGAAAGATAAGCGTTCCAGGAAGTGTGTGTGTGGGGTGAAGGTATTAGCAATTCGCCATGGCTAAGAGTCACCATAAGGATCCAAACACACCCATGATTTTGTGCATGTGAAGCAGACATATCAAAGTTTTTCTGTAATAAATAACTTCAGCTATCTAAGCAGTTTTTATGAGGGCTGTAAGACGGTCCAAGGGTCATTTACACAGAAGCACGGAGAAAGATAAACTTTAGATCCATAGCGAGTCCCAAATGTAGCTTTCGGTTTTATGAAACAGGCTGATATTTAGTTTGTGAGGCTGGTCTTTCATGGCTATGCTACATAAAAACGTCATTAATTGAGAAGTACAAGTTACACCTGATGTTATTACAGTGGTGTGAAGAAGTGCTTGGCCTCTTCCTGATGTCCAGTTTCTTTGCATATTTGTCACACTTAACATCAAACTAACTTAAATGTTAGTTAAAGATTTCCCAAGTGAACACAAAATAGATTATTTTAAATGAAAGTGTTTATTATCAAGGGAAACAAACCTACATGAAAAGTTGATATCCACACGTCTTTATAACAGAACTCTGATTGATCACACCTGAGTTCACGACACTTGTTCTCAATCAAGAACAAAGTTCTTCCCAAAGTTACTCCAACCAAAACGTTGGAGAAGACTCAATAACAACATCCAAAGACCTGCAGGCCTCACTTGCCTCAGGTAAAGTCAAAGTTCACACCTTCACTGTTAGGAAGATTAATGGCCTGCATGGCAGAAAAGGAGAGCATTAAGGCTCGTCTCAATTTTTCCAGCAGCATCTTGATGATCCACAAAACTTTGGGAAAAGATTCTGTGGACATTTTAACTCTTTGGAAGGAGTGAGTCCCATTACGTCTGGTGTGAAAGCACCACTGCATTTCAGACAAACAACCTCGAACCTTCAACTGCAGAACGATATACAAAGATTTGGCAAAGGTGAGGGGGGTAAAATTCCTCCACAGCTCTGTAAAAGATTGATTTCAAGTTATCGCCAACACTTGATTGCAGTTATTACAGTGCAGGGTGACCTGGCAAATGTTTAGGTTTGGTTGCAAACTAACTTTTCATACAGTTTGGATTTTTTCACCTTTAATAATGAACACCTTTATGTAATATTTAAACTGGTTTGATGTTCTAAAAAACTTAAGTGTGACAAACATAAAAATATAGGAAATCAGGAAGAGTAGGACCCTTTTTGACACCACTGTGTCAGTATTTGCAGCTCTTTTATATGTTTTTGATTTGATGGAAGCAGAATCTTTTACAGTGACCAAGATAATGAAACGTATAAAATAAACCAGAACTGCGTGCAGTTATAATGGGTTCCTCAGTCGACCCAGCAGGTCCTCCTGGCACCAGCATTGCCCCCATAACTGGTTTTCATTTTGTAAAGGCCACTGATAAAGTTGGGTGAAAATAGGTTGAGTGTGGTAAATCTACCAAGACCTGACTCGAGACCTGAAGAGAGCATTATTCACAAAAGCTTCTGCAAGCTACAAACAGCTCTGGATGAGCTACAGAAATTCACATCTCAGCTGAGCAAATGATGTGTTGAAAGGACAACTATTAGTTGTTTACTTGAGCAGTTTGGAGCTTTATTTTAAGATTTGTTAAACAGAGAACATTTATTTAAAATATGGTAAAAAAAAAATACAGAGAGAAATGTTTAAGATGAGCAATGTAGGGGATATGCAAGCATGTGGAAAAATATGTTTTAGTGAGATGAGAGCCAACGTGCAACTGAGCACCACCCTCACTATGACACCATGTTTTGGTGCTTCTTGCTGTAGGGATGTTTTTCCTATCATTGTTCATCCCTGTCCCTGAACAATGCAGGACAACTTTAGAAGGACACCTGAAAGAGGAAGAAAAAGCACTGGAGGCTGGTCTGGAGGTTTGCCTTCCTGCATCCCAATGACACTTTAAAGACAATGCTGCAGCGGGAGGTTTGGATTAAAACTTCCATCTGCTAAAGTCAGGAGCTAAAACCTAATTGAGAACCTGAGGCAAGACAAGAAAAGGCAGGAAAACTGAAGTCCACAGATGACAAGACTCTGAAAATTGTCGCATTGGAGGGGTAGAAAGCACATGCAAGCTGCATTTTTTTCAGAAGTTTATTTGTGCAAACACGGCTGGGAAATCCTTACCACTTCCAAACTATGTGCTACTTAGGTCACTCAGTCCAGGTGAAAAACGTTGGACATTGAGGCTGTTTGTATAAAAATGTGAAACTCTAACAAACTTTAAACATCTGGAAGTTTATAAATTGCTCCCCAAGAATATCAAAAATGTGTAAAAATGTCAAAAAAAAAAAAAAAAAAAATCAGAGACAGTGATTTGCAAAGGGATCTTTGCAGAAAACCTGGCACACTGCGGATGACCAATAATCAGAGATATTGAAGGTACAGGAACATAACAAAGAAATATTAGACACATAAAAGAAGCATTTAGCTGTTTGGCAGCAAAATATATGAGAATTAAAGTCTTTCAAAACCACCAGGCCAACAGAAATCTCTCTGCCGCTGTCAATCACCACTGGGTGTCACTGTAAGGCTTCAATTCAGCTTGTTTCTAGCTGAATTGAAACCTAGCTGAAACCAAGGCCACACTTGGTTGTGTGACTGCGCACAGAGATGGATTGAGCATGGGATTTTTTTTCTGTAATTACTGTTTGTCAATTTAATCTCCACGAGTGTGCTTCACCATGAGTCTGCATGTTAATGTGCTTCTATTATGTGGAATCTAAAGAAAGTCACTGACAGTTTGTAGACTTTCATGAAGACACTCGGTCAAATGCCAACATGTAACGATCTGGCCATACGGTCATCGTAGCATCAGCTTCTCCCTCCTCCTTCAGGGGGGCTGAGTTTGACACTTTGTCATCCCTGTGCGAAAACAAACACAACAAACTGCATTTTAGCGGATTGCATCTCTCATTTTTGCTGCAGATAGTGAAACAATCGCTGCAAGCACATGAAAAATGAGAGGGAAAGAGATGCATGTATGTATAGCTGTTATTTTGGCTCAACAGTTCTGCTGCATGATCTCTGATCTGAGTTGTGTCTCACATCACATTGGTGATGTTATTCAGGGCTTTGTTGCTGCTCTGCACAGCTGATGCCTCTCAAATCTCCAGAAAAGGTCAGCAGTGGGGCACCCAACCTTGACTTTGATTTGGTCTCACAAATACCTCTCAGTGCCAAAGCATAATCAACAGCTATGTGCTCTGAGTTGAGGTATCTCCCTGTTGTAGAGTCACATGGAGAGGCTTTGTTGACACTTAGTCTTTGACATAGTGCTTAGTAAAGTGGAGCAATAATCACCAATCTCGTCCAGTCAGCCAGAAATGGCTACAGAACTGAAAACTGACTAGAGTTCCAGCGAGCTGCAGCAATTTCAACGATTCACCGTACATTTTAAATCTTGGGAAATGAATCCATGCTTTTGTTTTGGCAGTGCGAGAAATGATATTAAGTCAAAATCCAGTATATTCTCCTCGGAGTCTTGACCAAGCGAAGCACTGGGTCCCTTCCTGTCCACAAGCAGATTTTCTATTATTAACCAGAAAGAATTGAAAGAAAAGGAAGAATTCCCTCAATGCATCACTTCATCCTCTCTAATCCTCTACAAGCTATCAACAGCAAACTGGTTTTGAATTTGACTCTAAAATTTTTTAGCAAAATTATAACTTTGTTTTTATTCTCGTCTACATAATGTTCTTACCCTTTTCCAGTGAAAAGTTGAGAAAATTATATCTTCAGGTCTAAGTTTAGGTCGCAAATAAGCAGCAAAAGTTCAGAAAATTCCCTTCATCAAAGCCATGTTGGACTGCATTTTTGCAAAACGTGTCGGCTTACGGTCTGAAACGGAACGCGGCTGCTTTCAGAAATGAAAAGATTTTGACGTCAGGTAACTTTGCTTGAGTTAAGTCACATTTTTGTACTGAAGAAACATCAAAAGCTCAAATATAGGAGAGAATTTACGATATTTAAATATCTGAACAGCAATAAAAAGGTGTGAAATATTCATTACAGAAATCTATTTTCTAATGTATTTGCTCTACAGTGTGTTACAGACTGATTGGTAAATTTGCATAAAGTAGACTTAGGTAATGAGAAACGAATATGTGCAGATGGCATACTATGCTGAACCAAAACAATTAGTGACAATTCTGTGAAATCTGTCGGTGGCATAATGTTATAGCTGGTTAATCAGGAGTTATAGTTCTCTATTATTGCAACATATTTATATTCAACTTGTCCTGGACAAAGGTGTGAATGCTGCACAACTGAGCATGTGTTCAAACATCACAAAGGAAGTCAACATTCAATTCTCTAAAACACAATACTGTCAATTAATGCAAAAGGGAGTTTCAGTACTTTTTGTGCTGCTGCATCACAGCTAGAAGGCTGCTGATTCAAAACCTGGCAAGAGGCTCTCTGTGTGGAGTTTGCATTTCATAGTTCAGAGACATAAATATTACATGTGGGTGACTCTAACCTGACCATAAATGTGTGTGCGAGTGTGTGTTGTCCTATTGATAGCCTCCATCTGGTCCTAACAGCTTATGGTTGTTACAGAATATAGAGAGAAAGGATTTATGAGTTGAGACATATTGGACTGAATAAATTGTTCCACCAATTTCTAGTTTTCTGATTCAGTGAATGTTTTTGAAGTGAGTAAACCGAGCATGCAGAAAATAAAACTACATTAAGGTGTTCAAAGCTGAGGATCAGCTGGCATGAGGCAGCAGGCGTTATATTACTCTTTTCACCAAAATACATGTGGCTGAATCTGACGTCTTTGTACAGATATTTTTTACATCTCTAAAATAAATTCAAGAGAAATAAAACAATATTTTTTTATCGGATTATCCATCAGATTTTAGTGTTAATTTTGGTTATCAGTTATTCCCAATTTACAACAGACAATCACTATTGCTTTACTACCAAACAGAGATTTTGATGCACTGAAACACAACTTGGACATTTTCAGTACAAAGGTTTTTAAAATGATGCAAATCAGTAGCAACTTCATATTTTCCTCAGATGGAATTTTCAATTTGCAATTTTGAAAAATAGGAGAGAAAAGTTTCCAAAATTCAAAAGTAAAGCGAGAAAGTTGGTTGTTTCTCAAACCTCACAATTCAACATGGCTGCCATGGATTCTGAATGCTGGAAATTTCCACTGGAATTAGACAAGAGATTTTCTTTCTTCAAAGTGAAAGGCAAACATTTGATTTTCGAGATGAAGGAATTCAATCAGACGTGGCACAACGAGAGTAAGCATCCCAAACTGGAAGAGTTCATAGAACGATCCAGAATTAGGATGCACAACAATCACTGTTTATAAGATCACAGAGAGGCAGAGAAAACATTGAAAGCAAGCCTTGATTTGACTGGATTAGCAGAGAAAAATCCCCAGGCCTCAAGCAGAGGGACAATTTGTAAAGGAATGCATCACTGCAGCTGCAGACCAAAGAAAGAGAAATTATTTGAAAGCATCAGTTTGTTCATTTATTCACAGACATATCAAACACCTCGTGTCTAAACCAAAGCACTTCCAACCATCATATAAGTCCGACCAATTCATTAATATTCAGCAGACGAAGTATTTTCAAATGAAAAATATTTTCTACTTGAGTCCTGAAAGTAGCATTAATCTGACATGATTGGTATTGTACTCTGTGAACAAGTCAGGTTTTTGATTTACGTTATTTAGGGAAGAGAGCGAATGGCCAACCCAGTTTGGTGTACATTTATGAAGACATTAATTTTTATCATGTTATAATTGTAACTTGTTATTCCTGAAAATTTAAAAGCAAGTTTGCCATAATGATTGTTGCGTTTTTTTTTAAAGTGCAAAGTCACATTTCAGATGTCTTCTTTTCCAACTGGAAAGACACCCTTCAGTTCAAGGAAACCATACCAACTCTGACCAGAAAAACCAAACAGCAAAAGAAAATCTGTTGCATTAAATCCCATCACTGACAGGGTCTGGTGGAGCATCTGGTAATGAAAGTATTGGTGATTCAGTCCCTCACTCCTGGGCTGTAAGTCAGCGTGTCCTTGAGCCGGACACTGTACCCTGTCTGCTTCACATGAGCAGGTCAATGATCGTTTTGTTAGGGAGAGATGCACTCTCAGGCTTGTGACCTACATCTGCACTGCCTTAGATTTAATGCACGGCCCATCACTATTGACAAAAGACTCGGCGAGGATATTACTCAGGACTTGCTTGCAGATTAATAATCCAAGGTCCAGAGATGATCACTTAAAGTCACCTTCAGTAACACGAGTGAAAAAAAAACAAAACAAAAAGCCCCCAAACAAAAACACCCTTATCTTTGTCTCACCAAGACAATCTCTGTCTTGGTGAACATTCATGCTCTTAGCTGTACAGGCTGTTCGCTTCTGTTCATCACTTTGCCCTCCATATTTATTGCCCCATCTTCAGTAAAGATGTGTAAAAAGCTTCCAAATAAATACACATTAAATGCAGTTGCATAATTCCTCACTGAAGACTTTACTGCTTTGGGAATTTCTTTAATCTTTTCTCCTCTCATCCTTCTTTCTCACTGGGCTTCAAGGCAAGATGAGATGTGTTCATAACAATACCAGTTGTTTTAAACTTTTGGTTTATTGTTCTACTTGCTTTAGATGGGGAAAGTAGTAATTTTTTTGAGTCTATTTCCTAAGTTGTGAAGGTAAGAAAACTTATATGATGAGTTCAGTTCTGTTCATGAAGCCGAGCGATCCTACATGTTTCAAACACGTTAAATTACTGCTTTGTATTGTCAAGTCCTTCAGTTACATTTATTTTAAACGAAATGTTTGTGGTACCACCATTTTTTTTAAACAATTCAAGATTTCAATATAAGAGGTTAAGTTAAAGACAGGCCTTTAAATAAACTAATAATAATAGACATTTAATGACATTATGCCACTGTAAGAAAAGATCAATCGATGTAATGGAGTCTTGCACATACAGCTCTGCCTGGGTGTCGCTGTAGATATGTTACCCAACCTTTGGAACTGGATAGGTGTAAATCAGGTTGCTGACCTCTTGTGTTAAGCTTGAAGCATGGAACGATGCTTTGGCTATTGAAATCTGAACAAAAGATAAGTTGTCTACATCTAAAAAACCAAAATCTTACTTACTTAGGAAAATAGAATTAAAGAGAGAGTTTTTGTTTTGTCGTTGAGAAAGCTGAATATAAATCCAGTAGGAACAAAACTCAACAAAATAGTTACTGGAAGTAAGGAAGATTTCTGGAAAGCAAAATATTCCTGCAGGCAGTCTGGTAGAAAACTGTAAGATTTACTTCACACAGTGGATTTGATAAACACTTGCTCATTTTATTGCCACTGTTCATGTCCTTGTCTCTGGCAATGTGCGTGAAAGAGCAAGTCAATGAGTATCAGGATTACTAATGGCAGATGTAATTTAGTAGAGTGATATGTTTTCTTTAAACCAATCAAAAGGAAAGTGGAGCTGAACAAATCTTGGCATTAGATAAACCTGAAACTTTTTTTCCTCCAGGCAAAACAATAAAATACCTCATGCCTGTAGTAAGTTAACCCAGATCTAAATAGATAGAAAATAATTGCTACATGTAACTTCCCCAAAAAACACACCTTCCTTTTATTTCTCGGAAAAGATAATATCCTCAGCCGTTAGTTTCCTCTTTGCAAATCAGCTAAATATGTGGGGGATTTAAGTGAAAAGAATCTAATTATTATAAAAATCCAAAAATAGCTTAAAGACATTTTTCTGTGTCCTTGATTAGTTAATTTCTTGTTCCCTCGCAGTTTCCTTTCAGTGTTCAGCTCTGCTGAAAATGATTAAACCTTCATGACAATAGGGTCACAAAAACAATAGCAGATGTTAAAAAAAGAATAAATTGGCATCACTGTTAAGTGGAGTGTGCATAAAGAAGGCTGCTTTGTCATTCTTGTGTCACATCATTATATCAACTGTATTTCACTAGCAAGGCCCACGCCACAAAGATATACGTTTGAAGATTTATTGGTGAAGGGATGAAGGACAAAGAGATGTAGAGATGAGGGATGGAGGGATCAGGGATGAATGATGAAGAGATGTAGAGATGAGGGATGCAGGACAAAGGGATATAGAGATGAGGGATGGAGGGATGTGGAGATGAGGGATGAAGAGATGTAGATATGAGGGATGAAGAGAAATAGAGATGAGGGATGGAGGGGTGAGGAGTTTAGGGATGGAGGGATGAAGGGATCAGGGTAGAGCTGAATAGCCACATTGCATTCCGTAGTGAGTTGAATTTAAAGATTTGAAATCGAAGTAAGAGACACGGCACTGACGGTTGACAAACCATGACAGACTGAGATGAGTGGGTGAGCAGAGTAAAAAATTAAAGGTGTGGTTTGGGCGTGGCCCTGCTCCCAAACTTAAGTTAACACATTAACTGAAAAGAAACCAGGAATAATATATTATTGTAATTATTTGATACCAAAGTTACAGTTACTTGTTTTATAAGTTTTCCCACAAGTGTAGGTAAGTATTGTTATAAGTAAACCAATATTAATAGAAGTACTTTACTTTAAATCTTATCTAATTACTCAAAATGTTTAGATTTCATCCTTTAAAACTTTTATGCTTTTAAATAAGGACAGGTCTCAGCTAGTTTCATACAGCTGCAAGCTGGAAACTTACTTCCTCTTTTTCCAGGAAACCTGCTCTTCCTGTCTCATCTCTCTCTCTGACTATCATTTCTTATGATTAGATAGAAAAAATAAGTATAATTAAAGCTAAGTTTGCTGGAGACAAAAACAACACACACAACCAGATTTTATTGCAGTCACTTGTGTGACTAATTTTAAAGGTAACTTTATTTGTTGCTACTTTTAACTAAAATCTCCAGCATGGGGAAGAGGGATGATCTCGGATTTCCTTGACAATAGTTTCTCAAAGATCATTTCATGGTTTTAGTTAAAATGATAACCACTTCTTGTAGGTGAATCTGTTCTGAATTTTTATATGGAGCAAAGGAAAAAAAAAAGTTGTGGTGCTCTTCCAGGGAAGATACAAATGGAAACAATTTGCAGCTGAGTTTCTGTCCTGCCTCTCAGAGCGAGCAGGAGCTGCTGAAACTCTGCAGTCCAATTACAGCTTTTTGTTTTTGCTCTGCTCTTTTTTCATGTCACAGGTTTGTGTTAAAGCAGCTGCTGTGCTGCAGTGCAGAGGGAGCAGTCGTTGTTGTGACAAACACGTGTTCCTCCTGCAGAAATGTGGTATGAAAATGATATGTTGTGTCTTATCAGAAGATTGTTGGAGGAGGTGACGGCAGCGTCTCAGACTGTTCTCTGACGAAAAATGGCAGCATGTGGTACATCATCAATTTCCATCTTTTTGCTATCACTGTAGTGGAAAAGGGAGGAAAAGGTAAGTCTTCTAACTTAGTAGAGTTTCTAGACAAGGGAAACAGACTTTCCTAAAACCCCCTAAAAATGTAAATCTCTCCTTGGTCGGACCTTGTGGCAGATTTTAAGAAAATCAATTTTTTTTGTACCTTGGTGGTTTCAGTGCCAAACCAAAACTGGTCCTTAACTTTTATTCAGACCTCTCTCTATATCATTTACCATAAAAAAAATATATATATTTTTATAAATATTTGCTTCTTCCTCTGTTTCATTTTCAATTGTTTCAAGATTTCAATTCAAACTATCTATGCAGATTTTGTTTTATTTCTCTCTGATTAAAGAATACTTGGGGTTTCTACTGACAACATGTCTGTGAAATTCTAAGGAATTTTTTTTTTTATTTATTTGCAGAAAATGAGAAATGGTCAAAATAACAAAAAAGATGCAGTGCGTTTAGAGCTCAAATAATGAAAAGAAAACAAGTTCATATAAATTTTGAAATAATAACCCTAATGCTTTGACTCAGGAAGAGTTCAGACATCAATATTTGGAGGAAAAACCAGAAGGTTTTTATCGGGGCTCAGTGCAGAAGTCTCTTGATGTTTTCCAGATTTGTATGAACACAACTTGTGGCATCAGCAATTATGCATTAATCATGCATTCAAAGTAAAATTGAATTGTTCCAGTGGTCAGTGGATTATTTTGAGTTACCCATTGACATGCAATCAAAACAAATATGCCATCAAAATTTGAAGCATCTAATTGCTTTGCTAAACCTCAATGAAAGGGGTTTCCTTTCTATTCAGATTGTGCTCGGAGATTTTAGAAGAGCCTCAGGCAGTAATTAAGATGATGGAATAAAAAACTTCATCTCCAGTTTAATGCTGGAGCTGGTTTTGGTGAAAAATTCCACAAAAGGGGGAAATTATGTGTCACCAATTTGAAGGCACATAATTACAGGCTCTTCCTGGCCTCCTAGTTTTATAGCAATGCTAGTTGATGATAAATGGATGAGTGCTACATGACGGTTTTTCCATTCTGGAAGCACATCTCACTCACCAGCGTAGTCTAAGGTGTGAAACGTATCCCTTATTTGTTTAACAAGGAGAAATAAAATGAGAGAAATGTGAGCAACAAATGTTGAGGCTATAAAAAGGGTCTGGAGGCTGCTCGTTCTGAAGTGAATTATATGTCATGTAGAATTGCCAAAGACTTCAGACTGGCTGTTTTGGGGGATTGCAATGTTTGCAGTGACTAATAAAACTATATTTATGAGGCAGGAGAGCTGCGTTGAGGAGGATGCTGGGTTTGCATTAAGAGTTTCATTGGCATTCATGGTGGGTCTGTTTTGTAAATGAAATAATTTAAGGTCCCCTCCTCTCTTAGGTTTTAGTTAATTTACAACAAACTGGTTTATTTTTAGATCATGGCATTTTAGACCATAAACTGCTGCATCATTCATGTGCTAAAGGGTTGTATGTTACCTGTCAAGTGAAAAACAAAGTTCAGCATAAGAGGAGACAGTTGAATAATTGACCATAAAAAGCAGTGAAATCCAACAGGCTTGTTGTCTATGATACACATACAATACAATGAAGGAAAGGCATCAGCACATAAGGTCATTTTCCAATAATCTGAAGACAATGAGAAAGATTACACAAACTTTACCTTTATAAATGTAGGACTGTTACCAATATTCCAGGGTCAAGGGATTAAAGCAAATTATTTGAATCATATAAAGCAGAGATTTCCAAAGTCAGTTTTCAATTTTAGTTCTGTCTGGTGATTTTTACAACCTCCTCAGCTTGATAATGTTCTGCAGAAGGGAGGGTGAGGCCGACTGTTTACAGTTTGACTAAGATTGCACCATAAAATGCAAAACTTAATGATGAAACGGTTAGTTACTCTCAACCAAAACTGCTTCTTGGGATTAAACGAATAACCCTCACAATAAATTGATATCTAGGTTGTCAAATGCAACCACACATTGACAACTCTCTAAACTGAATTAATAAGCTCACCTTGCACAGTAGTTGCAAGATAAATTTAGAAAAACAGCATGAGAGTAAGAAACATTTGGCAGACATGGAGTCAAAGCAGGTTCTTCCAAACCCAAGACCAAGGGAAAAAATCACACGATATGTGGTGGAATTAAATATATCGACAACATGAAAAAAATAGATGATATCACTGTCAATGTCAGTATGCACACTTTTTTTTTAAATCCAGTTTTTCTGCCTTTTCTTTAGTTATGTAACACTTCGTCTGGTGACCCATGTTAAGAAAAATGTATTTCACATAAACGTTTCAGTCACGTTTCCACTAAAGGCAGCGGCTTTAACGACTGTGCAAAGGTAAACGACTTCCATGAAAAGCTGTATATCAATATCTTTATATGGTTTGTGACCATGTTCATGTTGTCATAGCTAACCAGCAGACTTTGGAGAAGAGAAAACAGAAAGATTGTAAAATCAAACCAGTTATTGTTAGGTAGGGGAGAACAGAAAGGTATTGCTGTCTAAGAGGATTTCTCATGTGGAAAGTATTGGTGGAAGATGAATACAGAAATGGGCTGAACAGGAATTTCTCTGCATAAAAGAGACACTGTTCAGTCTCTTTGGCAGGCATACCAAAGAGACTACGTTGGATTTCTCCCCAACATAGTGGCATGATACTCATGATTAATCAGAGTATGATATATGATGCTGCTGATGTGTAACTTATCTTGAAGTAAAATTCAAAGCATTTTGACTGTAGCAGCATCTGGATCTGTATATTTGGATTTGACACATCATGAAAGAACAGCCACCTCATTTCATTTTATACTGAACATAAGGAGCAATTTCTGTACATCATCAAAATATAAATCTTGAATTTGTCATTTGTAAAATTATGTAATTTACTGATACTGAATAAAAATGTGACTATTAATTTATTACCTAGCTTCTAATTGATTAGATTTTTTTTATAATCGCATCTGAACTTGAGTTAAATGTTGAACTTAAAAGTAGGAAAAAATCTTTGCAGGTGTGACTGTCACCACAAGACTATTGATACAGTAAGTTAAGAATTACGTGAACATACCATATGTAATAAATATATTAGCCTTTGTGTGCCTTAAATAATTTCTTTTTTACTCTTAGACAAAAATATTGACAGAGTTTCTTCACACAGGCCAGATATGGACATGATCTAAGCATTTTATTGTCCAAGAAGTCAAACGAATGACAAATAATGGTGTTTGTTCTGTCGCTGCACTCCACTGATCAAGTCATGAACAAACACTAAGTGCAGCCCAGCCGGTTTCCATCCACTCTCGCTGTCATTTGCAATTCTATTAAGTCCCAAAGTGACACATTCCACTTTCTGCTCATCTTGGGACAGAATTGCATTAAAATAATGTTTGTGTCCTGCAGTGACAGATGCTGGAAGCGGCTCTGAGTCCAGAGGACGTGTTTGCATGTGCACACGTATGTGCAAAAGCTGCAAAGGAGAACAAAACCAAAGCTCCTGTCATCTTCTCGCTTCTTTTTTCCCTGTTTGCTCACTCACCTGTTTTCTGTTCGTGTCTTTGTTTTCAGAGTGAAGTTTTTCTTTTCTTCCTATCAAACTCCAAAATTAGGTTTTATTTGAAGTTTGAAGCTTTGGAGCGAGTGAGATCACAGTGTTTGTGATGTATTCAAATTGGATATTTGTGTTGCTCATCACAGCTCATCCTCTGCTTGGTTTCTAGTCGATGTTATTTTATCCCGAATGGTAGGGAAGATGGACGCAATGAAGAATAGGTAAAAGAACACAGCTTGAGCAGGAATAATAGACACAAGAGGGCAGAGGGAAAGAAAGGACGACGAGTACCACACGTAAGGACTTAATGTCACAATAAGGAAAAATGCAGCTTTTAGTGATTGGGGGAAGAAGAAAAGTTTGGAAATACAAATGTTTTCATATTATTTGATTTATAATCTTTCAGACCTGGAAAATTAATCCATTCTGGAAGATCTATCTCAGTGTTGATCACGCATAGTAAAAATGTAGAATGTGACTGCAGGAAATGTGTGCGTTTCAGCAGATCATCATTCTTCCTTACGTTGGTCCCTTTCTCAGTCTCCTCCTCTGTCACACCAACACTCTACAAATCATTTTGGATAAATTCTTCTTTTCTGTGGCTTTCCTCTCCTCCCTCCTGGCAGCACCACAGTCAACATGCATTTTATCCGCTACCCCTTCTCTGCCAAACCACCTCTGTCCTTATCCTCTAACTTTGTTTCCAAACTGAGCTGTGCCTCTGATGAAGTAATATCTGATCCTGTCCATGTCGGTCCATCCCACTGTAAATTGAACCCAACTGAGACCGCCGCCTCCAGCAACATCTCCTGTCTCTTCGCCACAACCGAAATCCCTAAGCCATAAATCATCGCCGGTCTTGCTAACATCTTGAAAACCTTCCTGCTCATGCTTGCAGCTAATTTCCTGTCATAATTCACCCCTGACATTCTTCCACCTACCCACTCCATCCTGACTAAGCTCTCTTCCTTACCTCCCCGATGCACTGCCCACTACTACGTTTGATTGACCTCAGGTACTTAAACTCATCCATCTTTATTGGCTTTCCTTGTTGCAGCTTTCTGTAGCATTTATAAAAACAAATATGTTGTTGGAGTTGAACCTTATTTTATTGAGTTTCCTCTGCCTTATGTTTTTATCAGGAACTAGAAATATTTTGCTTTGATTATGTAGTGAACAATTTCAACAAGATTTAATTGCAAATGGTCTCTAATCCACACAGAGCCTAAGTTATACACACAACCTGCAATATATACATACACTGACAAATAAGTGAATAATGCAAGTTGCAATTAAATCACTTTTTGTAAGCAATGTTATGGCATTATTGAGTAAAAATATTCAATCAGTTTTTATTTTCAGAATTACTAAGCCCATTTCAGCTTGTTGGTTTCCTGGAAAATGTAACTAAATAAATAATAGCATAGAGGCTTTTACGGATAAAGTATTCTGTGTTTTTCCTTTAGCTGTTTGCATGCTCAAACACACACACATCAACACACACGTAAGTTTAAGGAAGTGACTTCATGAGGGAATTCCCTCTTTTGAGTGTAGCTTAAATCGAAGCATAGAAAAGGAACCAGAAACTGTCCAGGTCCAATTTCTGTGTTTCCCATAAGGAAGCATGGTGACGGACCAGAGCTGTAACTGTAAATGATTTCTGTAAATGATTTCTGTTGTTTCTAAACAAGGTTAACACCTCTTTGGCCTCAAGAAATGTCAAAAGATGTAATGATAGAACTTTCCTTGCATGTTATCCAATTTCTTATACAGTGCAGCGTAATCCAAAGTAAAAGACAAGCCAAACCTGCTCCAATCGGGGGAAAGGTTATTCGTTTCAGACAGCGAAGAAATCCATCAGGGCTGCTGAAAAAGAAACAAGAAAGCTCCATTGGTTTTGTTTCAATAAAATGACAGTGAGATAATTACTGAACCACAGTGCCGCCTAGAATCCCATACTGTACTTTAGACAAAATACCCTCAACCGTATTTAAAATTCTTTGCAGGGTTTGCTTGATTTTCTTAAACCAAACTTCCTCAGCAGAGAATTAACAAAGAAAGGACTCAAGAAATGGATGGCTGGATGACAGCACAATGATGTGCACATGGTAAATCCAGACAGGTGGGTGGACAGAGATGAATGGAGGGAGACAGACTGACACATAAGAAGAAGAGACAGATAATGAGGCAAAGGGAGGGAGATGAGAGACTGACGCTGAGCAAGCAAACACAGAAAATCAACTGGGGAAAATTAAAAAGGGAACTTGGAGTTGAAAGGATAAAGGGAGAGAGAAGGAGGAATTAAGGCCAGGTGATAAGAAATGAACAAGAGAACTAATTGAAAGGAAGTGAGGGAGAAAAGTATGGACTGGAGTGAGTGGGAAAATGTTTGAGAGACAATGAGAAAGTGTGCGAGAGAGAGATAGGCCAGCAAAACAAATTAAGACAGGAGGGCGGGAAGGGATGGGAGGCTAAAAGAGTGACAGAATGAAAAAGTGAAATCAGATGGAAAGGCCTTTTCTGTTCATTCAGGCTGAAAGTTGAATCACAGTTTACAAGCTTCTGGCTTACGACAAGCAGGATGGTATGTTTTTCATTAGGCACAGATACAAGAATGAAGGCATCGCACCATATGTTCAAGGCACTTCGTCTTGTACCTCAGTGGAGCGCAGACAAATTCACATCTCTTGTGTTGTGAAGACGATGTTTACATATTCTTAAACAATCTTAGACGTGCTCCAGCAAACAGGTTTTGTAGAAAAGTTTGGTTGAATTCTTATATAAGGCAAGCCGAGTTTTCTGATGCAGACATTGATTTAACTGTGGGTCTGAGAAGTTACTGACTGTCTTTATGTAGACTAATTAGATTTTATTTTACCCACCGATATCTTGAATTTTGTGTAACGTCAAAGTATCTTTTTGGAATGCTTTAATCCTCAGAGTTTTTAGAAACATCCCCATCTTGGTTGGTTTTAAGACGATGGTTTTAAAATGTTTTTTGTTGATCTACTGTAGTGATCTTAAATGTTGTGTTTTCATTATCCATGGGAAGAAAATCATCCTACTTGATAGAAATAAATGTTTTAAAACATCAGTCTGTGTGATATATGTGTCACTTGATCAACTCACTTTCTGAATAAATTAACTTTTTAATAATATTCTAATTTATTGAATAGATCTGTATGCCTTATTCTTCTGTTCACCAGACACATTTTTGTTAAAGATTTTCTTCCTGCTTAACTGTGAGATGATTGTTTTGTTGTTCTTTTTTTTTTTTTTTTTGATGAGTCTTGATGAGCTACAATATTGAGTTGTCTTTGGGTCTCAAGTAATTTTGAATTTACCCTGAGGCAGGAAGTTGAATTACATCTGGTATTTACATATTAACAGATGAAATTAAATTTAAACCTGAGGTCTCACAAGTTTATGATTCCACGAATAAGCAAGACCACAAACACAATAAATAACAAATACATAAAAATCACCATAGTAAATAATAAGGGGTGGAGTGAAAAATAATAACAAACTAAACAGTATTAATAACAATGATTCCAATATGTTGTGTTTTTGATGAGAAAAAACATCTTCGTTTTTGGAGATAATTTCTTCGGCCTCAAAAGTAGTTTCTGTTCTTGCAAAAAGATTGATTAATGAAATTTCTCCAGAGTGAAAGTTGTCATTACTGCTGAAGCAAACCTCCCCAACTTGGGAGGTTTGCTTCTCGGTTTGGGACAGGTGAAAAAGAGAAGAGTCAGACTCGTTGTTACTAAACTCGTTGGATTGGTGAAAAAGAGAAGAGTCAGACTCGTTACCAAACTGGTTGTTAACCGAGAAGCAAACCTCCCCAGCCGGGGAGGACTGCTCCACTTGAAAGTGGAGCAGTCCATTTTATGATGCAGAGTTGCATGCTACACCTTGCCTCCTTCTTGTAAGTAATACATCACTTTTCTCACTGGCTCCTGAATGGTTTATTCTCTTTTTTATTGATTGTCTTTCATTTTTTCTTTTTAATGTGATTTGGACTGAAACAAAACACATCTGTCTATCTATTCATGCAAATTGTAAAAAGTTTGACATGTGCATATATGGGCAAAGTGTGATAAATGTTTCAGTGGATGCTGTTTACACTGAATCCCTTTTTGCAGCGGCCTAAAAGATAAATACTTTGAGAGGAGAAGCAGCAGCAAGACCATGACGATATGGCTAGGAAAGGAATGAAACACAGCTTCAAAGAAGTTTGTTCAGAATCCTGGAGTTTATTTTTGGGAAGTGTTGGCATAAGTGCAGAGTGGAGTCAGCTGTGGAGATCACACAGGGCCTGGTGTTTCAGGCTGGTGTTCCCAAGGCCAGAGAGAAGAGCTTCACCTCTGACACTCTGAAAAACTAAGTGATGCACTGAGGGCTACCTTTCATGTAGGATACGGCTCTCTGAGAATGCAAGAAGCATTGATCCATCTTGTCTCACCTCCTTAAAAGGAATGCACTTCATGCCAAGAGAAAATGATAATAAACAGCTAAATTTGGATTCACTTTCACTAAAATATTTATAACCCCAAAACTGCCTTAAAAAAAGAGTTAGTTTTCGGAAAATAAACTGAGGCACTAACATAATGTATTTGGCTTCCTAAAAATGTAAGAGGTGCATGATGTTTTTGTGGAAAAGGTCAGTTCAGACTCTAATGTGTCATAACAAAAGACACATTTGAAGTTGGATTTAACACTCCATAACATGGTGATGCCCTCAGGTAACAAACCACATATCTGTACCTCACGTTGCTCCTTTGTTTTATTTTTTGCTGAGGGTTATTTAAAGTACCACCAGACATATTTTTGTCCAAATAAAAGAGATATTGAGGCTCATGTGACCTTTTACTTGGAAGTGGAGCAGTCCATTTTATGATGCAGAGTTGCATGCCACACCTTGCCTCCTACTTGTAAGTAATACATCACTTTTCTTCAATTTTGGGTAACTCTCTAGAAATATTTTCATCTCTGTGAGTATGTAAAGAAGCATTGTCGATCAATTTTGTTTATAATTTACATGCTAAAACTGTGTTGTTTTTTGTTTGTTGACTCAGGGCAACATTGCGCAGTTGGGGTCCTTTTGTTCAGACAATATTATTGTAGTGTGTTGATATGCAGTTGATTACAAAATAATTATCACAGCCAATTTTTTAACATTATTAATGACTAATATCAACAAGAAATGGATGCAAGATCATTTAATGGACAAAAGGTGCATGATTAATACGTTGGAGTCATTCCCAATGAAAACATGAGGCTCCACTGTACAACCGTTATTTCATTGTTTGTTTGTCCTCAAAACTAACTTCAGTCCCAAAGGGTGATAAGCTGGTCATCAATGAATAAATGGCCCTGTTACAAGACAGGTAAAGACTGAAGCAACACCTGCCAAAACCAAAACTATGGGGGTGCAGGGTAATTCATATGGTTGCTGCAGATATAGTTCCTTCCAACTTTAAAATCTACACAGGGCGAGTCGGGCAACCACCAGATCTACCAGACATGGGAGCTGGTGGAAAAGTTGTCCTTTGCTTGGCTCAAATTCTGCCAAAGAATCAGAATTCTTAGAAAAAGAACCTGTAGCCCTAACTCCAGTCACTGAGATGTGAATCTGGTTGCTACAACCCATAGATAATCAGATGAACAGGTGGTGATTTACAGGTATGTCAATAATCAAGTACCAGAAATGTGCTATACACTCTTTTTCACATCAACAAGCAATTCCTTCCAGATGTTTTGATTATAGTAGGGAGAAAGACTGATGGCGACATCTTTAGTTATTCTAACTTCATCAAGCACACACACGTACAAACACACAAATTCTTATTAAATGTACCTTCATTAATGACCGTTGGTTGTTTATTTTATATTTGGTGAGTTGGAACCACGTTTGACTTATTTTTGTCAATAAAATGTTTTTTTTTTTTATGAATTTGGTTTTGGTTTGATTTGTATTTCACTTCTCATAATCTCTGTAGAAAACCTTGGTATTCTAGCAACATTGTGCTACCAGGGGACCAATTCTGGTTCTGGGAGGCGTCAGGGTCCGATTTTATGATTCAGATGTAATTAAGGACCACCAAGCTCCCAAAGACCGCAGGAAAATATTTTTTCCTCAAAAAATAAAAAGTCATGCCATAGACGGTTAATTCCATTTAGTTTATTATTGAAATACCAGAATAAGTATGAGATGCAACACCAACACTGTGATTTCATTTTATAAAATGTATCATTTCACCTCTAAAACATGAACAAAACCTTCTCTTTCCACTGATGAGGAAGGTTTAAACCTGAGATCATTTTCAACACGCACCTCCTGAATGCAGGCTAAAATAATTGAGCTGCGTCTGCTAATTGTGTTTCATAGTGTAATTCAATCTCTGCGCTGCACAATTACAGTAATATGTAATCTGATTTAAGACACAATGAGGCAAGACCTGATTACACTTAGGGAACTATAAGTCTGTTATTGCAGTAAAGCAACACCTGGAAAGTCTCTTCATATGCATGTTTGTTTGTGGGTGAATTACAGAGAGAAAGAAAACAACAGGTTAAAACAGACAGGCTGTAAATGAGAGGAATGGAGAGAGTTTGAATGTTTAGAGGAGTTTATCTTTTGTTTATTGTACAATGACTTAGAGTGCTGAGAAATAAAACATTCTTCTTATTATTATTATTAGACAAAATCCTCCAAAAGTCCAGTATAACAATATATATAAGGCGCAGTATCATTGTAACACTGCAAACGACTATTTACATCCTAATATTTACATACATATTATTCACAAATATATTTCAAGTGTGGTGAGATTGTGCTTTACAGTATTTGTTTCTGATTAATCTGTTATCAAATTTTTCAAGCCATCAGGTTTTCCAAAATTTATGTTATTTGTTCAAAAATGCTAAATGTTTTGTATTTGTTGCACAAAATAAAAGGTTTTGCACTTTTAAGTATGAATTATGAGTATAAAGTGCCACCTCCCAGCAAGATAATAAAGAAATTTATTTTTATTGTCAGGCTTTGCGAAGCTTTTTAGGACCCGGCACTGTCCGCCATGTTTGGTCAGACAGAATGAACCAATGAATGAAATTGTAGCAGCTTTACATGCCACTTAGACACTGAGCATGTAGGATGAAATCTTACTGCAGTGAATGTTCACACCTGAAGATGCCAAAGGTCACATGACAAACTGAGGAGTGAGGAAAGCTGGATTCTATTGCTGTAATAAGTTCTGAGTGGGGCACAACTCTATTTATAAAACAATTTTTCCTGCATGTGTATTTCGTAAATGTCTGAATGTACGTTGTTCAAGGTGTTTTTATTTGTATGCCCTGCAGGGTGTATTTATTCACTGTTTAGCCGAGAGGTCAAAGCTGGGGCCGAGGTGACTTACTGATTCAAAACAAACTCATTAGTTAGCAACTAATTAGCTTGTCTACTAACGCTTGCAAAAAAAGACAAAAAAACTAAAAGGCAACACTTTCGGCCCTCCATGCCTCTCACCACCAATTTCTTAATGAAATCTTGCTCTCCTCTTCGTTTCTTCTTCTTATCGTAATCAGTCCCTTCTGGGTATAGACTCAGAGTTTAACCTCCTCAAAGTCAATTTACCTTCTTACCTCTCTCATCTTTTGCTCTGCTTTTTTTCTCACAGTCTCAGTGCTCGGTTTTCCCAGTCTATCTGCTGACTGCTTCTCTTATATCTTTGTCCTCTCTTCAGAGTATGACTTCTGCTGCTGTGCAAGATATTTTTAAAAAGATTCAGTGAAAAGTCATATTCAATCATCTAGAGTAATATCAAAAAGTTGATTTAGTAGCTCAGTTCGCCAAATGAATTATAGCTAAAATAACAGAATGATGTTGAGCTTTTATTTCTGTTAATTAAGAGGATTTTCTGCTTAGAATATTATATCAGATCAATAAAATAACAGTCGAAAAATGGAAATGGGGGCTTAATGAAAAGGATGTTTTATTCCTGGTTGAAGGTTATTAACAAAATATACTTTTAATCTGACAAACAAGCCTCATCTGAACTCATATTCTAATTTAATGACTTTAATTTTGAACCAGTCATGCTTCAAGGTTTTGCATTTTGCTAAAACCCCAAGCTGCCCATGAAATTGTTAACCCAAGCTTTTATGAATTTTATTATTATACTGTTCAATATTAAGCAGTATAATAATGAACACACAGAATTGCTGCACATTTACACAATAATTGATCTGATTCTGATGAGCCAAGTTCAGAAACAAAGTCTGAGTTACTAGCAGAAGTCTTCACAGGGAACATCAAATCCAAAAAGACGTTTGTTAAATGTCCCTAAATATTTGATTTGTAAAAACATTTTTCATATGAATTTTCTAAATTTCATAAGAATGGTACATGTATTAAATTAGTTTTGCTAGATTTACGAAACAAAAGTTTTATGCCATAGATGGAGATGCCAATTAGCAATTAAGATAACAAACATGCAAATAAATCGCAGTTATTAAGTTAAATAAAACTGAAAGACATTGAGATTGATTTTGAGTGACAGTGAGATTTAAAGAGAGATCCTTGCTTTCAGTACAGAGAACAAAAATCCTACTTTCAATGCACAAACATTTTCAGAAGTACATTCAACCAAATATTAAAATGCATCCAGAAAATTCTTGGTTGCTATGCAGACTCAAACAGACAATAATGGGTCAACTTTAAATGAATGCAACAAGTTACTTTAGTGATTTTTACTTTTACCACCAATATGCAAACACACAGACAAAATACACTTTTTAAAAATTGTGTTACAGACTGGAAATAACAGCAGTTCCTGTTTAAGTTTTTTTAAAAGTTTTTTTGTGAATTCTGTGTAAAATCTATTTTAGATTTAATACTTCACTAATATCATGATTACTACAGCAAACAAAGCTTGCACTTGATGAATATTACTCAGAAACATCTTGTGTCTATTGTATTTTCTTTATAGACTTAATTTGTCTGGAGTTTACAAATGAGACAAGAAACAATATCAGTAATCAAGTTAATAAAAACATATTCATCGGCAAAAGCACGTTACAGCTCTTATCTAAATTTGCGGGAACTAAACGTGATAGCAGAACAAAGATTTGTAAAGTTTGAAGTCTTGAAAAAACCTTTGAGTAAAATAACACAAGGGAGATTTTACAGATGTGTGGTCAGTGATTTCTGAGCATTAGGAGCGTTAAATTACTTAAGTAGATTTTAAAATCGGTCTGCAGCATTTGTTAAACATAATGAAACGGGAAGGCTTTCTTAACAGTAGATAATCTCAATTTAATTCATTGAAAAGGCTCAATTCTTTGACATCTAAGAGTGAGAAAGTCATACAAACACAAGAACATGACAAATGTAATTTTATAAGAGTTACCCGTGACCTCCAAAGATGGTGAAACTTTTCCTTTCCCAAACATGGCCTGTTCTCGGCTCTTTGTTTATCCATTCGTTTTAACTGTCAGACTGTGAACTCGGATTCAGATAAGAGCTACTGAGCAATAGAAGATGCGACATGTTTTTTTGCTTGCCGTTGTAGAGATTAATTTACGGGTAAAGAGTTTAGACAAGGTGGACACTGTTAGCGCTCACACTCCATCACAAGCACAACCATAATGTTAAGAAAAGGATGAAACACTTCGCATACTGAATTCAGTTCAGCTGTCAGAAAATATGTCAAAGCAAAAGTAGCCAAATATATAAATGCTCTTCAGTCATGAAAGCAATACAAACGAGATATTATTAGATTCAGTGGTTAAAAAAATAGAAAAGAGGATATTCACAGTATCGAGAGGTTTAAAATCCCATTTTAAATGTTGACGACTTACAGGCAGGATCCACAATAAAATTGATGAATCCAAAGGACAAACATGCTAAATTTAAATGTTGAATTTGGTCATTTTTCATTTGTCAGAGCTTCATTACTTTACATTGGACTTTGTTATGTAGTTGTGTAGTCTTAGGAAGAATTTTGGTAATGAGCATACGCCTGCTAGTCTGTGTCTCTAATCCAGAGCATTACATGATAGTAATGTTTTGTGGATCAAGATGATAAAGTTAGCTACGTTCATAAATAATGATTTTACCCTCATCAAAATGCATCACATGCAGCAGCCCAATATATATATATATATATATATATATATATATATATATATATATATATATATATATATATATATATATATATATATATATATATATATATATATATATATATATATATAATATATATATATATATATATATATATCATGATATATATATCAGAAACCAATGAGCTGATCTACAACTCAGCATCAGTGATCCTTGAGATACTTGGCTATAAGAGCAACCATGAGACCCAATACCCACCATGGAAAAGACGGTTAGAGGCTAAAATCAAGGTAACAAGGAGGGAAGTGAGCCAACTGTCAGAGCTCCACAAGGGTGCAATGAAAAGACCAGTACCCAGAAAGTACAGGCAGATGCCCATACCTGAAGCACTCGAGACTGCCAAACAGAGGCTCCAAGCCTTGGCCAGCCGCCTAAAGAGATACACAAGGGAGAATGAATCCAGAAGGATTAACCGGCTCTTCTCCACTCAACCAGCTAAGGTGTACTCTCAATGGCAGGGTAACAATAACAACAGAGCAGACCCACCAAGGCTGGAGACTGAACAATACTGGAAAGGCATATGGGAAAGGGAGGCGTCCCACAACAGCAATGCACAGTGGCTGATCTCTACGAGAGGACCACAGCAACCTCCCTGAGCAAGCCCCGGTAACCATCACTGTGACAGATGTCCAAGAAAGAGTCTCAGGTATGAAAAACTGGACAGCACCAGGGCCTGACATGATCCATGCCTACTGGCTAAAGAAACTCACTGCTCTCCATGAGCGAATGGCAGCCCAAATGAACCAGCTGCTACAAAGTGGGACTCACCCTGAATGGTTACTGAAGGGCGGACAATCCTAATCCAGAAGGATCCATCAAAGGGTCCAGTCCCACCCAACTACCGACCAATAACCTGCCTCTCCACAACCTGGAAGCTCATGTCAGGCATCATAGCGGCCAAGATAAGCAAACACATGGATAAACACATGAGCACGGCACAGAAGGGTATCGGTGTAAATAGCAGAGGAGCCAAACACCAACTCCTCGTAGACCGCACAGTTGCCCGAGACTGCAAAACCCGACACACCAACCTGTGCATGGCTTGGATCGATTACAAGAAAGCCTATGACTCAATGCCGCATACTTGGATCATTGAATGCCTAGAGATGTATAACATCAACAGGATTCTGAGAGCCTTCATTGCAAACTCGATGAGGCTGTGGAAAACCACCCTTGAAGCCAACTGCAAACCACTTGCACAAGTGTCCATCAAATGTGGCATATACCAAGGAGATGCTCTGTCCCCGCTACTGTTCTGCATAGGCCTGAACCCCCTCAGCCAAGTTATCAACAAGACTGGCTACGGATACCTACTCAAAAATGGGGCCAACATCAGTCACCTCCTCTACATGGAATACATCAAGCTGTACGCCAAGAGTGAGCGAGACATCGACTCACTGATCCACACCACCAGGATCTACAGCACTGACATTGGGATGTCATTCGGACTAGAGAAATGTGGTCGGCTGGTCACAAAGAGGGGGAAGGTCATCCACACAGAAGGGGTCTCACTCCCAGAAGGAACAATAGCAGACATAGAGGACAGTTACAAGTACCTAGGTATACCACAAGCAAATGGCAACCTCGATGAGGTCACAAGGAAAGGAGCCACAGCTAAATACCTCCAACGAATAAGGCAAGTCCTGAGAAGCCAGCTCAATGGCAAGAACAAAATCCGTGCGATAAACAGCTATGCCTTGCCAGTAATCAGATACCCTGCTGGAATAATTAGCTGGCCAAAGGAGGAGATAAAAGCCACAGATATTAAGACCAGAAAGCTACTAACAATGCATGGAGGGTTCCATCCCAAATCCAGCACCCTGAGACTGTACACGAGCCGCAAGGAAGGAGGCAGAGGACTAGTGAGTGTGAGAACCACTGTCCAGGATGAAACAACTAAGATCCATAAATACATCAGGGACAAAGCCTCAACAGACAATGTGCTCAGTGAATGTCTCAGACAACAGGGAACGGAGGTTGAGGTGCCAGAGATACCATCATGGGAGGACAAACCCCTACATGGGATGTACCACCAGCAAATAACCCAAGTGGCTGATATCAGTAAATCCTACCAATGGCTGGAAAAAGCTGGACTCAAGGACAGCACAGAGGCCCTCATCCTGGCAGCCCAGGAACAGGCCCTAAACACCAGAGCAATAGAGGCCCAGATCTACCACACCAGACAAGACCCAAGGTGTAGGTTGTGCAAGGAGGCCCCTGAGACAGTCCAGCACATCACAGCAGGGTGCAAGATACTGGCAGGGAAAGCGTACATGGAGCGACATAACCAAGTGGCAGGCATAGTGTACAGAAACATCTGTGCAGAATATGGACTGGAAACCCCAAGATCAAAGTGGGAAACACCCCCAAAGGTGGTGGAGAACGCCAGAGCTAAGATCCTGTGGGACTTCCAGATCCAGACAGACAAAATGGTAATGGCGAACCAACCCAGACATTGTCGTAGTGGATAAACATCAGAGGAAAGCCGTTGTGGTAGATGTAGCAATACCAAGTGATTGCAACATCAGGAAAAAGGAGCACGAGAAACTAGAGAAATACCAGGGCCTCAGGGAGGAACTGGAGAGGGCCTGGAAGGTGAAGACCACACAGTGGTGCCTGTGGTCATCGGGGCCCTCGGGGCAGTAACCCCCAAACTGGAGCAGTGGCTACAACAGATCCCAGGAACAACATCAGACATCTCAGTCCAGAAATGTGCAGTCCTTGGCACAGCCAATATACTGCGCAGAACCCTCAAGCTCCCAGGCCTCTGGTAGAGGACCCGAGCTCAGAGGATAAGAACCACCCGCGGTGGGTGAGAAGGGAATTTTTTTTTATTTATATATATATATATATATATATATATATATATATATATATATATATATGTATGTGTATATATATATATATATATATATATATATATATATATATATATATATATATATATATATATATATATATATATATATATATATATATATATAAAACCACCTTTGAATTTGTAAGCTTAAACTATTAGGAAGGAGAAACAGAGAGGAGAAGAAAACAAAGAAGCTGAGGGAATGAGGGATGTAGATGTTTGAACTTCATTTAAGCTGCAGACCTGAAGCAGCAATCAAGAGTCAGCAAATATTCAAAGGATGAATTTTCATTGACTTAGGTTACACACTGCATTTTAATTATTTAATTTAGAATATTATGTACACACATCTGAGGTTTTTAGACATACGGGTCTAGAGAAAAAAGTAAGTAGACTTTGTGTTTCTGGTACTGATTGTAACTTTAGTTAGAGGTCATCGGTGGACTTTGTAGTTTCAGTTCAGTTCAGTTCAGTTCAGTTCAGTTCAGTGTGGTTCTGTTATTTTAACAGATTTGATTTTCTCCATCTTTCCAAAGACCTGTTTTTATTTCACACTGTTTTTAAATGAAGATTTCTAAGTCTTGTGTCATTTCCCCTCTTTTTTGTCACAATCCCAGAGTCAGTTTGCAACAATATTTTTTGCATGAGTTGACAAAAACTTGAAAAATATCATATTGCAAGACATTTTATGTTTTAAACATGTTTAATTCTCTCTCTTGAAGTTTATATTAATTAGCCCCATCGTGCTGTAAGATGATTGCCATATTTCTCAAAGTTTTATAATCCATGAAATGTTAATAAGTATATGTAGGCCTACATATATATGTATATACATTTTCTTAATTGCAAGGCTGAAAATCCCACTATCATCCCTAATCTAACAAGATTAGATCCTCTTAGTTTGCTGCATCTGAAGGTTTAAAACGTTGAATTCATTATTTTGTTACCAGTGCTGTTCAGGATGTAAATATTTAGCCATGGTATTCACATGTTGTTCAGTTCATGTTGTCATCTATCCCCCTGCTGTTTCTATTTGCTTTGTTCATTTTCTGGGCAGCTCCTTGTTTCCAACATTTCCAGCTTTGTCTCTCTCCTGTCCTCCTCAGCTCCACTTTTAGCTGCTGTAGTTATAGTTGCCCATCTTAAAAATAGTTTTGTTGGAAACTTCTTTCTGCTAAGATGAAGTGCTTCTCTCTCCAGCTTGTTTCGTTCTTGCTCAGACTGAGGGACTGCAGTGAAACTAAGTCTAAATTGGATCTAATTGAAATATTTTTGATACAAGTGGCGATAATTTAATTTGAGTATATACATAAAATTCATTACGTTCCACCCGAAAGACTAAAAATACATGAACACATAAAGTAGTGAATACAATGTTTATTTTACAGGTAAATCTATCTTGTGCATCATATGTGACTCATCTTCTTCTGTAAGAATGATAATTGTTTTCTCAGAAAGTGAAACATAATTACATATACTTGTCGGTAATGGGCTGCAATGGATGTTGCGATGTTCTAAGACGTTTGAGTCTATGAAAGAGGTCTTTACCACAACAATGGACTTTGTAAAGTTGTTGCTTTTTATACCTTTTAAGTATGCAAAGATATGCTTTTTTTACCTGTGTGACAACTCAAATTCAATCATCTTGTCTTGCGGCTGGTGTTTTAACTGTAGGTGGGAAAACAATAAGGTTGTTATCGCTCTGCAACATAATTATAATTAATATTTTGTGTTGAATTGTCAGCATGGCAATGATTGACCAATGACAACCTGCAAGGCAATCTGAATCTGGTGTCCTCAGTACACAAGTTGAACTAATTACAATTTTTTCAGATGTTTTTCTCTATGTTGTCAACCTGAGATACACAAGTGTTAAAGTGCTTTACTGCTTCACTTTGTGTGGCATTTTAATCACAAATAGAGTGTGTTATCTTTAAATTAAAACAAACTAACACTCAAATGTGGTGTGGAAAGAGACTGATAGATTGTTTTCAATTAAAATCTAAAAAGTGTGCCAGGAATATGCAGCCTCACAAAGTTATTACATTGTATAAACTATTCACGTTTTTGGGGTGTTTTGCAATCTGGACATTGAAGTCTTTGTTGTATTCCTCGCATGCCTCATTGCAAACTGCATGAGACTTCATGTGTTTTTTCATTGATCGAAGGCCAGATTTGTGGAGTGCAGGATGACCAGCCGCCCTGTCTACAGATGATCACACCTGAACTGTGGATGACCGCAGCTCCTCCAGAGTCACCTCAGGCCTGTTTGATCTCTCTTTCCACTTTAAATTGTGAAATGTTCAAAGTTGGGAATATTATCATGAGCTGTAATTTTAGAACCTAATCTTGCTTTAATTTCTCTGCAACTCTATTCCTGATCTACCTCCTTTTTCTTCATTATACTCTTTTTTCATTCTCTAACAAATCTCCCCCTAAGGACTGAAGTGGGAACTTCAATGTCATCAGCTTAAATATTTGTGGAAAGCAAATTTTTGCATCACAGATTCTAAGTTGAGGAATGATTAGAAGATGCCAGACAAACAAAATGATAAACATCTTATCTGTATAAATCAGGACCAAAAGTAATCTTAGGGATTTCAAAGGTAATTAAATGAAAACCACTTCTATCATGAGGAATAGCCAGGCATGTAATGCATGCATATGTCACCCACACAAGCCACAAGGTAGATAGATCCAAGACATAGGCATACTGATTTTCTCTTTTCAATATAAATGGATATGTGCAACCTCTGCAGTGGCTCAATAGCTGTTCACAGAGTGGAAATTAACTTCATTAAATAAGACGTGTGTGTGTGTGTGTGTGCGCATGCATGTGCGCGTGTGCGCGAGTGTTTGGCCGTGTGTGGAGTCTGGAGGGCACAGGTATTAATGTCAGCGGCGAGAAAGGGAGACAAGAAGGAGCAAAAAAGGAACACTAAGAAAAACCTCAGCATGGAATAAGCGGTAGAAGTCAGAGTAAAATTGAAAAAGGGGAATATTGAAAGAAAGTAAACAACAGAAAGAGAGGGAGAGAGAGTGACAGAGATCAATATAGAGAAGAAGGCAGTGTGGAAAGAGTGAGAGGAGCTAAAAAGATGAAAAGTGTCTGTTGATTTGTTCTCTAACAGGGGAATTGGAATTGATCTTCAAGGCGTGTGTGTGTGCGTGTGTCTGTGTGGCTGTCATGTCATGTGTGTGCGAGCATAAAAGACATGTTTGAAATTTGTATCTGTATCCATGCAGGGATATTAGAGAGCGACGGGCCGTCGGAGTGGGCGGTTGGTGATTACCAGCCATCAGACCGATCGACTTGAACAGGGAGACAGAGAACATGCTCAGCTTGGCTTTGGTTAGATACGAGTAAAGAGGGGTCAAATATTTTCAATTGGCTATTACTGCCGGGCCATGCACTATTTGATTATTTTCCTTCATAAACTTAAACTGTGAGGTCAAACAGTTTTAGCTCTCACTGAACTTCATTTCCTGCCATCAGGAAGGCGCTTGATCTGTTGCTCTCCATTTATCAAAATCCAACCTTTCTTTATGTTGATAAAGACACTGTTGCAGAAGGATCGCAGTCATCAGAATGAATAAGTGAAAAATCATTGCTCTTTTGCAGGATTTAAAGTATATGAATTAAAGATAGAAATGTCTTTCAGTACATACTGCCAAGTACTGATGTTTACAAAAAATGCAATTAAAAGTTATCAAGGCACACTTGTTTCTTCTTCTCTTAAACAAGATATCCTCTTTTATCTGTCAATAAGTTCAGCTGCAAGAATTGCTTTTATGCTGCATGCAGGTTAACCAAATGGTGTTTAAATCGTAAGATTTGTTTTCTGTCTTGTCACATTTGCCATCACTTCCCATGTTTCCTCCAATATCTTCTCTTTGCACAAGATTTTCACATAATTCCAAATCATATTTTAGCCTCTTTTATTGAGTTAGTGTTCATCTGATGCAGGAGTTCAAGGAGATGCACTGTCAGACTTTAAAATCCCCTGGTGCGATGATACATTTCTGAGAAACAGAATGAATAGAGCATGCTGCACAAAAACACAGAAGATTCCACCCCTTCTGTTGTGCAGGTTTTCCTTTTAATGAAACAATTTAAAGTCGAATCAATTGGTATTTATGAATCTCTGCTGCATGCTCACTTCTCCACTGTCTTTCACCTGATATTTATTGACAACTCGTCTGTCTACTTCACTTGCAAGAATAATTGAATATTTATCACCTCTCTCTTCATGCTAACGCTGATGACGTTTATGATTTCTCCCCCAGTGCCAGGATCCTTTCAGGCACGTACAAAAAAGCTGGTAGCACTGGGATTCTGTACTTGCACACATTTTGTCACACTCCCAGGATGATTTTTTCTTCTGTATTATAGATACCTTAGAGATATTTTTAGTCAGTCCACTTCTTCTTTCAGCACCTTGCTCTTACACTCTGGAGCTCCTCTCAAGAGTGACAATAAATTCTGCCGACCTCTAAAGACGAGGATTTGCATTCAACACAAAGATAAAGTAGACTTCTCAAACTAAAACCTAAAATCTGATCAAACAGTTCAAATAGTACTTTACTCTTTGACTTCAATTATATATTTGGCTTTGTGAGGAAATGCTAAAAATGGCTTGAAAGAAGTCATAATGAAAGCTGAACTATAGCTATGTAGTTCAGCTTAGATTCTTATTTAAGCTGAAAAATGTTTTTGGAAAATATTTTACTCTCTCAAACCAAACATGTCTAAAGATTCTCAGTTTCCAAGGACTTTATATTCAGAAAAGTTTAAAAGCGGTCATTCTGTTTCAAATATAAATAAACTAGTTGTGTTTTGGTGGAAGGATAATTCACCACTGCAATATGTTGCTCCATATTTCCTTGGTTTTATCGAAGGTAGAAAGTTGCTCTGTAATTTTAAAGCAAAATTTTAAAAACTGAACTCACCAGTTTGGCTCATTCATAAATACCTTGCTGTGTGAACCAGGCATGATATTGGGTTTTCTATAATTTGGAGCTGAACATTAAACGGCTATCTTGTCAGCTTAAAAGCTTTAGTTAATCCATATGAACCACTGCTCAACTGGAAGGAGAGACTGCAACTCTGATCGCCATTCTGGTTAAAAATTGGAATTTTTTACATTTTAGCAAATGTTAAAAATGGTATGAAGGAAGTCACGATGAAAGTAAGTGGATGTGCTGTTTCCTTTTTTTCCTTTTTATTAAAGTCTGTGTATGTGTGAACAGACTTAGAGAAAGTTATTCTCATGCAGCACAACATCCCACTGTGTAATCACTGGGAATATGCAATTAACGGGAAATCTCTCAGTCAACATCACGTTTTATGTATTCATTCATTTTGTCTTCCTTCTACCTGCCCTTTCCTCATTCCTTGTCCTCTTGCTGCTCCTTTTCCTCTCTGTATTTGAGTACCTGCTTACTCTCCTCCTCCACATGAAAAAACCCCAAAATCAAGATCATCACAGAAAGAGCTTCTTGCTTCCCCTCTCGTCTTGCAAATCATTTCTTATTTAATGCTGTCTCATCATCCCGTGCTATCATCATTACCACCACTCCAATCCCCTGCTTCATATCCCTCTTACACCTCCTCTCTGCCTCCCACTAGCCGGCGTGTTCATCACGCAGCTTTTTCATTATCATCATCATCATCACTGAATTCCCATCTCTACATTTCCATGTCACCCCAACTTAACTCATTGGGATTCTAATTTGTATTTTCATCTACACTTTTGTTCTGTCTTCAGTTCCCCCCACCAATTATTGCAAATGGCTCAGAACTGGAAAATGTCTCATTGTCCAGAGTGACACATGTCTGGTTTCTGCAGGAGCTTCTTCAAAACTGTGGGCTGAGGGTCAAGGACGACACAACCTATTTGAATTCAAACACAATTACTCAATTTTAAGACTACTTGTAGTGCATGTATGAGTATTTTAGCATTTTAAATCTCTCTGTAGTCGCTCATTTTAGTTGAATAAACCTTTTAACACACAATGTTCATCACATTTCACCCCACTTAGACATACATTTGTGTGTTTGTTTGTTTGTTTAGGCCTGATTGTCTTCTGATGAGGAAAAATAATATTTGACAAACTCTGACATCTTCCTTGATGAGTGTAACATTTCATAATAGAGAAGTGAAGCCATTGCTCTGTGTGACTGCATTGGTGCAGCTCAATAAATAAATAAAAAAAATAAAACAAATTTACTTCAGCAATTCAATTCAAAAAGGGAAAGCTTTATATTATACAGATTCATTCAACACGTAGTGATTTCTTTAAAGCTTTTTATATGGTACTACCAGTGAAAACAATGAAATCAGTATCTCAGAAAAATGCAGCTATTACATAAGATGTGGATACACTGTGCAATATTGTGATGTAGTAGAAGTATTAAGGAGGTGGTATGTGGACAGCATCAGCAGATAGTTTCTTATTGGTGGATTTTTTTTCAATTACATTAATTACTGCGATCTTAAACACTCAGTTCTTCTTCTTGTGTTTTCATTGAGGTGGGCGATCAACTTCAAGGTGAATTACTGTCACCATTTATATTTGACTATTGATCCACGTTATATAATGTTCTTTAAAAAAAACTATAAAAATGAACAAAAACTTTATCCCTTTATTATCTTTGAAGCAGTTTCCTTATCCCTCATCTACTTTTATTGCTGTAAAGTTGACTAAGGTGTCTCTCATTTGAATATTTATTACAATATAAGATTATATGCTGCCCTGTTTCCATTTGTCTGCAGTATTCACTAAATCTAGCAACATGTTTAGTCATTATTTTAAGCATGCTGTTTAATCCAATGTGACCAAATTTCATCTTTGATATGACATCATCAACTTTAGTATTTCCTAAATTCACAGACTTTATTTCGAATACTGTAATAATATCTAGCCTTGTCTTCGCTGCCATTTCCTCTTCATATATAATTTAATTTGAGCTCAACCTCATTTTTACTTATTTTCAAGTAAAATGAAACTTAACTCTAAGTTGACTGAAGCTTACTTTTTGTACACCTCAACCTCTTTAGCCTGTTCCATCTGACTAATTTAAACAAATAAACAAGAATAAGATTATTCATCTAATTTACAAACTCCTCTACTAAACTACATGGTTTGTAAAATAAAACACTCCATGCTCAAAGTTACTTTAATAAACAATAATGTGCAAAAAGAAAAAGAAAGCCCTTCACTTGGTTTCACTCAGTGATGTAATCAGTGAGGTCATCCAGCTGTACAAACAGGAAGTGCCACTCCCATGCACCTGTTCTGAACAAACAGACAAGCAATGGTGAGTACTTACAAGGAAACCACAAATATTCTCTTTAGCAGAAATAACAATCAAATTACCTGATGTTTGCCTTAAAACCATACGCTGTAGTATATTGCTGCCATAAACAAACCTGGGATAGCATGTCAAGCAAGTTTACAATAGCAATGTTAAGCTAAAGCAATATGAAAAACTTGTATAATAAATAATAAGATGGTATACATCTTGAAAAGGGTCAACTTTTCTAATAAATGCACTCTTTACCTTTTATTTCCACTAAATATTTGGTTGGACTATTTCCATTCAAAGAAATTGCTTGATGGAAGTGATGAGTTTTTTTCTTTGCTTTGTAATGGAAGCCCGTGTTGGTTGAATAAGAGCCTTCAGCTCATGCATTGAGGTTCTCTTTAGGCCTTAGGTGAGGTGAGTTTGTTAGTTAGTCACATTTTAATATATCTTGGTCATTAAAACGGGTTTTGGAAAATTAAATGGGCTTATATTTAAAGCTTGTCAGCAGAGATAAGCATGAAGTGCTCCAAATGTGGATTCTTACCAAATGTGGTAAATCAAATTACCAAAACTGATGAAACATGGAGGACAAAAACCAGCAGATGACATGGTTGTCCTCTGAAAACCTGTGGGTGGAATGTGAGCAACATGGTTTTTGTGACTCTGCACTATTCTTTCAGAGTCTGGGACCTTGATTTCATAATGAGAATGTGCTTTAATATGAAAAGAGGTCATTATGCTAATGAGCAGCAGTCTAGTCTTTTTGCTCAGGTAAGACACTTTTTCAGGAGTGACTTGACACTAGGGAGTAACTAGATACTGTATATCTGTGGTGGCTCTTGAAGGACTAACTCTATTGAATCTCCTAAACCTCTTGCTTTTTCAGAGTTCAGTTATTGTTTTTATACCAGGCTTTGTCTGTCCTCTTAATCTCCCAGTAATATTCGTGGATCAAGCATTCAGTGAACAGCGAGCTTCTTTACCAATTATGTTGTGGGTTACCCTTCTTGTTGAAAAGGGTCAATTAAAAAGTCTCAATAGGCCATGAGTTATTGTTCTTTCTACTGATCGTATTCCATATTTTAATGAAACTGAACCACAGCTAATACTTTGGGTTTGTGTTGGGTGAGAGCCACAATCATCAATTTTTTTTATGTTTCAACCTAAAGCCACATTTAGGTTGAAACATAAATGTGGATGAGGCCTTTTTGAAAGCCTCCTTGGCCTGAGACAAAAAAAAAAGGTTTGTATCAGATAGAAGTGAAGAACCTCTAATAGATGGAAGAAAGTTACTACATCAAACATTTTTTAACTTTGCCGTCTTCTTCTTCAGTAATCTATATTTAAGACAATGTTAAATTTCAACAAACCTAAACCAAGCCTTTGGCTTGTGTCTAAATTTAGTCTAGGACAAAAAGTCTGAGATTCTCAGTTTCTTGTGAACTTAATTTCTTTGTCTTCTTGGTAGAAATTTATAATCTCCGTAAAGTTAGACAGGTCAAATCAGTGGACAGTAGGTTTTAGATTCGGTTTTGCAATAATTAACAAATGATTAATCATATCAAACTATTTTTATTCTGACTGAGAGCCACTATGACTTTTAACTTTTTCTGTTAAACTGCTTGTAGTTTACTATTCTTGTCCAGTCAGTCTTCAGAGTTCATCCCTCTCTGTGATATACATTTAAAATATGTATCCCGACAACTAATTTAAAGGGTTCAGATTATTTCTTTGTTCTGTCATTCAAAGGTTGAAGCTGCTATAAACCTAGTGATTCTTCTACAACAGTGTTTCTTAAGTCCGATCCTCAGGGTCCGCGGCCCTGCATGTTTTACATGCCTCTCTGTTCCAGGACAGATTCATATGATTGCATGGCCTCCTCTGCATGCCATTAAGTGCTGCAGAAGCTTGTTAGAAGGGAAAAGCCTAAAACATGCAGAGCAGTGTTCCTACAGGTCTGAAATTAAGAAACACTGCTCTGCAGCTTGCACAAAACCAGTGGTGAAGGACCAGAAGGACCCACTCCTATTTGGATGTCATTTCTGTGTGCCGATATTTATCCTGTAAAGGTTTGTTTAGCATCCAGTGAGAAAGAGAAATTATTTTTCTGTTGTTGAGTTTTGTAGCCAACTGATTGGGACACTTTGAATGCTTCAAAGCATCCAAAGCTGATAGAAATGTTCTTATACTTTGAATTTTAGAGCGGTTTAATCCAGAGCAACACATGTTTAGATAGCAATCAAACCTCAAGCATAAATATAGATTTGTAATAGTCCGTTTGTTTTATTTAAGCCCAGGCGTACAGTCAAGCTATAAAATATTAATAATGAGCACCGAGTCAGATGGGTCACTCGTACCGATCTGGTTCTGCTGGAGGTTTATTCCTGTTAATATAGAGTTGTTTTACTCCACTGTTGCAACATGATTGCTCAACTTTGAGCAAAATCAGCAACACTTCCTCAAATGTAAAATTAATAAGAAATTAGGCGATCAACTGAATTCGATTTTTTTCCCCACTAGAATTTCATTTGTATCATGGATTTCATGGATCTGAAATAAATTTGCACCAAGTTGAATTTTACAAACTGAAGAGGATTTAATCTTTTTTATGCATGAGGTTCCTTTAGTAATTTTTCATTTAGTGTTGAATTGGTACAATGTAAATGATTTCAACCAAACTGTAATTTTACCTCTATTTTTAGTTCTCTGATGAGGTTATCTTTAAATTTCATCTTAGTGAGCATAAATGTTGATCGGCATCATAACTTTCCAAACAGCCCATGATGCATGTAAAATATAATGCCTATCCATCTCTTTCAGTCAATTAAAGCCAATATGTTGGTTGTTACAGCCCTCAGACCAATCCTTAATAAAAGCCCTGCTGATATCCAAATCTGCAGGGTAACTATGGTTTCATAAGGATGTGCCAAACATGCAGCAAGACGTTGAACCTGGTGTAGTTATTCATTTCCTGTACCTAATTAAGGGTTTTATGTTGTGTTTAAAATCAGCGGGTGTATCCCAGGTTCATGTGTCACAAAGGACTCGTTTTTTACTGGAGAAGAAGAGTCGAAGTTTTAATTAGGAGGCCAGGTGTTTTTGTTGGGAACTTTCCAGAATCAACATCAGTTTTACATATCCTCCTCATCCTCTTGGCACATCTTCTCTCCGCTTCTTTATTGGCTTTTCTTTTCTGTCTCCACTATTTTTCTTAAAACATTCGACTTTCTAAAATTGTTGGCTCTGTGATCTTTGTCTTAAACCGTTTCAGTTGTATTCCACTTCTATACCGCCTTCTTTTTTTTATTTTTGCCATTTGAAACACCATCATGTTTAAAGCCAGAGCTTTTAGAGTTTGTTCCTCATTAACTCTGAGTTAAACACAAACACACATGCAGACACACAGTGAATACCTGAACACACATCACGGAGCACATAATTTCCCTCCAGACTGCGTGCATTGTGTTTGACCACAAAGACACTTGAAGGAAACTTGGATGGGATCCAGCACTGTGAAGCAGTTCAACATACTCGTCTAAAAAAAGATGTCTGAAACTTTTTCCTCGCGAGTTAAATAAATAAAGGGACTCACCTTGGACCTACACTCATTAAAACATTCTGGCTTTCTTAGTCTACAGGGACTCAAGTTAAGTCAATTAAAGTCCTCCACTGTTGACCCTGACTTAGCAAGATACGCCATGCTGAGGGATACCTAGAGTTCAAGACGTATAAAGTAAGATTTCTTAGCAAGTACACCAGCTATATACTGAAAACTGATCTTTCCTATTTTAAACTGCTGTAAATTAGCTTAATGTCACTGTTTGTACAGTAAATATGAACAAAAGGAGAAGCCTTTTATTAACACCAAAAATGTATGATTTTAAAATCAATGAGAATAAAAATAAGAATCGCACAGCGACAGTTATAAACGTAAAATCACATTTAGGGTCGTCACAGTCAGCTGGTTGGTTGGTTTTAATCATGGCATTTCTGAACAAATAAAATTATTACGACGATAATACTTTGTCTATCACAAATTTTACAATAAACAACGTTTGACAAGCAATGAACATGTTTGGAGACTTTTTTGTCTCCAGTTACCATGTTATCATGGAGGAATTAAGGTTTAGATCATATCTTGGGTCAAATATATACCATACATGTATGTACCGCCTGGTTGGTGACCAACACTGACTGTACTGGGTAGATAATGTGACGGGATGAAAATATTTTTTTATTCTATTGATGCTCTGAAAAATGGGAAAAAATGCATAAAAAATCAGTATTGAAAGATCATCTGGAGCTACCCATCCTCAGAACCTGGACAGATGATTCCTGGGTCTGAAGTTTAAATAATTGTGCACAAGTCCAGGATATTCAGATTTTTCACCGATGTTTGTTCTTTTTGCAATAAGATCCAAACCAGCCCTTTAGATTATTAAAATGTGAAAGCAGAAGCAACGAATCTCCAAGAGGTTTGTTGGTGAAATTGCAACTTATTATTGGCTATTCAATCACATATTAACTGGACTGAATGTAAACTTGTGACCCTACTTGGATAATTTTGACCCGATTTTAACTCTGTTTTTGTTTTTAAAATGATTTTAATTTTGATGTTGTGCAATCAGTCCACCCTGCATAATTACAAACCTAAAGATTAATGAGAAATTCATACGTAAATTAACACCATGAATTCTTTACACAAAATACATAAACATCTTTTTTTTTTACTTAAACAAAATTATAGGTAAGTTGAAGTAGGCCATTGAAAAAACCCCTAATCTTTCCATTCTTAGTATTTCTTTGTTTTAAAAAGAGATTACCATAGTAAAGACTCCTATTCAGTTTCTCCTCATAGTAACAACAATCCTTTCATTGTGGCCCAAATCCTCCCATAATACTAGAAGGGATTTAATTCTTAGTTCATGCTTATGATTATTATGTATTAAAAATTACTGCAATTAGAGAAAGAGCAAAAATATTTGACTCAGATTTATTTTTTAACATTTTCATTTCACTTAAAATCCAATAAGCTTTCTCAAAGTTGGAGCTAAAAAGGTATTTTCACATTAACCCTGATAACTGTACAACAATAAAATACTGAAATGGAAAATTGTTTATTATCTGACATGAGTGAAAGACACACCCACCAGTTTCCACAAAAAGCGAACAAAATAGCCACAATCTTGAAGCAAAGTTTCAGTGCTGACTGCAAAACCAAATGTTGAACAGACAGTAATATGCATATTTTATCGTACTGTAAGGCGTTGTTAGAAATGCTGGAATATTTCATCTTTATATCCTTTCATGTGAGCTTCAATGGCTTTTAAATTTATTTTCCGCTATGATGGAGAAAAGGTGAAGGCAGTCTCCGTTACAGCTTTAGCCCCTTTGCCCCTCGAACCTTTGAAAAAAAAATATTTGAGAAGCTTTACTGAATATTTCCAACTCTTTTTATTTTAAATTTCAATGACAAAAAAAGGCATCCTTATTACATTTCATACAATCCTCTGCAAAAGAATTCACAACCTTTTTTGCATGTTGGCATTAAAGAATGTCAATGCATTTTAAATACTTAAATCAAGATGCACTAGTGTATCAGAATGGCCTAATCAAAGTCCAGACTTAAATTCAATTGAGAATCTTTGGCAAGGGTTGACAATTCATTCAGTTTTACTGATTTGGCTAGTTCAGACTGAAAACTTGTGTAGTTTACTTTATCTGTGGTGGTGCATATTCGTGTTGGTGTGAGGTTGAATAATGGTGCTATATTATAATATGTAATGTAAGTTTTGTTCTGTGCAATTAAGACAAAACGATATGTTAAATTCTTTCAATTAATAAAAATGTAGAGTGAAAAATTTGTTCAGCTAGTATATTCATGAGGCCGCCTTGTTCAAGCATACATTTCCCTGCAGGGTTTTCTCACAAAACAGTTTAGAAAATTATAGTTTATATCTGGGTTTGCTTTTAAAGGTTTTTGTTGCATAATGAGGGCTAAAAGAAAATGCTGTGATTTTTTTTTTTTTTTTTTTTTTTTTTTTACCTGCAGCAATAAGATGTTTTCCTTCAGTTTTTGGTTTTCAGTTTGTGTCCACACTGTCTGTATGCTCTCTGCTTGCTAATGTTCGTTCCTCATCCGAAGTATCTCAGTTTCTCTGGAACAAAAATACTTAATCTGAAAACATAAAAGCTCATCTGTGTGTTTTTTTATTTTATCTTTAAGAATGTTGTTGGTGTCGTCTTCTCTCATCAGTTAGGATCTAAAGCGCTTCAACTCCAACCTGTTAATATAGATGCACTGTCGTTCCTGTACCTTTACATGTTCCTGCTGCACCCACAGTAAACAGCGCCGTCCTCAAAGACATAAGATCTTTTATTCAATGATTAGTGTCTAGTCATACACTATCAATGACATGATGCTCTTTGAGAAGGGAATTTGTTAGCTTAGACATTATAAACTTTAGCCAACTTTGAACTCTGATCCGAGTCAGTCGTGAAGATAATGGGCAAAAACAACCACTTTAACAAATGTTGCTCTTTGAAGACTGAGTAATGATCACATACAAATGTATAAACATTGTAAAATCCATGTAAATCCATGTACTTTAATCTGGGTTTTTTAAAATATATATATATATATATATATATATATATATATATAATTTCTGTTTTATTAGTCTCTTCCTCCTGCAATATATTGTTGACCAGAAGATGGCAGCCGTACTACACTGAGTTTTGGTAGGGAACTGTCCGTGGTGTTGAACTGTTTACCGCAAATTGTCTCTGTCTGAACTTTTTACCACACACACACACACACACACACACACACACACACACACACACACACACACACACACACACACACACACACACACACACACACACACACATATATATATATTTACATTGTACATAGTGTCATTTTTGCATTGTATATAGTGCTAAAACATGAATAATAAGGCTCACACATATAAAATGACTGAAGTAGCCCAATGTACAGAGAGCTACCAGCTTGATGGATGACTCACAGTAATGCTGTGAAATGGCTCAACCCACACTCACACACACACACATGTGCAGTCTCAAACTAAAAGACACACACTCTAAGGCAACTCCGGGCCTCGAGGGTCGATGTCCTGCAGCTTTTGGATGTGTTCAGGTCCAACACACCTGAGTCAAGTTGCACAGAAGGACACCAGAGAAGATACCCAAGTTGAGCGGATCAACTGTCTGAAACCTGCTTATGTAGATCCACAACATGAGTAATTAGTGACACATCATTGTGAAAAATGTCAAGATGTCTAAACGCGGATTTGTTTGAATTTAATATTTCTTTTCATCTAGATAAATATTGAAATGAGTCATGAGGATTATTCATAACCTGCCCCACCCTCCAAAAAAGAGAGCAAATATGTGATCAAATGTGACATGAACAAAATGTTTGATGATTAAAGTTCTGAAAGTAGAAGGAAACTTCTGAGTGTTGCTGTGGGGTTGGCAACAAGGGATGAATCCTCATCTCTACGCCACAAAGCGCTAAGAGGGATGTCACAAAGTTACATTTCCTCTTGTCATGGAGTAAAGGCCTTCGGGTCGCTCCTTTTCTAAGGACAAATTTAGAGCAACGTGTGAAGTGAAGCTGCTCTTGGCTGTCTTAGTGGCTCAGTCGGCTAATTCTTCATGATGTGTTTGTAGCATTGTAATCTTATTAGTGTGATCCTTCACACGTGCCACCAGGGAGTTGGGATCAATAACTGGCTTCTGTCTCTTTGGTGTCTAGTCATACACTATCAAGTGGTGATTATGGAAACACAAGGAAGGTGATGAGGAAAGTGGGGATCTTTGTTGCACATGTGTTGAACCTTATGGAGTTATTTGCTGATACGCTGAACTTTACCCCATTAATTCCCTACTTTTGCGCCTCCGTGTTTGCATTTTCTCCTCTCCCCTCCCTGCATTTCATCTCCCCTCTTCCGTTTTTAATTTCCTGCCACCCTCCTACCATACCCCCTTTCATTCTTCAAATTAGCCTCTTTCTCCTGTTTATAGCTCCTTTAATGCCTTGCTCCTTGACATTGTTCTCTTCTCTTCCCTTTTCACTTTTCTCACACTTCCCTTTCCTTTTCTCTTCTCGCTCTTTTGCTTCAACCTCC